>NC_140491.1:3302500-3840000 GCF_964271855.1 Acomys minous
CTAATATTAGTAAAGTAAGAGACCGGTGGGTTCACAGGCCTTAAAGGTTGCTGTGGTGGGACACAAAGGCCAGGGAAACAGGCCACCAGGTGGCTCTGAGGTGAACTGTGAAGCAACTTGAAACAGAACTGATTATATTTGTGAATATTAAGTTGCAACAAAACACTTCGATTGAAAACTTGATCTCGATGAAAAAACAACTAACACGTTGAAAGACAAAAGGCAGAAAATATTCAGGCAAATCACAGGCCTGGTAACTGAAAAGCACAGTTCAAAACGGTGTGAACTTAAGCACTCAAGTGAGACATCAGGGAGGGCCTCCCTTCTGCGTTTCTTTCTCCAGGAGGCAGCATTGGCTGAGCATCTGAACAAAGAAGCTTTCTTGTACAAAATAAAAACAAAAACATATAAGACCCAAAGGTAAACATATGGAAACATTTACTAACAAATTTTAAGGTTCTTACTAAAGTCACATCAATTGAATAGTGCATTATGTTGCTTAAAAGGCTCACTTCTGTAATAAAATGTTTTCTGAATCTTTCAGTTTTCCATTCTCAGCATTAGCTCCTAGAGACAGTGATTTTCTACTTATTTGCTCAGTATTAACGACAGTGTTTTTGCATTTTTAGATAATAAGCACATAAGATGATTTCATTTAAATATTTAATAAAAAGTAGATACCAATTCCTGGACTAGAAACGCTGAGACAGGGTAGGAATAACTTGGGTAACGGGTTACCTCATGAGGACCTGTCTCACCCTATACCAGCTCCCCAAATTAAAAAAAAAAAGTGCATCGAACAATACAAGGGACCTGTATTCTGACCTGAGAAATAAAACACACCAGCTGGCATCTGGGGCCTCAGACTTGAACTCAAGCACTGCAAATAAGTAAAATAAAAGAATAAGTCATACTTTACCAGTTACAGCTGAATTGATCGATCTTTCCCAAAGAAGGACACTATCATCTGGTTGTGTCTTACTATTTGTATTAGGTTAGAACTGAAATAAGTGAATCTGTTACCATATCCCAGAAGGTAAAGTTAATACAAAATTGATTCATCAATGATGGGACTACATCACTCAGTTCCTTTTTGTTGTGAGAGGAGCTTCATTCAGAAGGTAGCAGCCACTTCTTTCCCTGTCTATGCAAGTCACTTTAATACTGAGAAGTGCTAATGATTTCTACAGCCTCACGGGTTGTCACACATCATCCTTAAAAAATCAGGGTAACTGAGGTTTGCAAACTGGGAGGAGCTCAAACAAGACAGGTAGGAGAAAGGGTGAATGTGATTCTTTGGTATACTGCTCAGGGTTTTATAGATTCCTAAACCATTTCAATAATAAACAAATGTTAGCTTCTCTTATAAAAATATAAACAAAATTCCCAAAATCATTGAAAGAAAATTATTTAATACTTGTCACACACACACACACACACACAGAGAAAGAGAGAGAGAGAGAGAGAGAGAGAGAGAGAGAGAGAGAGAGAGAGAGAGTCTAAGCATTTCAGTTTCTAAGAGTGCTGCTCTAGATCACTAAAGCCTTACCTGAGTCTTTAAGAAAAGAGGGCATCTTGGACCCCATGCATTACAGTTTGTGTTCTGACGAACAAACATCCTTCTATAGAGGAGGGTTTGATGAACACTTTAAGGCTTGAAAACTACTAGTAGTGGCAGATATACCTAATTTAAAGGCATTTATTCTACTATAAAAGCAGAGTCACTAAAGAAACTTCCCTCTGGGCCTTTAATTTGAATTGCTGTTATTCTGACCTCATTTCTCCCATCAGTGCCTAGAATCAACCCAAAATGATAACAGTTTCTATTCCGACAGAGAGAAAGAGGAGCAGGGAAGGAATAGGGAGTCTAAAAGAATCCCTTCAAAGGCCGTTCAAAAGGGCCAAGAAGAGACTTGATGCCCTATGAGCATATACAGCGGGAGGTAATCCCCCTCAGGAACAGTCATAGGGGAGGGGAATAAGGGGAAAATGGGAGGGAGGGAAGAATGGGAGGATACAAGGAATGGGATAACTATTGAGATGTAACAAGGATAAATTAATAAAAAAAATTAAAAAAAAAACAAAAGGGAACTATACTGCAACTATTTTTTTCTTTTTAGTTTTTCTGCCTATGCAAACATTGATGTTATGTGACAATGTGAACTTGGATTTCCTATAACATAATGTTGAAAATGTTTGGACCGCATATCAATGATAGCATTTTATTTTGAGGAAATTAATGTTTACAATAGTACTCATCATCATTGTTTGTGGAAATAAGACCTTCGTACTACCTCACATAAGCAAATTAATATTACTTTTAAGTATCAACCAAGCCAGTATTGGGAAATGTCTTAGGGAGCTTTGTACAAGTTTCATTATGGGCTAATTCCTGCTTACAGTGACTGATTTTTATTAGCGTTCTGATGCTTACAGTGCTTGCTAATTACAATGTTGTGAATTGATTTTCCATAAATATACACTTAATATGTTATGCCATTGATTGGAACAATTATAGAGGGGCCTGAAAATCAGAGATAGGCCAGTTTAGTGAGGAATAAGGGAGAGAGTACGATCAATCCTCAGCCTACATGTGAAATGGTCACATGGCAGATGCAACAGCATCTTGGCACAGGTGTTCGGAACTCAAAACAGTCACCTAAATATGCACTTGTCATGACAATTTAGCACCTGTCCTGCCCAGTGCAGGAATACTAAACAAACACAGAGAATTTATGACCCAATTCATAAATTCGCAAAGAAAATCAGTATTTTCATGGTGTTTGCTTGGAGCTCTTCAGCGCAAATTACCAGATGTTCTCAGGAGTCACATTGCTTTCTATCCATTGGTTCTGAGAGTGTACATATTTCCAAACATTAGCTGGTGAAATGCTGTGCTTTAAAATTTCTAAGTCCTACAGGAGGGCATATTATACCAAGAAATGTGATGGCCAAGCTGAAATAAGAGTCTGGCTCGAGAATTTGCCCAGGAGAAGGAACACTTAGTGCTACAAAGAACATTTGACCACGTCCTCTGGAGGGGGAGGCCTGGTGGCACTCAGAGTAAGGACAGCAGGTTACCAAGAAGAGACTTGATACCCTATGAGCATATACAGGGGGAGGAGGTCCCCCTCATTCACAGTCATAGGGGAGGGGAATAAGGGGAAAATGGGAGGGAGGGAAGAATGGGAGGATACAAGGGATGGGATAACCATTGAGATGTAACAAGAATAAATTAATAAAGGAGAAAAAAACAAAGAACATTTAAACAAAAAAAGAAAAACATTTATTTTTGCTTTATGTGCATGGGTGTTTTGCCTGCCTGCATGTCTGTGCGTCATGTGCAGTTAGTGGCTACGAATGCCGGGCGGGTGAATCGGATACCCCAGAGCTAGGGCTTCAGATAGTTGCAGCCACCATGTGGGCACTGGGCATGCGCAATCTGACTCCTCTGAAAGAGCAGCCAGTGCGCTTCGCTGCTCAGTCTTCTTTCTCGCTCCACAAATAGAAAGCTTTGGGATTATCAGGGAGAGGCTGAGCCATCTCTTATTCTGCTATAGATTTCTGCCACAATTTTGTCTCTTCACAATGTGAGCAACGTGAGAAGAAATTTTAAAGATATATTTCAAGATGAGTTAACTTGTAATAGACAGAAATTTCTTGCCAATTATATGTCTTGGAGTACAGAATACGGGAGATGGAAAGATCAATGCCCAATATGATCATTAACAGGAAAATGTCTATACGATGCAAAACAATGTTAATGATTTTTATATTCACCCTAGTACAAATATTTCATACTTGTATTGTTTCATGGCATTAAATAATTAAGCTTAAGAGTGTAGCACTATGTAAGTCACTTTACAGTTAGTGATGAGCAGAATCCTTGAGAGCTGAAAGACTTCATTTCATTTGATCAATGACAGCAACTAATACTGAACTGAGTATTTCACTTAATAATACCGAAGATTTGTATAGCATTGATTATATGATGAATATGATTATAAATCTTTTACAAAATCTGTTCCCTTATGATAATAGCCCAGTCCATGGCTTTGAAGCTGGGAAGACTGAATGAAGACACAGCTATTTAACTTTCCTTAAGGAAGAATAATGAGATGGTATTGGAGACATTTACATCCAGGAATCATCTTTAGAGTCTGGGGTATTTTAATTGTTTTACAATATGGATATTTTAATTGTTAAAAATTTAAATATATTTTGTTGTTTTTATTTTTTTTTCATTTTTTCTCCTTTATTAATTTATTCTTGTTACATCTCAATGATTATCCCATCCCTTGTATCCTCCCATTCTTCCCTCCCTCCCATTTTCCCCTTATTCCCCTCCCCTACGACTGTTCCTGAGGGGGATTACCTCCCCCTGTATATGTTCATAGGGTATCAAGTCTCTTCTTGGTAACCTGCTGTCCTTCCTCTGAGTGCCACCAGGTCTCCCCCTCCAGGGGACATGGTCAAAGGTGAGGCACCAGAGTATGTGAGAAAGTAATATCCCACTCTCCACTCTACTGTGGAGAGTGTTTTGTCCATTGGCTAGATCTGGGTAGGGGTTTAAGGTTTACCGTCTGTATTGTCCTTGGCTGGTGCCTTAGTTTGAGTGGGACCCCTGTGCCCAAATCTGCCTATCATAATGTTCTACTTGTAGGCTTCTAGGACCCTCTGGATCCTTCTACTTTGCCATTCTCCCATGATTCTCTCATCAGGACACAACAAGAAAATTTGCTCAACCATGTTCATATCAGCCTTATTCATAATAGCCAGAACATGGAAACAGCCTAAGTGTCCCTCAATAGAAGAATGGATAAAGAAACTGTGGTACATATACACTATGGAATACTATTCAGCTATTAAAAACAAGGAATTCCCGAAATTTGTGGATAAATGGATTGAGCTGGAAATGATCATAATGAGTGAGTTAACCCAGAAGCAGAAAGACTCAAATAGTATATACTCACTTATATCTGCATATTAGCCCAAGGGGCATGTCCCACGAAAGCCTTCACTTACCAGGAAACTGAGACAGAAGGGAGGACATTCTAGTGGGATTTTGTTGTTTTTAAAAAAGTATGTTCCTTTATTTTATAAAGGAAAGTGAGCAATCATGTGTGTACCGAGGCACTTTGAGATATATTTATATATGATATATATATTATAGTTCCTCTATTGTGCTCTGAGGAATAGGGCAGCAGATGAGTCCAAGGGGAGGTATCATTCAAGTAGAGAAGTGCCAGCTAAATAAGCCACTTTAGGCAGCGCTAAGGGACGAGTGGGCAGCCATAGTGCTTCAGATTAGTTGAAGAGAAAAGTAACTTCTTTGGATATTGCGATGAAAGCAAGGAAGGAGGAGAGGTAAGAGGAGGAAGAGGAGGAGGAGAAGAAAGAAGAAGAGGAGGAGGAGGAGGAGGAGAAGGAGGAGGAGGAGAAGGAGGAGGAGGAGAAGGAGGAGGAGGAGGAGGAGGAGGAGGAGCAGGAGGACCCATATGTGAAAAAAGCAGTGAAGAACACAAGCATAGGAAAAGCAAATGAAAGCTCTATGGCCAAATTAAAAAAAAAACACCTTATTGTTTGAACAACCAGGAAGTCATCTTCATCACAAGTGGTGAGAAAGGAGTGTTATGAGCTACTTGTGTCTCCCCGGATTTTTTAAAAATTTTTATTATAATTTATTCACATTACATCCCAAGTGTTATCCACTTGCTCTTATATTCCTGTTCTCACCCTCCCTCTCTCTCCCATCCTACTTCCCTCCTTTAATCTTTAGACGTTGTCTTCCTGTCCCACTTGCATCCCCTTCCTCTGGTCCCCAAAGGGCCACCCCTCCAAGAGAAGTGACCAAATCACTGGCACCAGAGTTCCTGACAGAGGCACCTACTCTCCCACCTGCCCCTCCCAACATGGAGAATGAGCTGTCTATTAATTCTGAACAGGGATCTAGGTTTTCTGTTTGCAATGTCCTTGGTTGGTGCATCAGTTTGTGCACTTCACCCTGAGTCTGGCTGAGATTCCCAATATCTATCTTGATCCTTCCCTGGTGGAGCCTCTCAGAGCACATCTATGTTGGGCTAATATCCACTTATAAGTGAGTATATACCATGCTTGTCATTCTGGCTCTGGATTACCTCACTTGGGATATTTTCTAGTTCCATCTATTTGCCGACAAATTTCAAGATTTCCTTGTTTTTAATAGCCATGTAGCATTTTATTGTGTAAATGTACCACAGTTTTTTTTTATCCATTCTTCAGCTGAGAGACATATAGGTTCTTTCCAGATTCTGACTATTATGAATAAAGTTGCTATGAACATGTGAACATTGAGCAAATGCTCTTGTTGTATGGTGGAGCATCTTTCTGGTATATGCCCAGGAGTGTTTTGGTGGGTCTTGAGGTAGCACTATTCCCAATTTACTGAGATACTGCCAGATTGATTTCCAAAGTGGTTGTACAAGTTTTCACCCTAACCAGCAATGGAGGAGTGTTCCATTTTCTCCACATCCCTGCCAGCATGTACTGTCACTTGTGGGTTTGGTCTTAGCCATTCTGACAAATGTAAGATGGAATCTCAGAGTTGTTTTGATTTGCAGTTCCTGATGACTAAGGACGTTGAGCATTTCTTTAAGTGTTTCTTAGCCATTCCGTATTCCTCTGTTGAGAAGTCTCTGTTTAGCTGTGAGCCCCATTTCTTAATTGGGTTATTTGATTTAGTGTTGTTTCATATCTTGAGTTATCTATATATTTTGGATATTATTCATTATCTGTCTGATGTAAGGTTGGTCAAGGTCTTCTCCCAGTCTGTAGGCTGTTGTTTTGTTCTGTTGGCAGTGTCCTTTGCCTTACAAAAGTTTTTCAGTTTAACATGGTCCAATTTCTTAATTGTTGATCTTAGAGTCTGAGCTATTGGTGTTCTGTTCAGAAGTTGTCTCCTGTGCCAATGACTTCAAGGCTCCTCCCCACGTTTTCTTCTAACAGATTTAGAGTGTCTGGTTTGTGTTGAGGTCTTTAATTCAATTGGACTTGAGTTTTGTGCAGAGTGATAAGTAAGGGTCTACTTGCATTTTTCTACAAGTAGACATCCAGTTAGACTGGTACCATTTGTTGAAAATGCTATATATTTTTTTCTATTGTGTGATTTTTTTATTCTTTGTCAACAATCAAATGTCCTTAGATGTGTGCCTTTATTTCTGGGTCTTTGATTTGATTACAGCAATCAACCAGCTGATTTCTATGCCAGTACCATGCCATTTTTATTACTGTTGCTCTATAGTACAGCTTTAGATCAGTGATGGAGACTACTCCAAAAGATCTTTTATTGTACAGGATTGTCTTTGTTGTTCTAGGTTTGTTTGTTTTGTTTTGTTTTGTTTTTTGTTTCCATATAAAGTCCAGAATTGATATTCCAATCTATGTAAATAATTATGTAGGCATTTTGATAGGAATTCCATTGAATCTGTGGAAGTGGTAAGATGGCCGTTTTTACTAGGTTCACCCTCCTGATCCATGAGCATGGGTGAGCTTTCCATCTTTTGTTATCTTTTCCATTTTATTCCTTCAATGACTTGAAGTTTCTTTTTAAATACAAGTCTTCCGCTTACTTTGTTAGAATTACACCAAGATACTTTATATTATTTGTGGCTATTGTCAAGTGTGTAGTTTCCCTAATTTCTTTCTCAGCCTGTTTGTCATTTGTATACAGGAGGGGTATTGATTTTTTTTTTCAGTTGATTTTGTATCCAATCACTTTGCTGAAGGTGTTTGTCAGTTGTAAGAGATCATATTTGAGGTCAGTTATGTATACTGTCATATCATGTGGGAATAGTGATACTTTGACTTTTTACTTCCTAATTTCTGTGGCCTTGATCTCCTTTAGTTGTCTTATTGCTCTAGATAGGACTTTAAGTACTATATTGAATAGATATGCAGAGAGTGGGTAGCCTTGTCTTGTCCCTGATTTAAATGGAACTGATTTAAATTTCTCTCAGTTTAGTTTGATGTTGGCTATAGGCTTGCTATATATTGCCTTTATTATGTTTAGGTATGTGGTTTGTATCCCTGTGCTCTCTAAGACTTTAAACATGAATGGGTGTTGGAATTTGTCAAATGCTTTTTTTGGCATCTAAGGAGATGGTCATGTGCTTTTATTTTTTCTTTCAGGTTGCTTATGTGATGGATTATAGTGATGGATTTACATATATTTTATCTGCCCTGTATGTCTCAGATGAAGCCTACTTGATCATGTTGACTGATATTTTTGATGTGTTCTTGAATTTGGTTTATGAATATTTTATGTTTTTGGTTGTGAGCCTAGCCTTTAATGGCTGAGCCATCTCTCTAGCCTGGTTTGTGAGTATTTTACTGTGTATTTTTATGTCAGTGTTCATAATAGAAATTGATCTGAAATTATTTTTCTTTGTTGAGTCTTTGTGTAGTTTAGGTATCAAGGTGACTGTTGCTTCACAGAATGAGTTTGATAATGTTTCTTTTGTTTGTGTTTTTGTGGAACAGTTTGAAGAGAATTTGTATTAGCTTATCTTTAACGGCCTGTAGAAATCTCTGCTGAATCCCTCTGGCCTTAGGCTTTTTTTTTTTTTTTTTTTTGGTTGTTTGGGAGACTTTTGATGACTGTCTCTATTTCCAAGTTCACTTTTGGGAAACTTTTACCCTAGTTTCTTATAACATGACTGTATTTGAAGACAAAATATTTGATATATTACTGTAGTAAAAGGTCATAGGGCTTAAAATCAATGTGACTGACTTTCTTATAAAAGAATCTGATTGGCACCAGAAGAAAGAGAAGAGATAGCAATGTACACAGATAATATTACCAAGAAAGCAGAGAGGAGAGAGAGGAGAACCAGGCAACTAAAATTTGCCTGAATCAGTTTTTGGCATTGTGATAGCTAATATTGATTGTCAAATTGATACATTTAAGAGGAAGAAACCTTAGTGAAGGAGTCGCCTCCTTCTGAATGGCCTGTGGGCAAGTCTGTGGGAAATTTTCTTCAGTGTTAATGTATGTAGGAAGATCCGGCCTACTCTGGGGGAAGCCATCTCTGTGCAGGTGGTCTAGGCCTTTAAAAAATGTCGTCGAGTAAGCCAGGAGAAGCAGACTTCCCCTGCGGTCTTTGCCTAATTTCTTGCCTCCAAGTTCCTGCCTTAAGTTCCTGCTTTGACAGGACTACAGGACAATCAGACCATGCAAAGGTCAGTAAATTTAGCAGAAGTTGATATTTGAAATGCATTTGAGAATGAAGGTGACAGAAGTTGTAAAGGTAACAGAGGAAAGATCTTGGTAGAAACGCAGGCTGAATGAGAAGGAAGTGAAGGAAGGTTAACTGTGAGACCTTCTCATGTAGTAGGGTTATACCAAACTTACGCAGCCTGTGGAGAACTTCTAAGTGCTAAATTTCTAACTATGCCCACAGAAAAAGGAGATGACGAAACTTCCACAGAAGTGTTCACTGAAATGTGTTTCCAGCACAGTAGGTAGATCTGGCCAACTATGTAAACTCTGCCACTTCAAGATCTAAAATCAATTATTGAATCTATAGTTGGAAGGAAAGCAAAGAAACGGCAAGATTTTTCTTTAGAACTACTCCAGTCTGCCATAACCAAAACAAACAAAATAAATAAGTAAGTAAAACAACCAAAAAGCGTCCTTTCCAATACTTTGATATCGAGAGATTACTAAACTGTTTTTTTAACATTGTATTTATTTTTATATATGTGTGTATGGGCAGGTGTCATGTACAGTATAACTGGGAAGCTTTGGGGACAGTTTGTAGGAATCTCTTCTTCCCTTTATCCTCAGAGGTTCTAGGGATAGAATTCAAGTTTTCAGGCTTAGCAGCAGGTATCTTTACTTGTTGAGTTATTTATGAGACCTCATCTGCTTTTGTAAATAAAGTTTTCTTGGAACAAAAACACATTCATTCAATTTATATTTTACTTGTTCCTCCATTTGCTTTATAATACTGGAGATGCCATGGCTGTCAGGGAGAGAGAGAGAGAGAGAGAGAGAGAGAGAGAGAGAGAGAGAGAGAGAGAGATCTTTGAAAGCCAGCGTGAGTACTCATAATTAATTCATAAAGCAATAGAGAGATTTTAATGATTTTTTTGTTTGTTTTTGATTTTTTAACACAGGGTTTCTCTGTGTAGCCCTGGCTGTCCTGGACTCACTTTGTAGACCAGGTTGGCCTTGAACTCACAGCAATCAGCCTGCCTCTGCCTCCCGAGTGCTGGGATTAAAGGCGTGCACCACCACTCCAGGCGAGATTTTAATGATTATGAGTAAGAGTGATATAGTCAAATATGAAAATACCTGTAAGATGACTTTTTCATGTTTTTATTTATATATATTTTATTAATTTATTCATATTACATCTCAATTGTTATCCCATCCCTTGTATCCTCCCATTCCTCCCTCCCTCCCGCTTTCCCCCTACTTTCCTCCTGTATGACTGTAATTAAGGAGGACCTCCTCCTCTTGTATATGCTCATGTTTTTAATCATAGGAATGTGGAGGGGTTTTTTTGTTATTTTTGAAGAAAATATAATAACACTTCTGAGTTGCCAATCTAGTGCTGATCTGTATGAAGGGTTGCCTTGAGGAGAGGGAAAATCAGAAGCTCACATAGAATATAAATCAGAGCTCTCCACAGCCCTTTGTAGAAGTAGATGATGAATATTTGAAGCTTTATCCCATGTTTCAGCTTTTAAAGTCTGATATTCCAGTCTGAAACAGTCATATATCACACATATGTGTATAAAATTTCCATATTCCAAGAGAATCTTATCAATGAAAGCACTTGTACAGGCCTTTACTGTATTTCTGTGAATTCTGTTGTAGATGGAAGACTACTAACTTCTTATCAATGGATAGATGAATAGAGAAAGAAAGATGATAAATATTTTCAGACAAATAGAACTTTCTGCACCAGTGTAGCATGTTGTATGTTGGGTTTAATCATCAACACTGCTGGAACATTTTAATTATTCAGTTAAATATTTATCTAAGTAATTGAATAAATTTTACTGGGATAAATATAGAACATGAGAAAAAGATTGAAGTTATTCCAAAGTCTCTGGAGCTTGGGTGAATAAGAAGTAGCCATGACACTTCTAGAAATCTGTATTTTCCCCCCAACATCAACTTTCTCAAATTATGGAAATACATACATGCCTTTGGGAGCAATGCACACTTTGTGCATTTGATACTTAAATCAGTTACTTTCCTGGTTAAAATAGGTTAAGTCACTATTTTGAATAATCTTCTTTCAGTATAACCAACAGAGACTTCCATGATTTGCATTTTAACAATATTCCTACTATGGTGATTCTTTACTAGTAGCCAGCCATTTTTCTGGTATTTCCTAAACTCTCTCATATCTCTTATTTTTGTGCCAGCTGTTTCCCCTTCTTTCCCACATTTTTGCATAGCAAGCAGGTGTAGTGTTGCCTGCCCAGCTGGACTAGACTTGCCAGAATCTTCAAATATGCTGAAATAACTGATCATGACGACTGGCTGACAACACAGTGGGTAAAGCATACACTGTGTGATCATGAGAACCTAAGTTTGTATCCCTAGAAAACATGCAAAAATGAGGCACGGTCATGCAGGTCTATGATACCAGGTCTGGGTGAAAAAGAGACAGAAGGAATCTAGAGGGCCATTGCGTAGCCAGTCTAGTCAAGTTATTGAGCTCCGGGCTCAGTGGGAGACCATGTTTGCAGAAGCAAGGTGAAGAATAATGAAAAAAAAAAAAAACAGCCAGTATCACCCTCTAGCCTCCATATACATGCATAGGGGAGTATGCCTACAACCATACGTGCACATGTATGTATAAAGTACACATGCATATATATGAACACCCATAGAAGAAAGAAGAAAAACTTCTTATTAGAAAAGATGTGAAAGTGAATAATAGCCACATTTATAATCTCTGAATAATGTTTTAGGACACAGCTAAAGTTCTTCAGGTTCAGTAAAGTCATTTTTAACTTTTTTTTTTTCAGTTTTAGGACAATGCTTGATGCCATGAAAAAAGCAGTCAGTATTTCTAAAGGTCAATCACTGTAGCAAGGTTGAAATTTTTGAAAGATAGATATAGTTTCTACTTTGTCTCTGCCTATCCCAGGTGGCCCTGCCTCTCAGCTACCTCTCCTTTTCCTTCATGGCTCTGTAGTGACTAACCCCTGCAAAACTGCCCTTATCCTGAAACATTCCTAGCAATCCTACTTCAATGGGAAAAAATTAACATGTCTTAATATTTCTTTAAAAATTGTGTTCAGAGTCTTATTCTTTAAGCATATCACTTGCATTCCATATTGTTCTCCTTATAGCTGTTACACACGTAATGACTAACTGTTGATAAAGTCCTCTACTGGTTTGAAAGAAACTTGAAAGAGCAACAGCTTACCTGCTCACCAAGTTTGCAGCCATACCTCAGATGTTTCTTCTTTCTAGAGACCTGGAAGTGATAATGGAATTTAAAAATACCACTTTGTTGCAATTAGCCACATGCAGGGCTGCCCTGAATGCTGGCTAAGTTTACTAGTTTGAGGTCTTTTATCAGCCAGGTGTGGTGGCACACACCTTTAACCCCAGCACTCAGGAGGCAGAGGCAGGCAGATTGATGTCAGTTCAAGGTCAGCCCTGTCTACAAAGTGATTCCAGGACAGCTAAGGCTACACAGAGAAACCCTGTCTTCGGGGGAGGGGTAAGGGGAGAAGAAAATGCTTGTTAGGGGTGGAGAAAGGGGGAGAAGAAAATGCTTGTTGTTTTTCTGGATTTTTAAAAAAAAATCTTGTCATGGTTGCTACTGATTTCATTATGGAAAAATCAGTCCCTTAACACATTTTCCTAGGATGGCCAATTGTTGAGATTCATTACTTTGACATTTTTTTCTCTTCCTGTATCAGACTTTTCTATGTGTATATTGCCATAACCAATATAATACAGGCTGTTGGCTCTGCTTTTTTTTTTTTTTACCAGATCTTAGAGAGAATATTGGATCGCAGAAGAAAACCCTGTACTATACTTGATAACTCAAGTACAGTAGGCAAGGAACACTGTTTATGTGACTTTCTGCATTCTTTCAAAGAGTTGTGATTACCATATAATATGCTACTTAGATGTTGTCCTTTAGCTTAGGTGACTATTGGACAGCATGTGAAAATAATGTCAGTCCACATAAAAGAAAGATTCACATCTCAGAATATTAAAAATGGGCAGTAAATTTAGTAATATTGTTCATGGGGAAGTTTTAGGCACCAAACATAATGGTTAGCTACATTTACATTAAAAGTGTGCTTTCCTTCAACAGAGTGGAGAAGCCAGTTATGATATCTGTTTGCTATTCTTATATCGTTTTATACTACAAATATTTGGATTTCTTATTACTCCTTCAATCATGATTATTCTTTCAGCCATTTCCTATTAACTGAAATTTAATAAAGCTGAATATTTATGTTCTTGCTGTATGTTGTGGAATATGACAGAAGATTTGCTTTGTACAAGACATCTAGAATACTTTGATTTAAGTCTTACACAGATCAGTCTTTGGAAGAATTATGACTTTAAGCTTTACTTTATATAAATATAGTTAGACTCAAAAGCTAAGAGCATGAAATAAAGAGAGCAAATTCTATGTAAAACTCTATAAATAAAGTCTTCATGGGTTGAAGCAGTGCCTGCTGCCCCTTTCCCTTGTGCCTGTATAATAACGTCTGCCTCTGCCTCAATCTTCACAAAGCAGCTGTTCTGTTGTGTTTGTTGTATCAGTTAGTTTTCTTGTTACTACTAGAAGACACCTGGTAAAAACAGTCCGTGAAGGGAGAACGGATTTATTTGGGTTCACAACTCCAGGAGATGCTGGCTGTCATGATAGAAAGGCTGAGGCAGCAGGAACAGGAGGCTGCAGCTCACACTAAGTCAAGCAGGAGGAGGCGGCTCACACTAAGTCCACATACAAGAAACAGCAATGGGTGCTTGTTCTCAGCTTTGGCTTCGTTCAATCCAGGAGTCAAGCTCATGGAATGATATCACGTGTTCCCGCCTCAGTTAGCATGCACTACATCACCCCTACAGACATTACTGTTCTTGAGTCCACCATACTGATAACCATGATTAACCATTTTACACACACACACACACACACACACACACACACACACACACACACACACGCACACACGCACACACACACACACTCACGCACACATACACACACATGCACACACACGTGCACACACACGCACACACACACATGCACGCACACACACACACATGCACACACACACACACACACGCACGCACACAGCACACATACATGCACACACACACGCACACACACGCACACGCGTGCACACACACACGCACACACACACGCGCGCACACACATGCACACACACGCACACGCACACGCCACACTTCTATAAGGACAATATTTGTAGTCTTGCCTAGATCCAGTATGATCACACATGAGCTTAATCACATTGACCAAGAACTTGTGCTAATACAGACCGCAGACGCAGGTGCAGGAGAACACATCTTGAGCGTTGTGTGGGGCTGGGGAACACACTCCATAGATCCTTTCCTCTTACTTTTATATCTTCCATGTTTTCTGCTAATATTTCATTGTTACTTCCACATAGTTTTCTTTCGTGTGAACAGTCCAGTGGGGTTTCTCCTAATTTTTGCCATAGCTCTAAATCAGCTTACTCACAGCCTGCTTTAAATATATGACAATCTTGGTAAGAAATGTTCCTTTGCTCTGTAGGAATGGATTGCCTGTTGCTTTTGGTGAATCCTCATTCATGCGTTTTCAAAGTTATTTTTTTTAATATGTAATTTTTAAAAAATTAAAAATTACACATAATAATTGCACATATTTATGGGGCACTATGTGGTAGTTTAATACCCATATGGATTGCAAGGGTCAAGCCAGATAATTGGCATATCCATTTCCTCCTTCATTGATGTTCTTTATCTTAAGAAAATACCCACACGGTTCTCCGTAGCGCTGTGGAACTTCCTTGTTCATTGCTGGCCTCATTTGCTCACTGTGCTATAGAGCATTGGAAGTTATTACTCTTTTCAACTATATCTCATAACTCCTAAATATATTTCCCCACCTCTAGTTCCCATACCCTTCCCAGGTTCTCACACTGTCCACCTTATGCTCTGCTTCTGTGAGAGCAAGTTTTCAGCTTCTACTTCTAAGTGACATTATGTGATGTTTGTTTCCTGTGCCTGATTTATTTCTCTTAATATTAAGGTTTTTCTTTTCAAGTTTAATTAATACCTGATGCAATAAATAAGTGATGTATCAGTTAACATTTTATTGATGTACTGGCCCAAGTACTTTTAAAGGATCAGAACTGATAAAAATGAATATATATGATTAACAGGAAATTTATTAGATTGGCTTACAGAGAATGGCTGAGGTAGTCTGGCAACGACTATAACATGCTGAGGAGGCTGAGAATACAGTAATTGTTCAGTCCACAAGGCCGAATGAATGATGCTCCAGTCCGTGCTGGAGCTGCAAATATGGATGATTTCTGGAGAGCTGCTGCTCTTCAATCTATTTTTGAATCCTGAACAGCTTGGTTCTAATATCAAGGAAGGAATGCGCCATTAAAAAAAGATGAACTTAGTTTGAATGGGACCCCTGGGCTCAGATCTGCCTATCATAATGTTCTACTTGTAGGTTTCTAGAACCCTCTGGATCCTTCTATTTCCCCATTCTCCCATGCTTCTCTCATCTAGAGTCCCAATAGGATGTCCTCCCCTCTGTCCCAGTTTCCTGGTAAGTGAAGACTTTCATGGGACATGCCCCTTGGGCTAGTGTCCAGATATAAGTGAGTAAATACCATTTAAGTATTTCTGCTTCTGGGTGAATTCACTCATTATGATCATTTCTAGCTCAATCCATTTATCCACAAATTTCAAGAATTCCTTGTTTTTAATAGCTGAGTAGTATTCCATAGTATATATGTACCACAGTTTCTTTATCCATTCTTCTACTGATGGACACTTAGGCTGTTTCCATGTTCTGGCTATTATGAATAAGGCTGATATGAACATGGTTGAGCAAATTTTCTTGTGTGCTGGAGCATCTTCTGGGTATATTCCAAGGAGTGGAATAGCTGGGTCTTGAGGAAGCCCTATTCCCAGTTTTCTGAGATAGCACCAGATAGATTTCCAAAGTGGCTGTACTAGTTTGCACCAGCCAAGGACAATACAGGCAGTAAACTTCAAACCCCTGCCCAGATCTAGCCAATGGGCAGAACATTCTCCACAGTTGAGTGGAGAGAGGGGTATGACTTTCTCACGTACTCTAGTGTCTCACATTTGACCATGTCCCCTGGAGGGGGAGACCTGGTGGCACTCAGAGGAAGGATAGCAGGTTACCAAGAAGAGACTTGATAACCTATGAGCATATACAGGGGGAGGAAGTCCCCCTCAGGAACAGTCATAGTGGAGGGGAATAAGGGGAAAATGGGAGGGAGGGAAGAATGGGAGGATACAAGGGATGGGATAACCATTGAGATGTAACAAGAATAAATTAATTTAAAAAATCATCAAACTATAAAAAAAAAAAGAAGGCATGTTATGTCACCAAGGGAAAAAAATAAATTCTACTTAAAAAAAGCAAAGATAAACTTGCCAGAAAGAGTGAGGGCAAACAGGCAAAAATCAGTTCTGTTTATCTATGTGCTCTTATCTGGGGTGCCACCAGAGTGTGCATCCCATTTATTGTAGGTCTTCCAGCTACAATATTTTTCATTAGAAAAAAATTCATACAGTACTGTTCAATAGTTTGAGTTTTAGATGATTCCAGATTCATCTAGACAGTCAAGATGAGATGTTACACTTACTATGATGTTATCCCATAACTCAGAACAACTTATGGACAAAAGCATTTATTTTGGCTTCTAGTTCCAAAGGAGTAAGAGTCCATCAGTGTGTGGTGGGGCATGAAGCAAGTAGCAAGCTTGGTCCCAGGAGGGGAAAAAAATGAAAGCTCACATCTGAACTACACACACAGGAAGTAAAGAGTGAACAGCAAGTGCAGTAATGATATAACCTAATAAATTACACCCCTAGTAATGTGCTTAATCCATCAAGGCTGCACCTTGTGAAGGTCCCATATTTTCCCCCTGAACAGCAC
Organism: Acomys minous; assembly: GCF_964271855.1. Lineage (NCBI taxonomy): Eukaryota > Metazoa > Chordata > Mammalia > Rodentia > Muridae > Acomys > Acomys minous. Next base: position 3,319,690 of record NC_140491.1, read on the forward strand.
ATCAACCCAGGGCTCACACATGAGCATTTGAGAAACACGTCTCATTTAAACTACTATAACTGCATTTTTCCAATACTTGATATACCGAGGGCAACAAGGGACATTTATCTCCACATGACAGTAGATTACTGGTTCTTCAGGTCAGGAAGCAAACTTCATAGAAAGAATATTAATAACTTAAAAATTGTCTCACTTCTTGTGTATCATTAGTTATCATGCTGCCTTTCTCTCACAAATGACAGAAATAAATTAACCAGCCACAGTAGAATGAAATTACTTCTGTCATAAGCCAACAATGACTTTAGTGTGTATGAATGCTTTTGTCTTATCCACACATCTTTCATATTTTTTCAGATATCCTCAGGCCTAATTTTGAGTCACACAATTTGGCACATTGTTCAGGGAAAAATTAAAATTATGATGTGTGTTTAGTTTCTGCCCTCCTACTGTCCTTACAGTGTACGATGCATTCTATCTCCACTGTATTTGTGAGAATTTCTCCCTATGCTAGTTATATTATCAAGATTTTCCATTATGTTAGATTAATGTTATTAGATTCATAATGTCTTCTACTTCACTGAGTCATGCATATATCTGTTGTTATTGTTTATCACATAGTTCCATCAAACTCTAGTGGTGCTAAAGTGAAATTCAATGATTATATTTTCTTTGCAATAGTAAGAGATGGAAACTAACATTCACACATGTCCAGTCATGTCTGTGAATTGAAGTATTGCATTACCAAACAGGAGTCAGAAAAACTAAATGGTGAAATTAAGACGTATATACATTGATGATTTTGTAATAGAATCATGCTGTTGTCCTGACTGCTAGGCTAGGATTGCATTTCAGGAAAACTTAGTATCAGAGATGACTTTCACAGGAATTTTCTGTTCTTCCCTATTTCCTTTCACTTGTAGTCTCAGAGTGAAAAGAAACAAAGTGCCTTGGTGTCAGTGAGTATCGCTGAATCCTAGCTGTTTCCTCTTTGGGCAGTTGACCACACTGTTAACCTTTAGCACCTTTTCTAAGCTCTGCAGAAGAGGTGCCACTGTCCACCAGGAGAGCTCTGGTCTTGGAGAATCTAGGACACAGCAGTGGGAGCAAACATTCTGCTCTTTTCTCAGCAGAAGAAACTTTACTTTCAAAGGAAGGAGAGAAGTTAGCATTGGTCCACCAATTTCCAAAAGTACCCTTTTATTACATAATTCTGGATCTGTTAAATATCTGTGTAAACTCAGTGAGGTGTTTATTCCAAATTAAGAAGACAGCCATTCTCAAAGCAGACCACACAAAAGATCAAGAGCAATTTTGTTCTTTGTTTTTCTGCAAATTCCTCAAAGAATTCTGAAACAGGATTAATTATGCATCATAATTAAATATATAATTGGAAAAATAAGATAGTAATTATTCTTATCAGTCAATAAAAACAAATCATTAATTTATTATGCCCTAATTAAGTATCAGTGTTAAAATTTAGAAATGTGAAACATAAATGCATGTATATTGGCAATGACCAATGTTTTCTTTTAAATGCCATCAAGGACTTAAAATGTATTTCAGTCAAAAATTTATTGTTTCATATAATTTAATTGACTTATTTATCATCTACATTTCTAATTAAAAATGTTTCTTTGGGTTATTACATTGTTATACCAAAGCATGAGAGATGATATTTCTACTACAGAAGACTTGCTGAAACATGACAGGTGCTCGGCAAAATGACCAGACAAAAGAACATTTGTTACACACCTTAGGAAGGGAAACTCCACTGACCTACGTTGGAGATAAATATGTGATATGAAGCAGAGAAACACGGATCAAATAAATCATTGCGGTGGGCGTGCAGGACCAGAAGGAGAAGCAGCGATTTCTAGGTAGCTTTGGGTTGCCAGCTTGTTTGTAGACAAGAGACAGTGGCTAGAGACACATGAGATTTAAGTCAAAGGTTCAGACTCATATATGCAATTGTTTCTTTGGTTTTGTGTGTAGCCATTAACTGATTAATACCCCTTACTTTCCTCCCTTCTCCACCCTCTAGCCTTTAAATAGGATATTTGAGATTTTTAATTTCTATTATTGTTGGTCATTTTATTTAATAAACAAGACATTGTTCAGCACATTTGATTTTGTACTAAGAAATACTGCATATCACAGATGTTATTACTATATATACAGGTCATGAATAGATTTTTTTCAAGCATTGAGACCTTTGATATAGAGATCATATTTTTGTACTTGTGAAACACTGCCTGAAGCAAGAATTAGGACAAGCAAAAGAAAGAAAGCATGAGACAAAAAAAACCTCACGTGTGTAGGTAGTAGAAAAAAATGCATTTCTTAAACTGTCTCAGATTCTTTGGCTTGGTATGAATAAAACTTACATGAAAGAGATCAACCAGAAAATAATTGTAATTATGTATGCATAGAAGTCTCCCAATATTTAAGCCCAAAGAAACCAGATAACTGAGGTTTATGTTACAAAGATCAGTTTTTTGGAACTACATTTGAATATCAAAGTTGTCACAATAGCAGGCTCAAAACAACCAATATCCAAAATGGACTTCACTTTTTTTTCTGATTTATTTCTTTTTAGTTCATGTACATTTGTATTTTGCCTGAAATCAAGTCTGTATAAGGGTGTCAGATCCCTGGTACCAAAGCTACAGATAGTTAGGAGCCACCATATTGGTACTGAGAATTGAACCAGGTTCCTTGGAAGGACACCAGTGTCTTCATTGCTGAATCGTCTCTCCAGAGCCCCGCTTCTGCAAGGGCTTTAAAAGAAGGAACATCAATTAAAATTTAAGAACAGCAGCTTTTGTTATGGGGTATGTTGTGACACAAAGGCAGAGAAACAACTGGAAAATTCAAGGGTACTGACCAAAATATACTTCCTTAATTTGATGCTACATTATTGTTTTTTGTTGTATATAGATAGCATCATGACTGCTTTTCTCTCTATGAATAATGTATAAATAACTAACTTGTGTTTGATAACATTCTCCATTCTTATGGTATTAGAAGGTTGTTTAAAGGGTAAAATCAGCTAGTGAAAGCCCGTTCTCAATTATAAATTGAGAATAAATACTCAGCGGTCAGTGTGAACAACGGCTGACCCTAGAGCTCTGGCAAACCTCAAGGCTGCACTCCTAACTTATCTGTGTGCTTGGACCTGCTGCTACATTCGCTAATGATGGCATCTACTCTCTGCTTGCCTTCAGAGAGCAAGATTTCAACCATTGTTCTTTAAAGTTTTACCAGACGCTCCCGTAGAAATCTATCTGCTCAGTGCTTTCATGTCAGGACTGTGTTAGCTTTCTGTCACCATGTCCAAATTGCTGAGATAAACAGAAAGAGGAAAGATTTATTTCATGCCACTGTTTGCTCTTAGTTCATTGCTTCTGGACCTGTCTTGAGACAGAACATCTTCGTGAAAGGAAAGCTGCTCAATTTATGCTGTCCGAGAGAAGAGGAGTGTTAGGAATTGGACACAAAATATACCCTCCACAAACATATTGCCAATGGCCTACTGCCTCCGATAAGGTTCTGAGCACAGAGTTTCTACTATACCCCAATAATGCTGTTTGTTAGAGCTCAAATTAACGGTGCTGACATTGAGGACCCAGAGTCCAGGCATTTTAACAGCAGACAATGTGGCCCCTTTTCTCCTTGCAATGCGGTTGGATAAGCTATCCTACCACACCTCTGTATTTCCGAGAGATACTGATTTTATCTCATTCTTAGATTTCCCTCCAGGAAGTTGTCCTAGCATTAGTGCGTTCTATCAAACTGAAATATAATGGCTGTTATATTTTTAGTCATATGATTCCTATATAGTCATTAAAATACACAGAGAATAGATGCTTTATGAGTGAGATAAAAATAGTGAGATAATAGCAAAGTAACCCCCCTTTTTAAAAATAGCAAACTACTTCATAACTTTCTAATCACTTATATGTACAAACTCATTCATCAGGACTTCCTCTATGATTTTTCTTTTTTCCTTAGTTCTCTTAATCATGTTACAGCCTGATTGCAGCCCCTCCCTCCTCACGGCCCCACCCTCACTCTCCCTCCTCCCCATTTCCCCTTCCCTTTCTCCAAGAAGTTGAGACCACCCATGGGTACCAACCCACCCTGGCTCATCAAGTCACAGCAGGAATAAGCACCTTCTCTCCCACTGTGTCCAGGCAGGGTAGCCAGCGAGGGGCCTTCCTTGGACTCTCCTTGTTACTTAGCGTCTTTGGGTTTGGATTGCAGCATAATTATTCTGCACTTTGTAGATAATCCACTTATAAGTGAGTAAACATCATGTGTGCCTTTCTGGGTCTGGGTTACCTTACTCGGGATGATCCTTTTTCTAGTTTCATCCATTTGCCTGCAAATTGAATGCTATCGTTGTTTTTAACAGCTGAGTAGTATTCCAGTGTGTAAATGTACCACAGTTTCTTCATCTATTCTTTGGTTGAGGGACATCTGGGTTATTTCCAGTTTCTGGAGCTACTATGAACATAATTGAGCAAGTGTCCTTGTGGGATGATGGAGCACCTTTTGAATATATGTCCAGGAGTGGTACAGCTAGGTCTTGAGGTAGAACTATTCCCAATTTTCTGGGAAAGAGCCAGATTGGTTTCTAAAGTGGTTGGACAAGTTTGCACTCCCACTGCAGTAGAGGAGCGTTCCCCTTGCTCCACATTCTGGCCATCATAGGTTGTCACTTGCTCCACATCCTGGCCATCATAGGTTGTCACTTGCTCCACATCCTGGCCATCATAGGTTGTCATTTGAGCTTTTGATCTAAGCCATTCTGACAGGAGTCAGATTGTATCTTCTTGCTTTCAGAAGCTCAAAAACTCTACCCTGACTAATGGAAGTAACTATACATAACACAAAGGGAAATACATAAGCATTCTTTCCCTGCCACTGCTACAACCACTTAAGTAGCCTGACGTTCCAGAACTTGCCATTAATTGCAGTGCTTGAGACCCTGAAGCAAGAATATCTCTCTGAGTTGGAGACCATCCTGCTTTTCATGGAGATCTGTAAGCCAGCCAAGGCTCCGTAGTGAGGCCCCATCTTGGAAGAAGTAGAGACAATGAAGAGAGAGGTGCTGGAGCAAGAAAGCTACAAAGTGCAGGTATCTCTGGGATTTATGTTGGGAGGAAACCAAACTAGGTAATAGGGATAAGATTAGAGCCGGGTGTGGTGGTACACACCTTTAATCCCAGTACTCCTGAGGCAGAGGCAGGCAAATCACTGTAAATCTGAGAACAGCCTAGTCAACAAAGGACAGCCAAAGCTACGCAGAGAAACCCTGTCTCGAAAAACCAAAAAACAAACAAAAAAATTAGAGTAATAACTGCTCAGCTATTGTGTTATGACGCATATTATTAAAAAAATACAAGAGTTGCAGTTATTTGTTTGATAGCCAGGTTAAGTGAAAACTAAGGGAAACAAACCAGTTATACTTAATAGTTACAGAATTGCTTTCTACAAATCATTTCTCCACTCTAGAATCAAACTGTATCTTTCACTTCATAGAATTACAAAAAAAAAAAAAAAAAAGGGCTGTGATCTGCTATCTTTATAATGTATCTCTTGTATATACATCGAATATTCCATTTTACTTTTAGCACACTAATCATAGACAAGAAAGTCAAAGCAATGCCTGGAAAGCCAAAATAATCCAGTGAGCACTGAAATTTCTCTATTAATGTAGCTCTGTCACTTATGACTTCACCTCTACCTATGTTTCTCAAGATGTTCATCCAGTCACTTTCTTCCATATCTCTGGAAAGAGGAACTAAGAAATAGAAAATCTCTAGAATAACACGTTTGCTTAGCTTGAACGGTGAATTCCTAAAGATGGAAATCAGATTTGAGCTTGATATTCCCTGGTGGGTGTCTTGCCTTTGAACAGAAACTCTGAGTCTCATATTCTCTTATTAAGTGATCTAGCCTAGCATATCTCGTTCATTGCATTGCTCCTTGCAAGAGAAGACGTTCTAAAGCAAGCCCTGCTGTGTATGCATAATAACAGCCATCCAGGAAAACAGCCTTTTAACAGATCATTAAATGTTATTGCTAGTGAGGAGGTGGAAATGCAAGATTTAGATCAAGCATTTTTTATTCTTTTTGTTTTAATTTTTCTATTAGAATACTTAACAGGAATCACTTGCCATTACTAAATAACGAACACTCAAATAACTTCTCCATGAAAGGAAATGAAATGCTTCTTAAACAGCAAACAAACAAATGCAATCCTTTGCATACTTGCCTAGAATTTTTTTGTGTGTGTGAGCAAAATATTTGCCTTAAATGTTTATGTAATTTTCTGTCTGGACTTCTCCACTATCAAATCAAAGCTGACGAGCACAGTCAGAATAAATGGACCCTCCATAGTCCTGTTTCTTACAACTAATATGGAGACGCAGTCTTTGCCTTACTCAGCTGTTGAGGGTTTTAGAGGTGAGGGGACACTCTACTTGACTTTTATGAGAACTAATGAATTGAAGGACAGGGCAATATATCAATGGGATATTGAGGGGCAAAGGTGTCAGTAATTATTCCTCCCTTGATCCTTATCATTTTATTTTACGAAGAAAAATGCACACAGCTTGTTCTTCAAGCATACAAATCTGCTTCTTTGATGGTATTTTTTCCCGTTTTTGGAGTAATTTGCATTCTGACTTGAGGACTGATATTATATTCCTAATTAGAGAAACCTGCATTTTACGGAAGCAGGAGACGAGGTGGAGGTGAAGGTTCAAAGGCCACTCATTGAGATGCACTCTGTTGCTCCTGCAGTTCTCTGGGGTCCCTGTGGTGTGCTCCCAGGTAATTACTTCTCAGAGCAGGCCTCTCATGGTGTCAGCATATACAGGGTCAAATGTGAAAAATGACACCGGTTGATATTGACTGAGTAAAACTGTTGTTAAAGTAATTATTAATGGTGCCTTTGGTTAAACACTGAAGGCAATTACTCTGTCACAATTATGATAATGATCAGAAATGATGTTCCTACAGAGAAAAGAAAAGTAGAGTGATAATGGCTGAGGAAATTGAGAATAATTTTAAGAAAGCTAGATGAAACACTTCCTTCTTCAAGGCTCTGTTAAATTTTTATATCTAAAAATGAAATTTGTTGTAGACACGGATTTGCTTAACTCATTACAATCTAGGATTTCTTCAAAAGTTGAGGTCATTCCCACATTTCTTCATTCATTGATTTGTTAATCCAATAAATATTACCCTTATTCAGGACATGTGAGCTATATAGTATGGAAGAGATATTAAGTGCTAGATATTAATGTAAGCTCAAGATAAAATTAAGTAAGATGTAAATTCTATCATATGTAGGAAAGAATGAAGGAAAATCAGAAAGAAATGGAGCTGATTTATTACTTAAGATAAAGGAGGAACTGCTCCCAGACATGAAACTTACCAAATACAAGAAAAAAATGTATCCTAACATCATGCATTCACATATTCAGTACATTTCAACATTCACTTCTTTATTTCTAAATATTTATTGAGTATTTACTTCAAGATTTTTGCCAAGTTACCACAATATAGAATCATTTGGGAAGAAAGTTTCATTGAGAACTTGTCTGGAATAACTTGCCTTGTGACTACTTCTGTTCAGGCTTGTGTTGGTTACTTTAACTTACGTGGGAGGAGCCGGCTTACTGCTGGTGACATTCCACCTTAGGTTTGAAGGCATCAAGTGGAGAGAGTTGACTGCCACTGGTAGTCATGTACAAAGTGATTTGCTCTCTGCCCTTGACTTTGGATATTACCAGTTGTTCAAGTTCTCTCCTTGATTTCTCTGCAATGGTGGGCTAGAGTTACAAGAGGAATAAACCCTTTCTCCCTTAACATTGATTTTTGTCAAGTTATTTCAGCACGGCCTCAAGCAGGAAACCAAATGACCAATTTTAAGATACAGTTCCTTGGAGAACATATATTTATTTAATTTATTTGTTTATTATTATTTAATTAATTTATCCAGATTACATCTCAATTGTTTTCCTCTCACTTGTACCCACCCATTCCTCCCTCCCTCTCTCTTTCACCCTGTTCCCCTCCCCTAGCTCTGGGACTGAGCGGGACCTCCTCCCCAACTATATGGTCATAGGCTGTCTATTTAAACCACTATTTTACATATCATATTAAGGACCCAACATAGGAAAAGTTCAAGTGATGTGTGTACACTCAAACAGCTCAAAAAAAACATAGCACATATCCAAACTAAGACCTTTGACATCCCCAAGAACCAAGTTTTTCATCTGATGCTTGGAGGCATAATTATATCCTCTCATAAGCTGGTAAAGTGCTTAGAAACTGACAAAAGGTGAAAGGCCATTTTTGAGTGAGTATTGGTGTTACTTTTATAGTCTTCCTTCGAAAAAGGAAAAATTTGATGAAAAACACTTTACAAGTTTCCTGCAATCCTTTGTAACTGAAAGCCCCGATTGCAGGATGTCTTGTGATAGCTCATCTGTGGTCTCCTGCAGACATGAAGCAGTATGCCCGAGGATGAACTCGGGTCTACCTGCCATCAAATTGGTACCTTCAGACATATTACAGACACAATTTGCTCTTCAGGGCTTTTATTGCCACTGGGAATTAAGATAATTGGAATTTTATTTTGATGATGAGAGGGGGCCCTTCCTTTCTCAGGGTATATAAGGTCTGAAGGATGTAGCAAGGGCCACCTGTCAGCAGCATTTGGGATGACGGGGAGATAGCTTTGCTTTCCTTTTAGAAATGCATGTGATGGTCTAGACAGAAGTGGAAGCAGCCGTGTACTTAATATGCTAGGGTTTTGTCTGCTGTGACAGCTACATTGAACACTGGCGCGTAGGGCGTTAAGTGTCAAGCTGTTCTGACTCACGGGCATAGATCTCAAGCTTTGACTGTTCTAGCAGTGGATTCAGGACGTCTGTATCTTCCTGATGAGGCACTTACCCATTTCAGCAGCCGTGGCTCAGCTCCTTCTCTGTATCTGTTTCCCACCGGCACAGCAATGAATGGTTGTTCAAAACTGTAGGGCCCCCTCTCTGTGATCACACCACTACTGCTGACAGAACTGGAACTTGTCCTGCCTCATCACGTGTGTTTGTAATCACAGTGCAATGGAGACATATTTGTTGTAGCTAAAGAGTGAAAAAGTATAAGAAAAGTCTGGCTCAAATCCAGAATATTCATAACTTTTCTCTACACAGACTGTCATCAAATTGTTTGGAATTGTGCCCTTAGGATGCGGTTTCACTCTAATGCAGTGGTAATCCCTTTCCCAAAAGGAAATTTTATACTTTTGTGAGTAATTCTGTGATTTTTTTCATGTTTGTAGTTTCAGCATTTTTATTACTTCAATTAAAATACAGAAGCTCATTTTTTAAAAGCTCCATATATTTTGATATTGTTATTGACTAAAAAATCTCTCTTCCATTTACAGAATATATTTTATTCACAGCACAAGATTGAAAGACACACATAAGTAATTACATACTATAGATACACACACATGTACATATGTTCTAAGTAGAAAGCTAATGTCTCAATGAAGTTCACTGACAGTTTTACCAGTAAATGCCCTAGTCTGTTCAGTGTCTATCACAGTACATGTTATTATAATTATGCAAACATTTAACTCAATTATTTATGAGAACAAAAAAATCTCATACCTTTTTCTGTTTCAAACCATTTTAGGTTGTTTTTCATCACTTCTCCTAAATGATGTAGAATCAGTGTTTTTTGGATTATATACTCTTTTTTCATTTGTAGGAGTCACACATTTCTTTCATTTGTATACAGAATAATAAAATTAGTCCAATATTGTTCTGCCTGGAATATCTTGTTTTTATTTAGTTTCTAAAAACATGTCAGTCAAGTTCAATATTCCTAAAACTTCACATTTTCTCCTCACATTGCTCATTTTTTTCAGAGTTACATTGAATTTTGTTTCTGTGCTGTGTAAAGATTTTTTTATATATTAGAAAGGTTTGATTTTGTTGAGCTACAGAAAAATGGTTGATATTTATAAAATAATCATATATGCAGACACATTAGAGAATTCTTAGGGATTTTTAGAAATTGTAATTCATAATGTTTGGTGGTAATGATGTATCCTTTTTCTCTGTCCTAATTATCATATTTACTTTCCATGATACATTCTGATATTCATTTTCCTCACGTTTTGTGGACTAGATCCTTCAATATGATTAAAGAGTTATCTTTCATCGAGTGTTAGGGTTTATATCTGGCATTGGCTAAAATATTCTTGGATTAAAGTACTTAGCATTCAAGAGCACTGACTGGTCTCTCATAGGACTCAGTTCGCACTTTCAGCACGCACATAGCAGCTCATACCCATCTGTAACTCCAGTTCCAGGGTACACAGACATATATGCAGACAACACACACATACAGACACACACATACACACACAGACACACTCATACACACACATACCCACACATACACACTCATACACGCTCATACACACACATACACACTCATACACGCTCATACACACACATACACACTCATACACACACATACACACTCATACACACTCATACACACTCACACACACACACATACACACTCATACCCACACATACACACTCATACACACTCATACCCACACATACACACTCATACACACACATACACACATACACACTCATACCCACACATACACACTCATACACACTCATACACACATATACACACTCACACACACACATACACACTCACACACACACATACACACTCATACCCATACATACACACTCATACACACACATACACACTCATATACACACATACACACACATATACACACATACACACTCATACCCATACATACACACTCATATACACACATACACACACACACACTGAAAATTAAAAATCTTAGAAATAAAAAAAGTTTTAATATTTTTCTTGTTTGTTTTCTATTAGGTTAAGTATTTCTGCTTTACTGTTTTTAAATTTTAAATCAAACTATAGGAAATGACTACTACCAGCTTCATTGTATGCATTGTGTATCATAACTGTTCTCACTTTTGGAGAACTTAGCACATAATTATGATGATAGTTTCATATTTGAAAGATGACATTTATCTATATGTTATATTTTTCTTTTGATATATTATAGTTTCAATTTGTTTAATTTTTTCTTTCTTTTATCTTATTTATTATTTTTCTTTTTTTACATACACATTCATATTATGACACTGGTATACAATATTTAAGTCTGGAAAGCAGATGGACTCAAAGGATTCTTTTTTGTGCATATTTAGTTTTGGTAGCTTCAGAGTTATTTGCACCTACACAATTAGTTGTGAAACTTTTTATTTCCTATTGTTTTCCTGAATTTGTGCCTCATGGATTTTATCACTTCTGTAAAGGCTCCTTTCTCAGTCATTTGTTCACAGCTTTCTTGGAATAACTTCATCCTGAAATTATTTCCCATTTATTTCATTTTAAGTGGATTCAGTAAGTTAATTGTATTTCTTAATATTTTATATTTTAATGAGTTAAATTTGAATTATATGCTAGGAGGATATTAATTTCAAGTATATTGATATTACATTATTAATGATTAGTTTTTATCACCTTAAATCCTCTACATTTTTAATTATTTCTAGGCCTTTTTTCTAAGTGTAGTCCCACTTTCTCAACCTTAAGGGGGAGGGGTCCTCTTTCTTTTTATAAGATATACCAAAATTGTCTAGATTTTAATACTTGTTTTAATGTTTTAATTTAAATACAATCGTATCACGTTCCTCCTTCTAGTCCTTCCCAGTCACTCTTCCTTGAGAACCTTCCCTCAAGTTAATAGCGTTTTCTGATGCTTGTTATATACGTACATACATAGAAGTATAAAACATTACATGATTACAACCTGCTGACTTCTCTACTTATCTTTTATGCTATTTTCTGCCGATTTTTATTATACAAATTTGTGTTCTGCTTCTATTTTGTTTTATTTTACTATATGGCAGAGTACTGAGTTGAAGACATAGTTTCTGTTTTCTTATTCTTTCTCACCTTCACTTGAATATATTTAAAGCTACGATTTTCTTACTTTTGAGAGCCTTTTACAGAATTTGGTACTTAGTAACTTACTCTTTTCTTTAAAATAAATGTGCTAGCATCTACTGTTGGTGTAATTTGCATGACCCAATCCAAGTGAGAAGGAGAGATCTTTTTTCTTTTACGTTTTTTTATTTATTATAATTTATTCATATCACATCCCAATTGTTATGGCAGGAATATACTAAGGAAGAAGAGGTATTTGGGAGGATCACATTTGAGGGACTAGACCATCATGGCAAAGGGGAAGTGGTCCCAGGACCAGGATCAGCAGGAGGTCCTCACATTTGTCCTCCAGCTGTTAAGCAGAAAGGGAGGGGGGTGGGCTCAGGTGACAGTCTTGTTTCTGATTCATCCCAGAAGTTTGACCCATGGGATGGGGCCACCGCCTTCTTGATGTATTCTTACTCTTTGGTTAAACCTTTCTGAGAACATCCTCAAAGACATAACCAGAGGTGTATTTCTGTGCTAATTTTAATTGTAGTCAAATTGATAATGAAAATTAAACGTCAAAGACCTATTAACCCTCTTCTCTTTTCCTCTCCTCTATTTTCCTCCCATTTGCTTTCATGCCCTGGAAAATATTTTAAAGAGATTCTGTTAGAGATCTGGAAGTACAAGAGATTATTTTCTACCTTGTCCAGCTCCATCCATTTTCCTGTCCCTGCTAGATCACATCATGACACAGCAAAACAAATCCATTAATCTTATTAAACTAGACTTATAATGATACATTCTCTGGTTATGTTCTGAAATTACATACTGTCAATAAAGATGGCATTGTATTATCATTTATTCTTGTAATTACTTTGAATTCTTAAAGATGCAGTATGAGAAAATGTAATATTATAAATAAAACTTGTATTAACAAAAGCTAGATTATAAAATATCAGTATTATAAAGTGTTGAGCAATTTAGTAATACCAACTAAAGAATTTACTTACATGTTTCTAGTATGTTTGCTATTTTTAATATTATTTTATTAATTTATTCATATTATATCTCAATAGTTATCCCATCCCTTGTATCCTCCCATTCCTCCCTCCCTTCCATTTTCCCCTTACTCCCCTCCCCTATGACTGTGACTGAGGGGGACCTCCTCCCCCTGTATATGCTCATAGGGTATCAAGTCTCTTCTGGGTAGCCTGCTAGCCTTCCTCTGAGTGCCATACAACCCTGAACGTGCCCGATCTCGTACGTTTGTTATTTTTGTGGTTATAAAAAGAACTAGTTGGGCAAAGCAAAGCCAATACCAACCACACATGAACAATTTTCCTTTTTTCTTTAAGCTATAATATTATAAACTTCTCTGCTTCTTCATGATCTTTGATTTTGACCTTCCAGATTTGTTTGTACAGTATAAACAAATGCAACAATTGACCATTCAATCCAAGGAGTATGAGTCCTTAATTAATGCTTTAATAAACATTCATGATAACTCTATAATGTCAATATAGAATTCCAATTGCACTAAGATAATTACATTGTAAACTGTATTATAATTAATTAGTAATCTGAGTCATTTTAAGTAATTATGGCTCTCATTTTGTTCCTCATTGTAGATATGTTTCTTCTATAAGAAATGTATATATTTAATTTTTGATTAAAAAGGACATTATTCTATTAAGAAATTTTTGTACCATGAAAACCAAATGCGTATCACTGATTCCTTTCACAGTTTCCTTTTACTGCACTACATCAAAACAAAACTGGAAGCAGGTTTTCTGAATCCTATTTCTGTTACATGAAAACATTTGCAACATGAATTACACTAAGATTTTTGTTACTAATACTTCATATTTTAAAAAAATAGCAAGATATTAATATGTGACTTCAATAATATAGTAAGTAAATATGTGTTTCCATAAGGATCTCCAGGGAAAATGTTTTGATGTAGCTATTTAGGTTTATTCTACAAAGAAAGTTTAAAACTCTATCTTCGTCATAAAATGGTTTCATTAACAGCATTTCACTATCTTCCTCTAAATTTTTTTTGCTTTAATGTCAAAAATGATACTTCTGCTGTTGTTCAAATATTAAGTTTGGACTAAAGTTCACTATGAAGTGACAGGAAAAGTTGAACGCAGCTTGACAGGAGCAGAATCCACTCATTATTAAATTAAGTTGTGAGAGCTTTTACAAAAACTGCTCTCCATATGTCAGAACCTCTCTGATCAAGATGCACATATCAGTGAAAGGCATGCCTTAAACGTGCCTGCTGTGCAAATGTAACTCTGAGTAGTGCAGAGCACAATTCTTGACAAGTCCCAGGCCTAATGTATATGACTTGGTTTCTATTCGGCTGTGCTCTGTTCTATTCTTTTGAAAGCTGAACTGTTTCCCACATAACTCTCAAAAATTTTTTATGGGACTTGTATTACAAATAAAGTTTTTCCTTACATCCTAGTAGTGTCTAACTCTGGGCCCATCTTACTAATTGAACGTAGTCTATATTATTGGTGCATTCATTAGAATATGCACTTTAGAAGATGAACCAACCTCAGGCTTTGTTTTGAAATGGGAAAAAGAAAACAATTTAAGATTAACTGGTAGGTGGGTAAAATAAAGGGGCTGGGCCACAATGATAGCACAATTAACGAATTAGAAAACTTGGGGAACATTTTTAAATACACAGTGTTTTACCTACATGCATGATTTTTAAAATCTGCCTTGATAAAAAAATCTTTGATAAACACAAACTGTTTGGTATAGTTGACTTAACATTTCACATAATCATGTGGCTCTTTCCTCTCAGAGCAAGAAGTTTATGTGTTATCACATTTTGGGTTGGGTTTCAGGAATCATGTTTCTGCACCATTCTCGGCATTATGGGAAGCAACTCACTAAAGCGCCCTGAGATTTTATTAGCACTTTGTCTTAGGCTGTAACTCAGCATAAACACTCTATCATGGGACTCTGTAGCATGATGCCTGCTGTGCCAGTTATTGAAGAGGATTTGTGACATGCATGAGGCATGCTACTATTGTTAAAACATTTAACTTACAAGGTATAATAAAATAGAATAGTCTTGAAACAAAGATGAGACATCTTTACCTCTAAAACACAGAATGGAGCATGAGTTGAGACTAGGAAAAAATAGTAAAAAAATAATAGGGTCAGTAAACCCACTCATGCATAAGAAACTGGGATATATGAAATACTAAAATAACATACTAAATACACACTGATTATATTTTTATGTCTGACATACCTTACATTTCCCCCAAATTTAGAATTATTAGCTTAAAACATTCATTCTTTAATGTGCTAATGCATGCATTAAACATTGCAGTTGCCATTGTATGATGATGTGTATGACCAACACATCACATATCATGGCTCATGAAGAAAGTTCCAGTTATATCTCATTATTATTTGTAGTATATCTAAAAGTATGTAGACATGTTTTCAAAATATATTTTCCTCATGTTTGCACACGTATGTGCATATGTACACATATAGAGAAGAGGAGAGAGAGAGAGAGAGAGAGAGAGAGAGAGAGAGAGAGAGAGAGGGAGAGAATCTTACTTAATGGAGTAGATTAGTATAGTCAAAAACAGAGATCGGCATTGTGTATCATGGTAGGTATCTGGTGACACGTAAAGTAATATCATTTCATTCAATTTGGATGAGTAGACGAAGAAAGTAAAAAAAAAAAAAGTAAGTTTTTAATTTAAATGGAGACTGGGTTATAGAGTGTGCTGTCTATGGAGCTAACAAAAAAAATGTTTTTCTCCAAAGGAGAATGAAGGTTCCTGAGAACAGATACATTCTTAAAAGCCATTTCACTGCTATGAAGCTGGGATCTTGGTATTTGGATAGCAGAAAATAGAGATTAGGAACGAACAGACCTGTAGGAGTCCTTGCAATAAATATAGTGTGTTGATGACTTCTATGACTGTGGGAAAGGCCAAGAGGGCAGTGGCAGACATATCCTTAAATGGATGTCATAGTCAGATACATTCATTTAGAGGGAAACCTCATACAAGAAAGAATTAAAGGAATACGTTGACTGTATTCTTGATTGTGTTGTTTTTATTTCCTTGAAGAAAATTATGGATAAAAAAAGCTGGTTTGAAAAGAAAAGAATATGAATCTAGGGATGTGCACCAATGGAATCAAATCACACCCTGCCACTGCAGAGCACCTGGGTTTGAGCTACAGAATCCCAGTCAGGCAGCTCACTACCTCCCTGCAATCCCAGCCCCAGGGGATTGAATTCCTGCTTCTGTTTTACACGATCACATGCTTGCCTCACTTCTGCTCCGACACATATTTGCTTAATTTTAAAAATGAATAAAAGAATTATAGTGATATCATTTAATTTATGGTTTTAAAAATATAGGATAAGGCAGGAAAAAGAACATGGGTCAGAAGGTTAGTGAGTGAACAGGTGGTTGAAATGTGTGGTGTCATCTGTAGAAGAGGAATTATTAAGTGAGTACTCATATGTTTTATTGTATGTTTTATGTTTATTTAAGTTGGTGAGGCAGCTGTGTTTGTTTGCAAAATGAGAAAGAAAGTACGTTATGGGATTATAGATAATGTAAGGGGACTATTAAACTTTACTCATATGGTGATTTATCTATATTATTTGGAGGACAAAGAATAAGCATTGCAATCATTTAAAAAATAACAAAGGCATAATACAAAGAAGGGAATACTCTGCAAATATTTTCCTGAAAGAGGCAGAAGTAAATATTGATCATCTTTAGGTATTTTCCATCAAGAAGAATATCCCCAAAATGCAATGATTTGCAGTATGAGGTACTGTGCTTATCACATGGGATGAGCTTACACAGAAACAGGGTGACACCTTCACAGACCCTGCAAGAAACTGTATCATAACAGAGAAACTGAGGACCTACATTCATATCCAGTGTGCCCTGACATTAACGGTTGAGCCATAATCACATAAATAAAATGATATAATTCTGAGCCAGACACTAAGCTGGACTTATGTTAGCTTCTGTAACTGCTATAAGCTTTGGAACTTCATTAAAAAAAAAAACCATAAATGTATTGTCTAGAAGCGTTGAAAGTCTGAGGTCTGCAATCACTTTCACTGAGATTAAAGAGAGGTGTTAAAAACTCTCTGCTCCCAGCAGGAGCTTTGAGAGGGTACTGTGCTGGCTTCTCCCAACCTACAGTGACAGCCAGGCTCTTTATTTATGGTAGAGTCATTCCTGTCTCAGCCTTCAAGCTCACATTCTGACCTGTTAGTATCTCCCCCCTTCCTGTTGAAAAGAGATCTCATCCAATTAAGGATCCAAGCAAAATAATCCAGTATACTTTCACCACCTCAAAATTCTTAATCACGTCTGTAAGGACTTTTGTCTTATGAAACAACACACATAGGCTTCTCTCTTTTCTTAGAAAATTGTTTTTTAAGCCTTGTAGTTATTGTTTTGTTGTTTGTTTATAATTTTTGTATGTACACTGTACACAGCACAAGGTTCCATAACTACATTTTCATGCAGGTTTAAATGTGCTTTGTCAACACTTACCCTATATCTTTTATGCGTTATTTGTCCTCCCCTCTCTCTCTTATCAGCCCCACCCCATTTCATTAGAGAGTTTGGCTTCTCCTTTCATGTCATATGTATATATGTATGTATGTGTATATATATACACACATATATATACCTATATATGTAATTTGATGTGTCTACATAAATAGAGGACCCACTAAGGAGAGAATATGCTAGATTTGGCTTTTTACTTCTGCTTTACTTTGTCTAATCTGATAATTTCAGTTATATTCATTTATCTGAAAATGACATCATTTCTTTCTTCTTCATAGCTGAATAAACATCCATTATGTATAAAAACCACAATTTTTATCCATTCTTCTGTTGATAAATATTTAGGGGGGGTTAAATTTTGGCTATTATGGTTATATTTTACAATTTTTTATGTTTTAAATACTCATTTACACTTTAAGTTTTTATACATGTATATATTATATTTGAATCAGGTGTTCATCATTGTATTTTACTTGATTGTGAATGACATGCAAATGAATACAAACATAAAATGTGTATAAGTTTAGACAACTGAAGAGGCATATGCACTACCCTGCGAGCCAGAGGCTGCATAATGTCCCAGAAAATATGTGTGTGGCTCAGTGGTAGAGAATTTACCTGGTATGTGTAAAGTCTATCCTCAATACTGAAAGACTTTAATAAATGACATTATTATCACAACTAAATTGAAGTACTTTCATATATACACTCTTATTCTCTGTGTCTCTCTCTTTGCAGCTACATTTAAGCCCAATGCAAATGTCTTCCCCACAGATATTCTGACAGAAAACTCCTCTAGGCTGATGCCACATTTTTAATCCTTCTGAAATAGGGTAGCAAATTAGCATTTAAAATATCTAGCTTATAGGTAGCTATAAGAACTTCCACCTTGAGCACAGTTTTGCTATTTTCAAAAATAAACACTTGTTTTTTTATTGCACCACACAGTGAAATTTAACTGTGCTGTGCACATATGTGCTTCGGTTCCCCAGTCATTCAGCCACGCGATCATGCTCCAAATTATTTCCATAAGTGACATCTATAAATCTCAAAGGGAAAACGAGACATCTCACATTAAATGGTAAGACAGATACAAGAAGTTGTATCTTGTTGTACATTGATGGAAATACTTAGAAACATTTATTGCCTAATGAGCGCTTGAGATCCGCGGAGATCTGGCAGATAAAAAAATTCCCTGCACTCTTGGTGTTCTTCTGGTAGTTATTTCTACCCCCGGAATCTGAGTCTTGGCCTGTTGTTGGCTTCCTTCCTTCTTCCTTAGATGTTTGATCATGTTGCTGTTGTCTTTCCAAAAGTGCCTGCCTGTGTGTCCCTGACAGGCCTTGCTGTGTCCTCCTGCCCTTGCTTGCCGAGTGTTGGAATTGCAGGTAGGCATTTGCATTTGGCCTCCTCTTAACTTATTTCCACTGTTTTCATCAAGAGTGTCATTTCAAAGTTGGGGAGAGACAGCTCAGTCTCTATAGCTCTTGCTGTGTAAACACGCATACAGAGCCAGGTGTGATGATGCACATGTGTAATCATACAGAAATGAAGCAAAGACAGGGGGGCTCACTGGTCATCCATCGTAGCCCACTGAACAAGCCCCAGGCCAGTGAGAGACACTGTTACTGAAACAAGGTGTACAATACTGAGGAACGATGCTCCATGTTGATCTCCTGCCTCCACATGCCTGAGTACACACACACACACACACACACACACACACACACACACACACACACACACACCACACCTACACACAGACCACACACCCGTACTCACAGACTCCCCCACACCCCCTCCCACACACACCCCACACACCTCACACATACATACCACAACACACACACACACATCACACACATACACACACACACACACACACACACACACACACACACACACACAGAGCCTTAAATCAAGCAGTTGAGGAGTAGTCTGTGTTGGATATCAGAAAGGGTGGATACGAGCTAAAAACAATGATATAAATGTATGAAAATGTCTTAATAAAAATTCTTTTGATTGGGCCTGAAACAGTTGTTTGACATTGTATGAGACAAGCATAATTTATCAAACCATAGTTTTATGTTCATATAAATTTGTTATACATAACAAATCATAGGAACAGCTTCCCTCCTTATTTATAGAGCATCTTCTTTCTCACACATAAAGCCATCAGAGATGTTGTCAAGACAACATCTCATTAATCCTTGCTGAGAATCTTGTAGGTGTTACGATTTTAGTTTTATAGACAAGGAACAAACAAGCATAGGCTTTTGTTCACTAACTGCAAAAACAGATAAATCACTCTACCCTTGTACAATGTGTCAGTTAAAAGGAGGTCATCAGAAGGAGATGGCTCATATGATACATGAAAAGTACACCAGCATCTGTAATGAGGAATGGCCAATTCAAAGAGAGGAAACTGAAATGGCCCCAGAATGGCTCCATAGTCTCTTTTTTTTCTTTTCCATTTTTTAAATTAATTTATTCTTGTTACATCTCAATGGTTATCCCATCCCTTGTATTCTCCCATTCTTCCCTCCCTCCCATTTTCCCCTTATTCCTCTCCCCTATGACTGTTCCTAGGGGGACTTCCTCCCCCTGTATATGCTCATAGGGTATCAAGTCTCTTCTTGGTAACCTGCTATCCTTCCTCTGAGTGCCACCAGGTCTCCCCCTCCAGGGGACATGGTCAAATGTGAGGCACCAGAGTATGTGAGAAAGTCATACCTCACTCTCCACTCAACTGTGGAGAATGTTCTGACCATTGGCTAGATCTGGGTAGGGGTTTGAAGTTTACCGCCTGTATTGTCCTTGGCTGGTGCCTTAGTTTGAGCGGGACCCCTGTGCCCAAATCTACCTATCATAATGTTCTTCTTATAGGTTTCTAGGACCCTCTGGATCCTTCTATTTTGCTATTCTCCCATGCTTCGCTCATCTAGAGTCCCAATAAGATGTCCTTAACCCCAAGATACCAAAGGAACCCAGCAACTCTGATTCTGTTGTTTGTTGTTTGTTTCAAGACGAGGATGCTAATAAAACATAGAATCTTCCCTTTTATGGGTGCAGTGGGAGGATCATTCTTTTTTTTTCTCCTTTTCCTTTATTAATTTATTCTTGTTACATCTCAATGGTTATCCCATCCCTTGTATCCTCCCATTCTTCCCTCCCTCCCATTTTCCCCTTATTCCTCTCCCCTATGACTGTTCCTGAGGGGGATTACCTACCCCTGTATAGAATGGCAAAGTAGAAGGATCCAGAGGGTCCTAGAAGCCTACAAGTAGAACATTATGATAGGCAGATTTGGGCACAGGGGTCCCGCTCAAACTAAGGCACCAGCCAAGGACAATACAGGCGGTAAACCTTAAACCCCTACCCAGATCTAGCCAATGGACAGAACACTCTCCACAGTAGAGTGGAGAGTAGGATATGACTTTCTCACATACTCTGGTGCCTCACCTTTGACCATGTCCCCTGGAGGGAGAGACCTGGTGGCACTCAGAGGAAGGACAGCAGGTTACCAAGAAGAGACCTGATACCCTGTGAGGATCATTCTTAAGTATAGAGCCCTGCTGAGGTTTCTCCCCTACATTTTCAGGTGACAGGGCCTCTGGGTGGATAGAGACAGACTCAGCATGCTTTCTCTAGACACATAGCTGCGAGCGTCAGCAACAACTGTGGAGGTGACATAGAACGCACTTGTAGAAAAGAGGAAATCATTAGTTCATGGTGTATGATCTTTAAGTCCTTATTTCTCTTAAGTAAACTAAAAGGCAAGACATGACTTTCCACCCAAAATGGTGTGTTCACTAGCTATGTACTCTGATGCTTGCTTGCTTTCTAGACCACTGCCAGAGGTTTACTTCACTCAGTTCTCTGGGATGTGGTTCACCTTTGTCATATCACTTGAGCCTAATTATACTTTTGTCAGTATTTTAAGTGCATACAACACAAAACAAAATAGAAATGGTATTTTAAAAATAAATCAGGCTTGTGTGTTTTTATAATATTTTGTAGCTATTACTTGGGTGGTGCTCCAGGAATTACATTAAAAAATAATCTCTGCCCCTAAGCAGTAATATGGTGTGTGTGTGTGTGTGTGTGTGTGTGTGTGTGTGTGTGTGTGTGTGTGTGTGTAGTATATGTGTGTAGTTTATGGGTGTTGCGAGTGTTTGTATATACGTGGTCTGATTTCAGTGTAAGTATATGGTATATGTGTTGTGCATATGTTGAGACAAAACATAGGATCCAATCTGAAGAGGAAAACCATGAACAGAGAACAAAACTATTTTTTTTTTTTTTTTGGTTTTTCGATACAGGGTTTCTCTGTGTAGTCTTGGCTGTCCTGGACTCACTTTGTAGACCAGGCTGGCCTCAAACTCACAGCGATCCGCCTGCCTCTGCCTCCCGAGTGCTGGGATGAAAGGCGTGCGCCACCACCGCCCGGCTGAACAAAACTATTATTTAAGGCAAAATAATTTTAGTACTATGATATGAACTTAAATAAATTACTTGTGGGTAATTAAAAGAAAACAAATGCACCCAAGTGTGAGCTTTTAGTCAGAAAGTAATATTTGAAGGAAGCTTTTAATCTTTATTATTTTTTCTTATTTGTTTGTTTGTTTGTGCATTAATTTGCTTTTTAAAACAAAATCTCTCTACACAGCCCTGGCAATCTTGCAGCTCATTATATGCTGGTGTATGTTGGCATGCCACCATGCCTGGCATCTTGGAGTCTTTAAGAAGAAAGCAAAAGATCAGAGGACTTGGGGAAAGGAAACCATGATTAAAATGTATTTTATTAAAAAACATATTTTCAGTAAATATACAAAAGACATTAGTGATAGAGACCTCCTTTAATATCAGCTCCACCAGGTGAATACATTTTATACTAATTCTACACTGAGTTTTCTTGTATATTTTATTATGAGTTTTAGAGATCATACAAATCAATTTTGTGAACTACATGAATGAAACACGGAAACATAAGCATTAGCTCATGTGCTTCTAAAAATGATAATTCTTTAAAGGAGTCAGAGCGCCACTGTGAGGACCAATTTTTTTGTGAGGAGATGGTGGAAACATTCTGATAACATGTTATGGTTTAGATACTAAAAGCCTCCCCAGAGTCCGTACGCTAAAAGGTTCGTCCCTAGACTGGCAGGATTGGGTGGCTTTGGAATCTTTAAGGAGTTGGTCATCTTCACAGAGAAATGTTACATTATTGGAATCGTGACTTTGCAGATGTTGGGGTGCCCACCTTTTGTCTTTGTTATCCATCCTAGATGTCTTATATTGAACACCTTTGCTGCATGAAGTGAGGTACTCTACCACTTTCCCTCTACTGTGGTTCTCGCCTCTTCCCTGAGCTCAAAGTGAGGGAGCTTTCTGATCATGAATAGAAGCAGTTGAAATTGCAAAAGAAAATTTAAATCTTTCATCCTTATAGTTATTTCATGTATTTTACTACAAAGATGGACACATGACTAACATATTAATTTATGATCTGTAGGAACCAGGCTCAACTGGGCTGCCTGCCTGTCTTGCTGTTTCATGTCCTGTTTTTAGCAGCTTCCGTGTCTGTTAGTCACGTTTACTGCTCTAAGACTGCACCCCTCCCCTCCTGGGACTTTCTCCCCTCTGTGCAATCACCTCTTGAGGGATTTCACCAGCGAGTGGCATTCCTGTTTTGCTTTCTATAAAAAGGTTTTTTTTGGACACTGAATAAAAGCTGCTGCCACTGCTGCTGCTCTCTTAGCACGAAGGACCCGCTGTGTGTGTGTGTGTGTGTGTGTGTGTGTGTGTGTGTGTGTGTGTGTTAAATCCGCAGTCCCTCACCCTTGACTCAGTACTGCGGTGGCACGGGCGCCACAATGATCAGCAAGAACAACCTTTTTAACAACATACTAATGCCAGATGCACAGTAGGGTCAGTATATTTATTATACAAATACAGAGGCAGGATCATCTCATGAGTTTTGTTAAGCAATCCTTCTGATCAAGGAGCCACAGTAATATAAAAAGGTACAGCTTCTATCATCAAGGAGTCTGGATTTTGGACTGGAAGGCTGAATAAATGAAATATAATAAAGAAAAACCCAATTACTGGAATAATTAGAAGGTTAGCAAGGGACATGCCCATATAAATATGTAGGAATGACCAATTTCCTTTTTAATCAAGCTGTTCTTTTTCTTCTTTCCCTCCTTTCCTCCCTCCCTCCCTCCTTACCTTCTTCTCCTTCTCCTTCTCCTCTTCCTCATCTTCTTCTTCCTCCTCTCTCTGTCACACTCTTATTATTATTTAATATATTTTAATTGGAATACAATTATTGTTCCCCTCGTTTCCTCTTCTCTCTCCAAACCTTCCAAAATACCCTCCCTCCCTCCTTCCAAAACCCCTATTTGCAACCTCTGTCTTCCTTTCAAATTGGTGGCCCTATTTGCTTTGACACACACACACACACACACACACACACACACACACACACACAACTAACGCACACATAAATATCTTACTAAATCTGTTTTTATTGTTTGTGCATATCTGACTTTAGTGCTGACCATATTGTATTGAATAAACAGGGACTTATCTGTGTAATAGGTTAATTCTCCCTCTGCCAGCAGTCACTAGTTGCTTGTATTTCTTTGTCGAGGAGTGGAACTCTGTGAGACTTCCACCCTCTCAACTTAGTATGTCTATTAAATCTGTCAGCGTTCAGATCATCTGGAGAGCCATTTTGAGGATACCCGTCCTCAGTGCGGAGTTCTTGGTTCTGTGGTCCTTACATCCCCTTATAAGACGTTCCATGAGTTAGGTTCAGGAGTTGTGTTGAACATGTATCCACAGAGGCTGGCTCCCCTGTAATCTGATGATCTCTGAGTTATGTCCAGAGTTGTGTTGAACATGTATCCACAGAGGCTGACTCCCCTGTAATCTGATGATCTCTGAGTTATGTCCAATTGTGGTTTTCTTTATTGATCTCAGTTTGTTGTAAAAAGAAGTTTCTTTGATGGGGGAAGGAGTGAGATCTCATCTCTTGGTGTGAGGATAAGTTTTTGGAATACAGCTAAGAATTATGCTGGTTTAGTAAAGTGGTCATAGTAGGTTATCTTCTATGACCCATAACCCTACTATCTATCCTTGCATAGTTGGGTGTTTCTAATAGAATGGATGGGTTTAACTCTTGGTTATTAGACCTTAATTTCAGGAAGATAGCTGTTGGTTACCACCAAGATATGAGTGCCATTACTGCACTTGGAAGGATACATTGCCAATGTGTATATGGCCAATGTAGTAGTTGACAAGCATCATTGCAGTATATATCTATTGACTGCTTTCCATATTTGTGAGCTTGCACAGTATTTTCTGGTATTATCAAATATAGAAAGGAGGTTTTCAGGTCAGATCCACCTTAAGCTATCTGAGTTCTTCTGTATCCTAAGAGTACAATGGAGACTCTTATTGATAGAGACTTATCCTTAACCTCTGAGAAGCCAACAAAGGGCTCAAATTGTTTTGCCAGTCATTTGGACTACCAATCACTTGACAATAGTTGCTCATGACTGGGGACTTTTGGAAGGCTCTTGTGGGAGTATTGTCAGCTTGAATGTCATAACTTCATTTGTAATTATATGTAAGATATTAAATATTATATATATATAATTTTAGATAAATATAAAATAATATGACTCCTTAATGCTTGACCAAATCATACTATTGGTTTTTTTCCTTATCTTATTCAGTCATAAATGTGGTAATTCCAACAACATTAGCAGAAATATACATAAATAGCTTCATTTTCGCCAATATATATTACTCTTTCTTGATTTAAATGGTCTTTTACTTGAAGATGATTGTCTCTCCTGTGTGAAGCTTAATTCATAATAGGATTTTAGTAATTACTTTACAATGTTTTCTGTTTCTTAGTTCAATTCAATAGCATAATAGTCTTTCACATCTGTGCACGCACTAGTTAAGCCTCAGTTACATAGGCACTCATCAACCAGACGAGTTTGGGTTAATTGACACCAGGACCACTTCAACAATCGGGTTCATTTTTTTTTTTGGTCTCTAATTAATTATTCTGCGTACATTTGGATATTCAACAAAGTTTTGTGGAATCACAAACTTTTGTTTCCCCTCCCCCTCTTTTACTCGACTGCTTAATACTTAAAGTATTTCAGATGTGCTGCTCTTTCTGTTCAAGCACCACATAACCATTCACACACAATTGAGTTTAGCACCTTTAAAAGGTAATTTGCCTTCTGGGAATTACATCTGCTGCAGAAAAAATTTTACATATCCAGTCCTTTCCATCATCACTAAGGAGGTAAAGAGATTAAAATACAATCTGTAAGGTGTGCAGTTGTACACAGACCTCAGTTAAAAACGCTTCTGTCTTAAGAACTCTACTGGGGTCTTCTGACTGAGCATATCCACATTACTGCAAGGTGCTCACACGGCCTATTGACATATATAAGAAGTGACATTTAATCTCAATACCATACTCTTCCCAGATGGCTAGAAAATTATCATGTTCTTCCTTTTTATGGCAATATAAGAAAGTCCAATGAAATTCATCAAAAGCCTTATTTTGATTAATTTAACCAATTTGTGGCTATTATGGTATCTTCAATTCTGTTTGATTGATGTAAAAAGTTTTATTGTTGTTTTTGTTGCTCTTATTTTTGTGGCACTAGTGTGCAAACACAGGAATCCCTTCTTGCTAAGGAAGTGCATTGCCTCCAAGCCACATGCCTAGTTCTACAGTTGCTTTGAATTAGCTCTTTGGAAAACTTATGAGGGGACTTTTATTTGCTTAAATCAATTTATCCTTGAATATAAGAGTTTAATACTTAAAGTAGAATCTTTACAGTAGATGAATCTAGACTCTGAACTAATAACAGTTTCTCTAAAATAGAATTTTAAAGGTTATGAATTTCTTACACATATATTACACAATCATTTAAATTATATCAAAGCCATGTGAGCAGGTTTTACAATTAAAAATTCATTTCAATAGATAAACTAAAACTTTAGTATCAAAGAAATGAAAATTAAATACCTGTTGATCTGTGCCTAGTTGTTATGTGCCAAGCCAGAATTAGAATGAAAGTATTTGGTCATACGGTCCCTAAGGTCATAAGTTCCCTAATATCAATTTGCAATGAACAATAATGCTCCATTTCTATGATAGACAGCCAGGGTTATATATTCTGAGCAATAACAATTAACATTTGAGCATATTAGAATAGGTTAAAATAATTCCTTCCAAAGAGTTTTAAAAATTCAAACATAAGATATTCAGTTTCCCAATTTTAAATATGTAGCCAGAGAAGACAAATTTGGTACCATGCTGAGCTAGAGTCTAAACCTACAGTGAATGTACTACATGACCATAACAATCTCTTGCCTGTGTTTGAAAACTAAAAGTACATAGTATAATGGAGCAGATATAAGTTGATAACATTCTTCCTGGACTAAATTTCATTGAACATATAGAAAGTTGTACTAGTACTTTGCTGTTCTATGAAGTACACAGTAGAAATTAAAATTGTTTTTCTCTTCTAGGAACTCATTTATATTCATAGCAAAGCATTCCTTTTTTGATTTTATAATTTTAACTTAGACACTTTGATAATAGAAAAAATTAATGGTTGTATTGCTGATGTATCACTTGGGGTTGGTCACTTGTCTCTGCGTTTTGGTCAGCTCTGTCTTTTTGTAATGACCTCTGTCTGCTGCCACAGAAAGTTTCTTGATGAAGGTGACAGCTTATTAGTTATCTGTGGGTAAGAACGTATTTAGAATGTGGTTAAAATTACAATTTCTGTGATGATTCTTTTAAATATTTCAATAGTTTTTTCCCAAGAGGGTTAATATTTTATTTTTCTTGACTCTACTGTGGGATTAGGACATCTCTTTAATATTTATTGAATGCTATTACACACTCTTTGGGAAACAAATACTTTTAAAAATTTGTCCTCATATGAATTTTACCGTAAATTTCAAAGTTCCATATTTTGAAGGAGTACTCTATTTTAAGTACATACAAGCATCATAATATTAAGACCATATTATGTATAGCAGCTTTATAATTCTCCAAGGGAATAGGCAGAAACAGGATAAAGATTTGAGAATTATGTTTAAATCAGTCTTGCACTTGGAGGCAT
Organism: Acomys minous; assembly: GCF_964271855.1. NCBI lineage: Eukaryota > Metazoa > Chordata > Mammalia > Rodentia > Muridae > Acomys > Acomys minous. The sequence continues at coordinate 3,347,501 of NC_140491.1, forward strand.
GAACAATGCGATGGTACCTCTGGAATGGTGCCACTGCTGCTTTACAAAGCTAGGAAATGCCACCTTCCTGTTTTCCGGTGGAAAAATAAATGTGCAAAGGACAGCATTCAGCGCCATGGTTGTCACAAAGATGATCACGGCATCTAGAGATGCAGATCTAAGACTGGAGGATTGTTTGTGCATGATAGTCTTATTTCTAACTTCAGGAGTTAGAAAGTAAATAAACAAAGACCCTTCTTTCTGCAGGATGAGATTCATGGTCTTTTACTGAAAGGTCACTAAGTGTTTGCATGTAAAGACCTAAATGTTGTTATCAAACCCCTGAAATACAGGTTCGAATGGCACCTTTTTTCTTCAGATGGATGTAAAGTGAGTAGATAAAATAATAATTTACCAATTGAATTTTTTTCTGATTTCCCCCCCTTGCTTATCTTCTTTAGGACCACCTCAGAAGATAGTGTCCCCCAAACAAGAACACGAAGACAGGAAACATGAAAAAGTCACAGACAAAGGCAGTGAGAGTGGGACTTCCTGCAATGAGCTCTCCACGTCCAGCTGTGACAGCCACTCAGAGGCCAGCACTCCGCAGGACAACCCGGCCAGCACCCAGCAGGCTGCCGCTGCTCACCAGCCTAACACCCTAACCTTGGATCGCCCCTCCAAAAAGGCACCAGTGCAGTGGATGCCACCGCCAGACAAGCGCAGAAACAGTGAACTTTTTCAGTCACTCATCAGCAAGTCCCGAGAAACAAATCTCTCCAAAAAGAAAGTCTGTGAGAAGCTGAGTGTGGAAGAAGAGATGAAAAAGTGTATTCAGGATTTTAAAAAAATCCACATTCCAGATTGTTTTCCAGAGCGCAAACGCCAGTGGCAGTCTGAACTGCTCCAAAAGTACGGGTTGTAGTAATGATGCTGTTCTTGGCGTGTTATGATGGCATTCAATGTTTACTACAATGTCACCACCTGACGGATGGTCAGTGTGGTTCTTGCTGCTCTTCCGTTTTGTGAACAGTGGATGTGGGACAGTATTCTTTTTCATTACTTTTGTTGTTGTTTTCAGAAACATAATTTTAAAAAATGAAAACAGTAAATCTGTGTCAAAATGGCGTATCTATCTGATTTAAGCCATTTTGTAGTGATGAGCGTGTAATGTGCATGATCAAGAACCTAAGAATCTTGATTTTTGGACTGTGGTCGACTGGACATGTTTGTCATTCTGTAACTCATAAAACAGCAAATCATCATGTCACACAAACTCAGACAAGAATGTGGATGAAGCAACATGAAGTGAAATTTTAGATGGTGGTTTTAGGACCCAAATCTACAATGGTTTAAATGTTAATGCAATAAAACAAGTATTATTTTTTTGCATGAACACAATGTTACAAATAAATCACAAGAAATAGGGAAGATCTGTTTGTTGCTTTGAAAGAAAAAATAATAAAAAATAAGGCAAATATATATATATATATAGTTTCAGGCAAAGCCTATAAATGTAAGCTGTCTAGGAGATTGAGCTTTCTTTGTTCCTGATCTGTGATTCTTTTGTGTAGGTGTATGTTGTTTCTCTATGTTAAGATGGTGTAAATATGCCTTATACTGTTATGTTACGGCATCAACATTCATCTATCAATGCTAGTCATGATTATTTCTGAGAAATGAGTCTCTTTTCATCAGGTTGTGAAAACTGGTACAATGATGATTTAAAAGATCCTATTATCATGGTAATCAAAATAATTGAGGGAAATGTCAAAGAGCTTTATGTATTTATTAAAAAATGGAAAATGTGTTAGAATTCCTTAACTTCTACTGACTTTTCTTTAAAACTATTTTTGTCATACTTGATTTCCACTTAAAACTGCATATTACAGAATGATTGATAAATCAATGTTGGAAAGATTTAAAATAATTCAAATTGAGGTGGAGCGAAATCCACATAGCTGTGTTGCTTTATAAACCCTCAGTCCACAGGAGAAGAAAGGCCACATTTGATAATACAGTGAAAGTTTATTTTCAGTGACAACAAGATTTAAAAAGCCTCTCCACAATAAACTGGGAAGTTATCTCTTACAAAGCAAGAGACTGAAATGTCAACAGCGTGCTGAAAGGTCACTCCTGATGAAGAGTTTTCTCTTCCCGGGTATGTGGGGACAGGCACTTCCTGATCAAAAGCCAACAATTATGCTTAAACTCTTCACAGAAATAAATACAAAATATCATGAAGCCTAGCAAAAGAAAATAGGCTGAGAGAAGTAAAAATGTCCTCAAGAATGAATTTGGGTTTCTTTGTGGTGACATAGAGAGGGAGTGGGTGGCACTTGCAATGTCCTCTTTTCCAGCAGGTAAAGGATATGAGCATCCTCACTTGAAAGGTTGAAAAACAACAGCTATTTTTGGATTTTTTTTTCATTGTAACATTATATAAAGTGATATCTACTCAGGACTATAAAAGACATCTAAAACACGATTAACCTTCAGTTAACTGCCAGGCTTTGGGAAAGTATCTTCTTTCACTGTCTGTTTCTGCTCTCAGGAAGTTGGAAGTCCCAGGATGCTTTGAGAGGTGGTCAGGAAGTAGAGATTGCCAGGTTGCCAGGTTTCCAGTCCCACACCTACCATTCACCCTTTATGTATCTGATGGAGATTAGAGCAGTTATAATGTTATAAGAATGATTTTGGATGGTTGGGGAGGTAGCTCAGCAGGTAAGAACATGTGCAAATATGATGATCAGAGTTCTGGTCTCCAGAATCTAGGAAGGAGTTAGGCACGATGAATCTAAAATATCTGAGCTCAGGTGAAAGACCCCAACAATATACAAGGCAGAGAATGATGAAAGAGACATCTGATATTAATCTGGCTTCATTGTGCACCTCTACAAACATTTGCCCTCACATATATGCACATGCACACACACATACCATAACCATAATTACAATGTGAAGATTTATAGGATATAATTTACATAAGAACATAGCTGTCCGTCACCGATCTGGAAAGAAAGCCCATGAACAACAATGGTTATCCCATAGAACTAAAAAGCCATCTCTATCAAATAGTGAATTTCGAAGACAGAGGGAGAATAAACCTAATAAGAACTATAACCTTTTATAAATCACACTCACAAATACAGAAGTCAAGCAAAGAGGAAGGGGAAATCACTACCCACACAATTTCCTTGCACATTCCAATTTCCTAACTATACCTTCCATGTCCCAATGTAAGCAGATGCCAGCTGGTCAAAGCCCTATACATATAATGCCCATGGTAATGCCCTATGAGGCAAAGTCCAGAAACAGATGGCGAGGACTGTTTCTGAAATCTACCTTGCACGCTCTGTGTGTTTCCTAATGAACCAGTTCAAGTAGAACGATATTTGAAGGAATTCACTAAGAGTGTGTTTTCTGTTTCTCTCATCTCTGCCTCCTTAGAGCGTTGCGCACACAAGTCTGTGTTCCTTCCTGATAAAGTAGAATAACAGTTGTGAACCATGGGGTGAAAGCTACTGCGTCTGAGTTGTTTTTATTTTTTCAGTACATAATCATATGGGAACCGCTTGGTTAGCATGCCAGCAACACAACCAATAAGAGTCAGTTACCTCCTCTTTCCCTTAGTTAGAGCTTAAAGTCTGATTCTTTAATACCATTTCTCAAGTTCTCAGTAGAGGCTAGAACTTGACTGGCCTCGAGTAGGCTTGTGAGAAACCAAAGGAAGTATCTACGTCAGTGACTCTTATCGAAGAAAAAGGTGACAGAAAATACTAGAGGCAAGATAGACTGGAAGTGGTCTACACTGCTTCCTTTCCCAGTTGTTGGAACTGGAAATTGATAAGCACTAAAATGTGGAACCTGGAAGCAGCTACTGAGGATGAGGATTTCTTCTACCCAGATGGCTTCCTTCTCTGCTACTTGTAGCCTCCAGATAACAACCAAGGAAAGAAAGTCAACAGTGAGATGCATTGTTCTAGAAGAGAGTTTAGACTTTATTCTCAGTTTAGTTTTCATAAGTCTTGCTTTTCCTGACTACAAAAGTCTATTAAAAAAAAAAAACAGTCTAGGAGACAAGTGTTACCATGGCAGCCCTCTTGCAGTTTTCTTATCACCTCATATTCTGAGACTGGGAGACAAAGAAGAGGGGAGCATGGAATCCACACAACTTACAGACTAAAGAAGCCTCTCTGACATTTTCAGTCCTTGGACAAAGACCAAGAGACGTATATAAAACATAGATTGGGCACATCAGATTGGACAGGTGTGTGTGTGTGTGTGTGTGTGTGTACATGTGTGTGCTTGTATGTGTGTGTCTGCTCAGGCATGCGTGTACATGTGCATGCCTCTGTATATGTGCCACTCAAGTCAGCAACTCAAATAGCAACTTTTGAGATAAAACTTTTAACACAATAGGTGTACAGATATATAAATAGAGGCATACTGCTCTGATAACTACATGATTAGGAATGATAAAATGTTTACACTAGATGGAAACTAATTAATTCAAGCTAAATATACAAATTATAATTGTAGATTGGATAAACAAAAAGTTTTAGGTAGAGTATTCCAATACTGCTGTTTTAAATTGCAAAAGCACAATACTAACAGAGAGAAAATAAATAGCAGTTGCTTTTATTGTCATTTGATTCATCCCTTTTTAATATTTAAAGTTGTGGCAGATTGACTCTATCTCATGTGTTTATTATGACTTGTGTTTTAATGCCAAAAAAAAAAAAAAATGCTAGAAGGCAGAACAGTAGCCTTAAGGAAGAGCTCACCCAAGAGACCATGAAACACCTATCTCAAATGTTATCACAAGTCACGTTCACCTTAGCAGAAGTAGCTGTTGTCCTCTGCATTTTTATTTTACATCATGATTATACTTGCCCCTGCCCCCTCCCCAGCCAGTCCCTCCTCCCCTCCCCTCCCCCTACCTCCATAAACAATTCCTTCATTTATCTTCAGAAATAAGCCTGCCTCAGGAGATCACCCAGCCATGGAATGTCAAGTTGCAATAAGACTGGCCACCGCCTCTTCTATTAAGGCTAGATGAGGCGAGCCAGGAGGGAAAAAAGGCCTCAAAATAGAGGGACCTGGAGGGGCCAGGAGCTCCACAGGGAGGCCAATAAAGTCAACAAATCTGGGTGGAGAAAGGGGTACTGCAGAGACTCATGCACCAGCCAAGACCTTGCGTGGAGTGGACCTAGACTCTCTGCTCAGATGTAGTAGATAGGCAACACAGTCTCTCTGTGGGTCCCATAATTTGGGGGTAAGGTCTACTTCTGACATGGACTCTGGCCCCCACATGTTGATCACTTCCTACTGGTGGGGCAGCCTTGCCACACCACACAGGAAGAAGGATACAGGCAGCTCAGATGAGATTCCATAGACTAAGGTCAGGTGTTAGGGGAGGAGGGCTCCCCTTCCTGAGGACTAGGGAGGGAGAGAGGGTGGACTCAAGAGGTGATGAGGGAGGGTCCTAGAATCAGGATGTGAAGTGAACAAACTAAAAATAAAAATTTTTAAAAAGAGTCTCACAAGAAGACAGTTATGTGGAGAGCACAGACTAACTTAGACATGAACTCTGGTGCCACATATTTGACCACCTCATCTTGGTGTGGAGGCCTGGTGGCACTCAAGGAAAGAATAAGGAGGCTACCAAGATGAGACTTGGTAGCCTATGACCATATAGTGGGGGAGGAGGTCCCCCTCAGTCATAGACCTAGGGGAGGGGAATAGAGTGAAAGCGGGAAGGAGGGAGGAATGGGAGGATATAAGTGATGGGATAACAATTTAGTTGTAATCTGAATAAATTAATAATTTTTAAAAAAATAAAAAAAAATAAGACCAATGTAAGCAACTGTAACGTGTGCAGAAGGCCTAGTCCAGGCCCGTGCAGACTCCCTGGTTGGTGGTTAAGTCTTCTTGTGGCCCTATGGTCCCAGGATAGTTGGTTCTGTGGGTTTTCTTATGGTGTACTTGACCCATGGCTCCTATAATGCTTCCTCTTCTCTTTTGTGGGATTCCTCAAGCTCTACCTAATATATAGCTGTGAGTTTCAGCATTTACTTCCTTCAGTTGCTGTGTGAAGCCATTCTGATGACAATTAGGCTAGAGGCCAATCTATGAGTATAGGAGAATATCATTAGCAATCACTTCATTGACTTTTTTTCATCCATCTCTGGTCCTATCATGGGTATCTTGGCTATGCAGTTGCAGTCTCTGATTCCTGTCCCTCCGGGCAGTGTCAGGGGTGTGCTCCCTCTCATAGCATGGATCTTAAGCTGGACCAGTCATTGGCTGGACACTCACACAATTTCTGTGCCACTCTTATCCCAGCATATCTTGTAGGAAGGCCAAACTGTAGGCTGAAGGTGTGGCTGGGTTGCTGTCCCAATCCCTTTACTGGAAGTCTTGCCTGGTTACAGGAGGTGGCCAGTTCAGGATCCATATCCTCCATTGCTAGGTGTCTTGTTTTTAGTAGCTGAACAATACTCCATTGGGTAAATGTACCACATTTTTTGTCCATTCTTTAGTTGAGGGGCATTTAGGTTGTTTGCAGTTTCTGGCTATTGCGAGTAAAGCTGCTATGAACATAGTTGGACAAATGTCCTTGCGAAGTCCCTATGCATGATGCCACTGTATCTGTGAGTTCATGTGTGCTGCCATGTCTGGGAGACATTGTTTGGCATTATCTGTCCCCTCTGAGTCTTACAATCTTTTGTATTGCATCCTCTTTCACATAGCACCCTATGTACAAGAGAGGTTGATAAAAGCATCCCAATTAGAACTGGGTGTTCCAAAGTCTCTAACTCCCTGTACAGTGTCCAGTTGAGTCTCTATTAGCCCTATCTACTACAGGAGAAAGCTTCTCTGAAGATTGCTGAACAAAACACTGAAGATGTATCATAGCTTTTGTATTTTTCTCTTGATTATAATTTTTATCTTACTGTCTATTATGGAAAACAATGATAGATTCTATTACTGCCAAATTTCTCCTTTCTCTGTACTTTGTCTAATAGTAGTACTATGTATCCATGTGTGTACCTGAAGAGCACACACGAAAAACACTCTTTCTAAATAGTTGAAAGTTCCAAGTGAAATTTAATACATTTCTTTGTGTCACAGATGGGATGTTTATTATGAATACAAATGTATTTGTTATCAGGTTTACATGTCCTCCTCTACATCCCCCTACATAACAAGGAGGAAGATTCACCAGGAAACTCACCTATGCTAGGAAACAGGAGGGAGGGAGGGAGGGAGGGAGGGAGGGAGGGAGGGAGGGAGGGAGAGAGAGAGAGAGAGAGAGAGAGAGAGAGAGAGAGAGAGAGAGAGAGAGAGAGATGCAGGAAATAGAACACACTGCTTTTCTAAGGATGCCTGGTTTTATTTGATGTATCTTGAACCTCTGTTATGTTACAGGAACAGCATACCATTGAATAAGAGTATTGGTATACTGTTAAAGGACTGAGAGCCTGTGTGAGAAATCAGAATTAGAAAGATAACAGGCCAATATCTGTCTGATACCAGTTGATTTTGGCCTGACAGATGCAGCTTTGCTTTAATAGGTGCACAGAAGAAGTAGCATGATGCAACCCCATGTTAATTAACTAGTAATCACTTTTTTCTTACACTTTAACTATTTTTTATTATAACAAAGAAAGCTGTTATCAACCTAACTACAAAAATAATGATTTTTGAAACTGAGTCTGTCTAAATGCACCAGCAAAGACTATGATAGCAGAACAATAAGGGAGACCTTTGCTCCAGAAAACTTAAAATGTCAAATTCACATATATTAAATCAAATGGCAAGAGAAAAACATGCCACAATGATGCAATAAAATTTTATTATGATGATGATTACTTTTTCAAATTATTATCTTTCCTACTACTTACCTTAGAGAAACAAGAACTTTGAAAATCAAAGTATACTCTTCAGTATTGTTTCTGTTTTCTTCAAAATGTTCTGCCTATACAACCATCTCTTATGTGTGGTTCTTGGAATGGCTATCATGCTGTAAGCAATAGAAGGCTGCTTGGCTCTTGGAATGTCCTTTAACAGATACTTAGGACAGTCTCAGCGTTCAATTCTTTCACACTAATGGTAGGAAGACTTTATTTGAATGATAGCAGTTCTTCGTTTGATTTTCCTTAACTACGTCTGAAAATATTGTTATACACCACCAGCATTTCATTCTACAGTTACCTGGGTAGGCATGCATAGCATCTCCTTCTCTAAAAATTCATTTTAAGAAGAGTTGTGGGGCCAACAAAAATGGTTCAGCAAATAAAAAGCTTGCTGTCAAGCCTTCCAACCTGAGTTTGATGCCTCGGACTCACATAGTGGAGGGAGAGAGTTGTTGTCCTCACCTATGCTATAGCAATACATGGATGCTCCACACAAACACAAAAAACTAATAGCAAAAATACTTATATAAATTACTTGATAGTTTTTATTATTAATCAAATATTAAATATTTTAACTGAAAAGAGTAAAAATAATAGAAAAGATGAGAATTAAGAAATAATGAAGGAAACATTAAACAAAGTAGCATGAATTTATAAAGTGAAATTTCAGGGGAAATGAATTGTCCCAGTCTTCCAGCTCATAGTACACTAGAACGTGACCTTCTCCTATGGACTTCTGAATTCTGACCACCCGTTAAGTATTATTCACCTTTCTGCTTCACGGAGCTAAAGCACATTGCTTTCTCTTAATTATGCCTTCCTTCTGTATTCTAGTAAATTTTATTTGCTATACAAACTTTTAAGAAAACATGCAATCATATAGAGGATTCAGAAGCTGAGCTAAGTTTAACAGAATTCTTCTACATACCAAAGAAAAACTTTAAATCAAACACACAAGTCAATGTGTACATTTAGATACTTATTTATGTAAGTATCAGTCTAAGATTCAAATCTCCATATCGACATAGTAATAACTGAATCATATGATTGCTTATAAACTTTTAAAGTATACTAAAGATATTTAGGGAGTGTAGCATATTTCTAAATGTTTACTTCATGTCATCAATTATTAATTTGGAAATAGAAGAATTCTTATTGAAAGTAGATAATATTTTCTGTAAGCCAAATATTTTATTAGCTTTCATTGCTATTGAGATGAAATTCAGAGTTTTTAAGTATATAATTACATGAATCAGTCATCATTACTAGATTTTTTCATCATACCAGTGCCCAGAACTTTTTATTATCCTGTGAAGAAAGCTACTATATTCATCAGTCTCTCATTACTCCATTTCTTCCCCTTATGTAATGTTCAATATTGACCTTTGATCACCATATATTTGCTTGTTCTGGCCACTTTATATATACATAAAGTTACACAGCATGCAGCCAATTTCATGGAACTTTGATGATTTATCACGTTTTCAGGTTTATCTAGGCTGGGCCATAATTCATTAGGAAAGGCACAGTAGACACATGCTAACATTGCTCTCGCTTTTTTGCGTCCACTGGACATCATAGAATATTTGTGCTGCAACCGTGAGAGTCACACTATGTTTTAGAGCCCAGAGCGGGGTCCAGGAACTTGTATGCGTAGTCCAGTAAGGATTGCATAACACGCTCCACTCCTGTGAGAGGGATTATACACAGCATTTTTATTACAGAAAAGCACATGTCACTCACACAACAGACCATGCCCATGCTTGGGATCATTTCAACAAGTAGAGAGACTTATGGGAGTGCTTTTCTATGTATGCTGGCCCGTGTGTTTGAAACTGATACCATCTTAACAGTCTACTGTTCTGAAGAACACTTCGTTAAGAAATAACACATTTTCTTTACATAGAAAGCCTACGCATCTATGTTTAGTCAGTACTATCATATAAACCTTGGAGGATGTTTGTTGCCTTCCCATCACAGCTTTGGAAGCCACAGTTAAAATCTATCCTAATTGGTTTTAATGGAACAAAGGCCACAGGGAAAGTTATTTTTATCTTTAGAATGTTTTCACTTCTTGATTTTTCTCACTCTTTGATTGTATGAAAAATCCAATCAATTAGGTGGCATTGTGCAAAATCAGGCTGCGGTAGAGAAGCTTAGATCGGTGACCATATGCTATGCTGAAAGTCAAATCTCTCGTAGTTGAAAATACAAACAGCTGGGTCTACTGACAATAAAGCCCTGTTGTGTGGGGATTTTTTTTTCCTGGAGAAAAAAAAAAAAACCAATAGTTATCAGGGGAAATTTTGTGGGTTTTTTCTTTTTTCATTAAATATTTTATTTTATTTTTTACATATACATTTATGTTATTACCCATATATAAAAGAACCATAAGAGGTTCCCTGTCTGGTATTGGTTGTCGGAACCACCACAAGCAAGCGGAACCAGGTATCCTGGTATGTGCTGCCCGCCGAGCCCACCTTCCTGTGCCGCTTCAAGGAGCCAGTCAGCTACAAGGAGGGACCCACCGTAGAGACTAAGAAAATCCAGCCTCAGCTCCCAGATGAAGATGACAGTGACAGCGACACGGAAGATGAACAGCCTCAAGTAGTAGTTTTAGTAAAGGGAGACCTAACAGCTGAAGTCATGAAAATTGAAGCAGAAATAAAGGCTGCCGAAGCAGACGAAAACCACCTCCAGCTGATGAAAGAATCATTGTATCGAAAACCAGTCAAGCGCGCCACCGACGAAAAGTGTTCTGGGTTAACAACAAGCTCCAAAAAGAAGAAAACTAATGAAGATGATGTAAAGAAGCAGAATTCCGTTAGAAAGAACTCACAGAAACAAATAAGAAATAGCAGTCGCCTTTCTTTTGACAGTGACGATGAACATGAATAAACACCAATGTTGTGGACTTGGTTTCCTTTGAAAGCAATGATGTATTTTTCAAAGTATTAGTTTTCCTATATCTTAAGGTAACAATTTCCACTAGTACTACAGGTTTACTACAGAAAACTTCAGAAGTACTGGAACCGATTTCCTGAAATAAAACCCACCTGTCAATGCCAAAACAAAACCAAAACCAAAAAAACAAAAACAAAACAACAACAACAACAAAACAGAACCATGACATAATCAAGGATTCTATAAATGTTACCATAACTGTCCTCACTATTCCAAGTATTCCTGCATTTCCTACTTGCTGGATAGCAGGTGCCCGAGAGAAAGAAGCTGACTCCAAGGCTCTCACACTAAGTAAACCCAACTGCTTAAAAAGAGCTCACAGCTTGCCTTGATTCAGTCAGCCTGCAGTATAATATTTTCTACTTAGGATAGCCATCTTTGTCAACACTACTTCTGAGAGGCAATATTGACCTTTCAAAATTCCATTAAATGAAAGAAAATCACTAGTGGCCAGAGCAACTTGCCAGCGTTGGCATGTGGGTGCTGACATCGTTCACCTTGGCAGGATGCACTCTGCCTCCTCTACAGTGCTTCTGGCAGGAAAGCTCATGGTCCTGTAGAAAATAAGAAAACAGAGTCTCTAACAGCATAGAACACAAACAAAATATGTCCAATAGCATAGTGACCGCACTTTCCCTATACAGTGCAATTCGCCTATTTGGTAGGTATTTTCATCCACATTGGAATTTTTTTTTTTCTTATAACAGAAAAATACAAAAGTTGGTAAAAGGGCTGTTTCAACAGCCTGAAGAGCTGAATCCACTCCTGAACAATACACTCATAATTGAATTGATCAAATCTCAAGCCAGACTCTTTCAAATAATGCTCTTCACTGCAAATTTCATTTCTTGTTGCCTGGGGCTCTGAGGAGTATGAGGTGAACTGCACACACTATTTTATAATCAGCAGCCTTGCTTCTAACAGGTGTCACTGGGTTCCTGAATAAAGCATTTCACAACGGCAAGGAAACATACCCTTAGAACTGCAAAGAACAAATGGAAGTCTTGTTAAATAATTCACTGCTCTAAATACTGGCCCAGGAAACCCTTCAATCCTTGCTTATTTGTTTGTTTCAGTGTAAGTTTTCTGAGATTTCACCCATTTTGGAGTGAAAACACACCCTTGGAGAGCAGACAGCCTCTGTCATTAAGGTGGAGTAAGATTTGCAGTTCACATGTGCTAGAGTGGAGCTTTGCGTCCTGCAACAGGATGCATGCATAGGGGGATAGCTTGAGCCATGATGTCTATTGGCAAACCGGAAGCCTGGTTTGCAACTGCTATGCTGATATTTGCTGTATCATATATCCATCCACTCTGGTCAGTCACCAAGAAATTCTTCAGCAAAGCTTCACTGCTGTGTCTAAATATAGCATTTACAATATATATCATTAGGGAAAAAATGCATGTAATGTGGCTCAAGTGGTCCAAGTTAGTTCAAGTAGCCTGAAGTGGGTACACACTGGATCATCAAAACTTGCAATAGTCAGTTACCTTTGTTCATTTGGAAATACTGTATTTCTTCTCCCTCTTTCCTAGCAGTGTATGAACTCATCCCCATCCTTGGAAATGTTTGTTTAATACATGCTAGAGAACAGAGTTACTAAAGGAGTCAATGTGACACAATCACACTCCCTGTAGCAGGGTTAACATGGTGTGGACTAGTGGCCCAAGACAAAGTGCTGATGTGAATCTTATTTCACTGTGATTTTTGCTTTGATTCCAAGATAAACAGGTCTATTACACCCCTACAAAACTTCATATAATGGAAACCATTTACCTACTGCAAATAAATACTGTCTTTTTACTTATAAATTATAGGGTGTAGACAAGTGAGAATAATTATGGGATGTATATTATGGCAATGTTTGAATATTCTCTATCCTCGAGGAATTTGTGAAGTAGCTATTAACTGATCTAATCACCCCTTCAAATGGTTTTGGCTTTAGTTTTAGCTTTTAAAAAATTAAAGGAATTTTTTTTCTGTTTTCATATGTATGGCAGGAAGATGATTGACCCACTTTCTTGTGAGTGAAAGCTTCGCTTCATTATTAATCACTTACTTTTAAATTTCATGTAATCCAACAATCAAATATATATATTTGACATATATATATATGTCATCCCATAAGTCAGTATGGTAATTAATTTTCTGTAATGTTGTTCTTGTGTTTCCAGCCAAATTGTTGCTATCAAAGGTTTTCTAGAGTGTTCTGGTTTCATTTTTATCTCTGTGATTAAATACCATGACAAAACACAACTTGGGGAACAAAAGGATTTATCTGAGTTTACAGGTCCAGAAATGAGTCCATTATTGTGGCTAAGTCAAGACAGGAACTTCACACAGCCCATCATCTCAGACGCAGGGCAGAAAGGATTGGGTGAACGCATGACCGCTTGCTTGTTCATGCTCAGTCCAACTTCCATTTTATACAGTTCAGTATCCCTGCCTAGCAATGCTTCACACACAGTGTGTTTGACATTTTTATAGCAATTAGCTTAGTAAAAACAACCCCTCCAGATATGTCCAGGGTCCAACTAAAATGGACAGTCTCTCACTGAGATATTTTTTCAGGAGATTGTAGGTCAGTTCGAATTAATAATTAAAGTTAAAACCACATAGTTATTGCTTTTTTGTAATAACCATGCAATGAAGCTTGAATCATTAACTAAAACAAAAAAAAAGTTAGATTTTTGTATACCATAATTTGAAGAACATGGAACTTCAGTATTGAAGTAGACTGACAGGCACACGTTCTGGACCCGACGTACACAATTTTGCCCCTAAGAATTCATTCCTATTTCCTCTACTTAGATGAGTTTTTCTATTTCTCGTTGGAAATGTAAATAATTCTGGAATTGATAAAGTAAATTAAACCATTTCAGAACAAGGGTGAAACACTTAGGTCAATTTCCTTCCAAAAGAAAGGGCAGGTAGAGCGTGGGAACCTGGGCGGTGGTGATTGAATATTTAAAGAGAGAGAGAAAAAGAGAGGTGATTCCCGAAAGCACCCGAGTCGCTCGGCAGTGTTTCTGGTACCCATGTGACCCCTGTCACCCATTATATATAAATGCGGTTTACCACAGGGATCCAGTGAGAGTCCTCTGATCAGGACTCAAAGGTTGTTTTAAAAACCACATAGGGAAACTTGCTTTCAGTCATGTTGTTGCTTTTATCTTTTCAGAATTCCTTACACTGGTCCTACCCCAGTAAGTGGAGGTTTAACAGCCTCTGTGCCTTACCAGGGTGGAACTGAATGCAGTCACGCTCTGTACGGCACTTCCGCATTTCAGTGACTGTTCAAACACTGGGCAGTCATGCTAAAGGACCCTTAAATAACCCAGCTTGGCAACCCAAGAAAGGTTCTTGGACATTTGTCAAAATATAGTTTCCTTGAACTATGAACATGAGAGTCAGGAAATGTCCCCAGGATTCCGAGTGACTCTGAGAGGCACTCCATATCAATGAAATAAATTATATCATTCACAGAGCAGGGTAGAATATTGTAAAACGTAATATTTTTAACATAAAACATCTGACCCTTTGTACAATTTCTGTGAACTAAATGACTTGCTTATTTGACCAATTCAGACAACAATCTCATGGAGTATCACTGTTCATCTGTTAAAACAGGGATTATAGTAAAACAAATTAGTAAAAGTATCATTTACAAAATGTAATTACACACCAAGATACAAATTTACATGAGGCAGACATATATATGATACTTATATGTAATTTAATCCATTACATAAGTTTATAATTTGTAAAGCGGTATAATTATTTTTCAGTTTATTACATATTTACCATGCATATGTGTCCATGCATATATTGTATATATCCTAAGTATTATTTAATATAATTGTTATTAGTTATTAGATGATAACTTTATTTTACCATTAGTATTTATATAAAATACATTAAGTATAGGAAACCATGTATATCTAATGCTATTAAATCTTATTTTAATCTTTCTTCTTCTATAATTTTCATCTCAGAGTCAATAACCCTTTTCCTTTACATAGCATTCCCTGTAAGTTTTCTTGTGACTAAGTGATTTAAAATAAAATACCACTTACTATTATGTCTGGTTTCATATATTCTAACTGGCATATGTTGTTCAGTATCATTTTGAAACGTACATTTAATAAGTCCTTGGACTACCATTGAGATTGTTACACTTCAGTGTGTTACCTTTCATTGCTCAAGACTTGTTTAGCCGTCCTGAATGTGGGCAACATTCTTTTCCACGATAGCCTTCATCTCTAGAGCCTTCCTATAGAACACGGATGTAGAGAGAGTGAGCCTATGAGAAGAGCTAAAGTGATGCCCACGGACGACAGAAAATAGCTGCCAGGAATTCCAAGAATTAGAAAGATCCTGGCATCCGTTGCCACTGGCAGCAAATCCTCCTTGTTGCATCTGTGCATTTGTAAAGTCACAGGCCCAGCAAAAAGGTGTAAAATAAAGGAAAAAATGAGCTTCCTTTAAGCACAATGCTAAGTACCCGGCTTGATAACTTCTTATCCCTTAATTGTTCCCATTCTGTTTCCTTTTGCTGGATTATATACACATTCTAAATATCCAATAGTCATCAAGTACGGCTAAATTATCCTTTCCACTTAAAGGGCTTATCCATTAGTCACTGGTGCCTAAAATACCTAATTAGCAAGAAAGAAATTGCGGATGGGGAAAGACTCAGTAGAATTTGTTATGCTGAAAATCCTGCTTGCTGAAAAGATTTGGATGGTGCATGTGGTGTTGGAGAAATTTAAAATGCTTCTGGCCAGAATACATGAAATTTTAAACTCATGAGTATATAATCCATCTTTGAAGGAAATACCCAATTATCTAAAGCTGATAAATAAGAATCCCATCTTTTTTGTCTTAAGCTTGGTATTTACAATTTTCTCTTTTAACTGACATTTCTTTAAAACCCTTTTTTTTTAAAGTTTAAAATCTATTCAACTATGCTTAAACATTTGCCTTCGTACACATGACATAACAGTAAGTTTTCTATTTTATATATCTATATGTTACATAACAATAAAAACATTTTCAGCCTGGTGTAGTGGTGCATGCCTTTAATCCCAGCATCCAGGAGGCAGAGGCAGGTGGATAGCTGTGAGTTCGAGGCTAGCCTGGTCTCCAAAGCAGGTACAGGACAGCCAAATCTATACAGAGAAACTGTCTTGGAAAAAAACAAAAACAAAAACAAAAAACAAAAAACAAAAAACAAAAAGAAAAAAGAACATTTTCATCAAATGTAACTAAATTTGTTTCTCTTACAAATGAGACTTTTCATATTTGACTCTAATATTTATTTTAGTCAATTAAATATAACACTGTAACTTCATGTTATTTTGCCATAACTTTTATTTAGTTCAGCAGTGAATTGTGGGCGGGTTCTTTTCTTTAGCTATATATCTTATCTTTATCCATACATTGGGAGGTTGAAGGTCTTTTCATGTTAATGGTTGTTAACATGGTCTTTTTCCTCATGATAGACCGTTTCATCAGGAAACTGTGGAATCCCAAGTTATATTCTGAAACATGCCCTGAGTATATTGTAACTGTTAGGTGGCCCACAGATTTAACCTGCGTTCTACCACACACAGGGAGAGCTCATGTCTTGCGTTTGTCTTCTGCTATCCATCTTCTAAGGGGAATGCTGTCTGGACACTCTGCTTTCATCACTCTGTACCTAATCTCTCCTGCTTTTATGGCTTGCTTCCTCAGATGGATTTTCTTGTCCTCTGTCCTTCTGTTAACCCTTAGATAGATCTGTGCAAGCCACCAGTTCCCTACTAGTTCCTGTTGGACTTCCTATGTACAGTGCATTCTGATATGTCCCCATATAACTGCCAGGCTGAAGACATCAGACGCTGCGTTTTACCTGGGATTATAGGAAATTTCAACAGATCATACTCTCTGTCCTTTGGTATGTCTCCAACCATGTTCACTAGACCATCATGTCACCTTTTACTTTGTGATCTATTTTGGTGAAGACACAAAGGGAGTGTGGCTTCTATGGTCCAAAATGCCAGCAAGGAGGTAAGAACTCAAATCACTAGCCAACATTTGAGGAGCTGGTAAAATGAGATCAAGACCATTTTCTATCCTTCTTAGGAGGAAGAATGAAAGAGAGGAGGCTGTCTTTATGATGCTTTATTTCTACAGTGAGTTCCCCCCACAGTACTGTTGGAAAACTGGAAAGGTTCTAAGAGTGGGTGTTTAAACTTTTTCCAATGGATGTCAAAAAACATCTATCATGCTTGCAATGTAGCAATGTTTGTATTCTTTCCTCGGCAGCTTCCAGTTGCTATGGAAGCTGTGGTGCTAAGGTAAACAAGTAGTTAGCTACTCATTGCATCTACAACAGCTGTCCTCAAATTGTTCTCAGAATTCCCAATACCAGAAAAATTCGATATCTCATATCTGGGTCAGTTAGGCCTCACTTTATTACTGTATTTCCCAGGGTTGTATTCAAATATTATAATGTCACCATTGCTAATATAAGTGCTTGTATAGGTGTCTATTAATAACCTACCATGATTATAGATATCCATGGGATTTGAAAAAACAAAGGGTCTACTTGGAAAAGATGCTGGGGATGCCAGATTTGTCTTCTTATAGATTCTATTCTTTGATCTCAGCTGACACTTCTTGCTACCATCAAGATACCAGTACCATTGAATAAACATGATAATTTTCATATGAAACAGAATTATCTTTATCTTTCAGAAATGTCTTGATGTGCATAAAACAGTTGGAGGAAAGAATTTGATTAATTATCTTACAAATTAAAATTTTTCTGAACATCCCTGGTCCCTCTTTCCTGATTTTCTTCCTTCCTACCTCCTTTCCTTTATTTTTCCCTTTCTTTCTCTTTCTTTACTTCTCCATTCCCCTTCCTACTTTACCATTCTTTCATTCTCACTATCTATAAATTAACTTCATGATTTGTAGAAAACCCAGTGTGAGAAATATAAGGCACTCTTCTGCAGTCTTCATTTCTTGGCACACTGTTCCTAGAGCAGAGAAAGAAGTTTCATAGTAAAATAACTTTTGAAGTTTTTCTCCTAAGATGCTTAACTGAATGATACATTCCAGGTAAAACCTAGGAGGAAAACATTTCTGGTTTATCTCACACTTCTATCAGTACTTATGAGCTGTACCTTGGTAAATTCTAAAAAATACATGCTCCACTCATGACATTCTGATTTTCCTAATTATGCTAATCTTTCTTATCTGAATTATATGATCTAACACAGTGAATGGTAAGTAAGATCCAGCATTAAAATCATCACCAAATATCCAACATTAACATTCAGTGATGAGATTAGAGTACAAAACATATGATATTATTTATATTATAAGATGATATGCAGAATAAGATTTGAAGGTATAGATTAATATCACACAGTTGTGTGTGCATGTAAACATGCATGCAAGCATGCACAGAGGCACTTGCATACAAAACAATGCACAGGAGAAAAGTAGTACAAAGGAGAAACATTAGGTAACAAATAGAGATCTTGTGGTAACTTAAAAAGCAAAAGAATGTATAAAAGATAGAGGAGAAATTCAAGAGAAAAGGCAAAGGTCATTACATTCCAGTAAATATAGGTAATAACGTGAAACAAAAACATATAGAAAATTCTGTTGAGAGTGTGGAGAAAAGGAAATGCCTGCACACAACTGATGAGAATTTCCATTGGTATAAAAATTATGGAAACCAGTATGGAGGTGCCTCAGAATATAACACTAGAATTACTGTATGTTTTGCTAATGATGGCCCTATATATACTCAAAGTAATGAAATCATTAGTCAAAAAGTCAAATTTATTGTAGTGCTATTTTCAGCACACAAGAAATTGACATGAGCCCAGCAGGTTGGCTTACATCTGTCACCGGCAGACTCAAGAGACTGATAATTTAGGAATACTTTCAAGGCTAGCCTTAGCTAACATGAGTGGATAACAAATTAAAGGAAGGAAGGAAGGAAGAAAAAGAAGAAAGAAAAGAAAGAAAGAAATCCAATACAAATGCCCATCAATTGATGAGTGGATGCGAGTTGTTGGTGACCACCATGTATGTACGTCACTACAGCACCTTAGAGGCATCACGCCATGTTGGTTGCTGTTGTGGCTCATAGTGTATGACTGTTGGTTTCCTTCCTATGTTAGAAGTTTGAATGGAGCCTTTTGATACCATGACACGTAGTACTCAAGGGAGAAGCTTTCAGGTCAGGATGTAAGACCTTCTGAACAAGACCGAAATCATGCCTGGTATGGAGAACTTAGGCAGCTATTCAGAGCTGGCAAAATGATGGTTCCTGGAGCAGAATGTTTAACTGACATTTTACTAAAGCAAAATAATCCCTAACTACGTTCATAATAATTGTTCGTATACACAGAAAAAAAATGTAGCCCTCAATCTCATCAAGAAAACTTGTTTTTATAACAAACATACATAATTATAAAAAAAAACAACAATTAATCAAAATACAGAGTATTGGTTACCCAATACCAAATAGGTATCCCTAGAACCATACAAGTAACATTATATAGAGTGAGAAAGTCATATTCATGTATTATTAATTTATGAACATAACTATATAATTAATATAAAATATAAATTTAAAATATATACATATAATATATTTATATATTCCTAAATATGTACACACACAAACACAGTCACAAACATATATTTAAAGAAAAAGAGGCCATGAATTTGAAACATGAATTTGAAGAAGAGCAAGTAGGATGCTTGAAGAAAAGAAAGAGAAGAGGCAAATTATGTGAGTATATTAAAATATCAAAAATGTCTGTGGGGAGCCACGCTAAATTCTGACATGTTAGAAATCCCGTGCTTAGGCCACATGCTGTGACCTTCTCTGGATCATCCACCCAGAGAAATAGGGAAGTTCCTACTGGGAACCACCCAGAGGATTAAGGAGGTTCCTACAGGGTGCTATTCAGGTGATTGTATTCTTGCCTGGGGGCTCAGGAAAGCGGGATTAGAATAGATCCTGTTGACCTTGCTATATATAGTCTTACTTCTCCACATTCAAGTGAGTCTCCATCAGAAATTTCCGGACTTGACTCAGTATTTCTCGCATCTCTGTACCCCACTTTCAATTCCAACTCTCTCTTTCAGGTGAACCCTCGTTCGGTTCGATCTGTCCCATGGTCCGGGACACATCAAATATCTTTAAATTTTAAAAATAAATACATTCATAGAAATATACACATACATCGACAGAAAACATGTTTAATGGAATATAATTCAGTCACAAAAACAGAATAAACTCTTATTGTTTTGAATAATATGGATAGGAATGGAGTCATTATGCTAGTTTTAACAATTTAGGCACAGGAAGACTAGGACAACACAAACCCACCCAAATGTGGAGTATAAAACGTTAACCTCATAGAAGAACGAAACGGTGACTGTTGGTTGTTAGCAGGAGTTGGGGGCGCGGGGCGGGGAAGGTGCAGTGAGGTTGACTAATGGCAGCTGAGCTATGGTTTAGAGGAGATTAAGAACTGTGTCCTTCTGACCAGTAGAATTAAGGATTTTTAAATATTTCCTTCAGAAAGATAGATAGGAAACATTTCAGGAGACAGGTTTAATCACAGTTAAATACAATAGAAGGCATATGTGTTGAAGTATTGCATAGTATATCATAAGCATGGTTTTGTTCAGCAGCTAAAATATAATGTAATAGTTAATCATTTTAGATACAGGATGTTTTAAGAAAAAGAGCAAGAGCTGAGAAGGTTAAAAAAAGGTAAAAGCAGACAGAAAACAAAATAGATGCTGGAAAATGGAGGAGTGTTGTCTTGTTGTTTCTTCTGAGATAGAGCTGTGCATCCACGGGGAGGCTGCCTAAGAAGCAGCGTGCTAAAGGAAGGCGCAGCAACAGGATGTCCTAAGAAGGGAAACGCTCCACCCTGCCAGGAACCCCCACTAACCCTAGAGAGCAAATAACTCAAAGGGTTCAGGACGTCCCCCAAACTGACTGATGTTTTAGACCTCCCCCCCCCCACCAAGCATGTAAATAGAGAGGATTTCTCGGGGACACTTTCAGAGCAGTCAAGCAACCTCAAAGAGACTGGCCAGGTGAGCTGCCCAGAAGATGCTCATCTAAGCTGAGGTGCGTAGAAGTGGCTCTAACTGAGCAAATCACCTAGAAGAAGCAGGGACCAGCCATCCTGTCTGGGAGAAGGAAAAGCCTGTGGAACAGCATGGAAGAGGCTCAGACAAAGGAGCAACCTGGACAGGCGCTCTCTCACACTTTGAACTGCCTGCAGGATTCCAGGCTAATGCGGGATCACTCGAGCGTGAGTGGGCTTCTGGTGATGCAGCTGTGCTTCGGTCATTTCCGTTCCTATGAGTTACCCTCACTCATACGCCTGTAAGTAGCCCCAATAACACTAAGTAGCTCACTATACTGCCTGGCTTTGTGTGCCAACTTGACGAGTCATCGGAGAGGGAGGAGCCTTAGTTGAGAAAAATGCCTTCATGAGAGCCAGCTGTAAGAAATTTTCTCAATTACTGATTAAAGGGAGGATGGCCCAGCCCACAGTGGGTGGAGCCATCCATGGGCTGGTAGTTCCGGATTCTATAAGAAAGCAGGCTAAGCGAGCCATGAAGAGAAAGCTAGTAAGTGGCACCCCTCTATGACGTCTGCATCAGCTCCTGTCTCCAGGTTCGTGCCCTGTTAGAGTTTCTGTATTGACTTCCTTTGGTGTTGAATAGCAATGTGGAAGTGTAAGCTGACTATGTCCTTTCCTCCCTAACTTGCTTTTTGGTCTTGGTGTTGTATCGCAGCAATAAAACCCTAACCAAGGCAGTCACCAAGTTGGGCTTTAGTAGCATACTCACTTTGGTGTGTCATAGAGTCTCTATTGGGTAAGTAAATGTTTGCTCACGTATCTCCAGGAATAGTATCACAATACAAGGGGAAAACACTAAAATGGTCATATCGAAAATAGGTTTGAATATCACACAGATGGAAGCTATCATATGAAATCTACTTCTTTTCATTTGGATTATTATCAAAACTGGGCAATTTAGTCTACTTGAGGTTATTCCACGTAGGGATATTAACAAAACAAGGGTGTACTTTGGCTTCTGTCGTTCCCTCTAGGGCATGAAATACAGAAGTTAGCAGTCCCAGATTTGAAATATTGCAATTTATTTTTTATGAAGATAGTAACTCTGCTTTCACTTTTCTTGATTCTTCTAGTCCTTCATTCTGTGGTGTGGGCTAAGTACCAAGTGTGCACATATGAGTTATGGGTTCATGGGTACTTGTAATGTTTAACAATATCATTCAGATTGGCCAAAAAAAAAAATTATAGCACAATGATTTAGTTGGAATGTCTTCAGAAATTCGGCGTTAACAAAGCGATAGAGCTTAATATTCATTTCAGCTTCACAATTTCAACTTTTAAAAGGAAAAGGCTCACTGGCTTAAACAATTAATCAGAAATTTTCAATAGAGTTAAAACTCTTCTATTAAAATGGAATTCGTTTGTGTCAAAGAATAGCTTCCATAAGCTTTTTGATATCAAATGTGACATGCAGAAAGAAACCATGAGCAAAAGCAGCACATGGAAGCAGTAGAAAACATTTATTTCGGTGGAGGTAACTGTAATCTAGACAAACTATTTCAGAAATGTACTGTCAGACAGCTGTGTAAAGGTTGAAACAAGTTAAGTTTTAAATGGTCAAACAAAATATTGCTGAGGTTTTGTGATTAGGTACAAGCTGTGTTTGTGGGTCTTTTGTTATTATGTAATTAACAATTGTTAATGACTTAGAATCAATGTGGTTAATGAACCATTTTCTGAAAGTTTGTTTTCAATGCTGCAGGAAAAACTACTAAGCCTCTGTGTTTAAAAAAAAAATTAACACTTACAATGAGCAATGAATGTGTACACAAGACAGGAAAAGCTGTCAGAATAGCTCTAATGAAAATCCAGTAGGAGGCCTGTTCTCTTTCTGCCTGTTGCCTCTGGCACACACACACACACACACACACACACACACACACACACACACACAGAGTTTTAATTTATTCAACAGTAGTCCTTCCAAGATCATCAATTTGCAAATATGCACTAGGTGTCCACAGTGAGCCCCTAGGAGCACTTCCAAAGCACAACATGCCATATTCTTTTTTTGCTAAAAGTGTTTATTTCTTACTGAATTTACACAATGAACCTAGTTCCTTTGGCTTCAGGAAAGTATTTTTAAAAACAGAAGAAAGATAGACAGAGAGAGAGAGAGAGAGAGAGAGAGAGAGAGAGAGAGAGAGAGAGAGGACACCATTACAAATAATTCCAGCAATTAAAAAAAATATATAC
This sequence comes from Acomys minous, assembly GCF_964271855.1. Lineage (NCBI taxonomy): Eukaryota > Metazoa > Chordata > Mammalia > Rodentia > Muridae > Acomys > Acomys minous. Next base: position 3,370,747 of record NC_140491.1, read on the forward strand.
ATAACAAGTGCCAGTTGTCCTCAGGAAAAAAATGTATTTGTAGAGGCAGATGAACTCTTCCTGGTCAGGTGCAGAGGACCCCACATGGAGCAGCCTTGCATCTGCCATCGGGGTTGATAGACAAAGAGAGTCTAATTTTAAATTTGCCTTCCAGACACCTGGGTCCTGATTCAGGCTAAGCTGAGAGAACATGCTTGCCCAAATCTCACTGCTGCCACTAGAACCAGCTGTCACAACCACACACCTGCCCACTCCCATGGGCCAGAGGGAGGACAGATAACACACTCCTGGGTCACAACTTGTGCTACAAGCTAGGTACAGTCATCAATCCTAAATAAGGCAGATAAGATAATCAGAATAAGAGAGGAAATCAGAAAAAGGAACTTTATTCAATGTGGTCACACTGGGAAGAGGAATAAAAAATTGTCCAGTGGCCTGCCTAAATCAGTCTTTGTGGTCCTGGCGCCATATTAATATTTAAGCAGAAGGGAATGGATTTGAACAGAACCTGTCAGGCATGGTTCTGCCCAATGCTGACCTATCACTGTCTGGCCTTCAGTATCCTCCTGGACTATGGCTAATAAGTTGATAGAACAGTGTGAAATCCTTCTTAGAGACAAGTTCCTCCTCTGCCTACATTTGTTTCCTTCCCCGTGCATTAGACTTCAGGGAGAAATTCCCATTTCTTTGGGATTCATTCTTTCAATAGTCTCATAGATTGAGAAGCTTAAGATGTCTGTTTTGAATATCTTCACGCATCATACACCTGCTAAGAGACTAGGAAACAGAAGGAAGCATCACATAAAACGAGCTAATTTCTCCTTTCCTTTTTCTCCTAATTCTCTCAGTTATGTACAGGGAGGAGTTTGTTTGTTGGGGGACCACTAGAGGAGATGAGATCACTGGGTCCCACACTCATAGCTTCCTCTCGTCGCTAAATGTGTCATTGAGGCAACATGCAAAGGAAACTGAAGTGAACTTCTGGTTTGGGTAAATTGTATTGTTCTTTTTATAAACACATGAAAAATGAAGTGGTCCAAACCTCAGAAACATTGTCCAGAATCTTAGCATACTTGTCTTTGCTATGGTTTTATTTCCACGAGGGTCTCTAAATTTTACCGTATAATGTAGAACATGTATAATGTAGTTCTCCAGCAAGGTTCTGGAAGTGGCTTATGGAGACTCACTGGGCAGCAGTAGGCTGTGAGGCTGAGTGGTCATCCATTCAGAATAGAGACTTTATAGGAAAAGAGGGCATGGTGACAGAGCAAAGGGTGTGTGTGAAAGCCTGGAAGGGAGGTTGCCTCCTTGTAAGGAGAGCTGCCTCCAAAAAAAACCTTCCTTCCGAACATCTTCATCATAGACCAAACAAGTGGATAGTTGATGTTCAAAACAGCAAGCCTGTGGCACTTTGTCATGCCAAGCCTAACACACTATCATTCGCTGCAATGTCTACTGTACAAACTGTACAACTTTTCACTCCTTGTCTTAGAAGAGTTGGCCAGAAACTATACGGACACCTACATTGGAGAGAAACTGGTCAGGATGATCTGTCACTCACTGGGACTCTGGGGAAAAAACAAATAAACAAAAAAATTTAAAAGGGTTGTTTCTGTTACTGAGTTAATAAAAGCAAATTTTTGCAAAGCAGGATACATATATCTACAGTAGATAGGATGTTGTCATGAGATTATGGGGAGAAATAATTATATGGATCTGTAGGAAGCATGCATAAACCTTCTACCTGCTTTGGCCGCTGTTGTTGAAGTGTACAATATACTTTCATTGTTACTATAATTGTAACTCCTAAGAAGCCTATGGAATCAGGTTTTACTGCATTTCATTTATTTTCCTTTTAAGTGAGGGGAGACCCTAACTGTGGTTATGATTCCAGGCTAAACATACCATGAAAGAGTCCTGGGTTTCTTTTTAGGCTTTTGGAGCTCCGTGACAATATTTCTTTTCTTTTAAAACATGTATTTACTTGATTTCTTCATAGATACATTTGTTGGTATGACTGAGAAGTATGCACAATCATTAAATACTCTACTAAGAAAAGCCTGACAGCTATTCAAAGTAGATGAATAGAAAGTTTTTCTCTTATTAAATAGTGAAACCATAACATGTCTAGTAATATTGTAATCAGTGAATTTAAGAAAGACAAACGAATGTAAAAAAGTGCAAGTGGGCTGTTACAATGGTCTCAGCACAGGGAACAAAGAAACCTGGTAGATTTGCTTCCCTCAGAAGGCACAGTGAATGAGGTAAGGGCTCTAGTCCAAAACTATAAAAATAGCTTTTTAATTGTGTTATATTTTTCTGTAACAAAGTGTCCATAAAAAGCACAACTTACAGCATTAGGTGGTCACCAACCAACTAGTTGGAATCAGAGACCTCTCTTATACTTGATAGAAATCTGGTGTGGGCAAGAAGCTCCTCAGCGTTGGTATTTGTAGGTCTTGGTAGTTGGCTGTGGTGATTGGCAGCTTCAGGCAGCTGGGAGCAGGAGTAGGCTGGGCCCTCTGGGGTCATAGCTCTCCTGCAGGCCTTGCACAGGGGAACCTTCAGATCTAAAGCATTGCCTCTCAACATTCCTAACGCTGCAACACTTTATTAAAGTTCCCCATGTTTATGGTGGCCCCCAGCCACAAAATTACTTTGCAGTTATTTCATAACTGTAATTTTGCCACTGCGATGAATTATGATGTAAATATTTGGTAGCAGGATATCTAATATACCACGCCAAAATGGGTAGCAACCCATAGGTTCGGAACTGCTGCTTTCAAGGGTCTTATGTTCATTTGGAGACAGATTTGTGCTGACAGAGACATGCTTTGCAGCTTCTGGGCCAGTGTGCCAGGATCCCCAGGCCCTTTATAACAGACAATGTCACAGATCCCAGGCTTGGAGTGTCTCAGACCCTTCTGATCCTATTGTGTTGGGAGACTCTGCTGTTTGAGGTCATAGCTGGCCATGTCCAGACAGCTCTCCTGGGCTCAACATAGAGTGAAGGACTCTGTGTCTCAGCAGGGGCTTTTTTGTATCTGCCTGACTTCATTTGGAGAGCGTCTCTAGGCACTGGTTGCTTAAACTGTATCTGGAATATAACCTTTGACAGTTCCCTGCACACTTCTCCCCCTGCAGCCATTGGATAATTACTTACTGCATTCCAGTTCATATGATAGGACTGTGCTGCCAAATGCAATAAAGCATTCCGGTCACTTCAAGCCCCAGCCAATAGTGTAGCCCTAACCTGGGAACCCTCCACCCACCACCGACTCCCCCAAGAACTATATAGCCTTTGTTCACCCGGAATAAACTTGAGCACTCTCACTGAAGCCGGTGCAAGAAAGTTATGTCTTTGTCCTCACGGTCTGTCCAGAACACCCCTCTTCATCATTCTGCACCCTTCGCCTTCGGGACCGGTGGGCAATGTTCTCTGGGGGAGGGAGCCCCACACTATTGCTTAAGAGTTCATGGCCGGTCTTGGTGGCCCATGCCTTTAATCCCAGCACATGGGAGGCAGAAGCAGGCAGATTGCTGTGAGTTTGAGGCTAGCCTGGTCTACAAAGCGAGCCCAGGACAACCAAGGCTACACAGAGAGACCCTGTATTGAAAAAACAAAACAAAACAAACAAACAAAAAAATAATTCCATGATGTTTTTCCAGTGTCTGTAGCCTGTGGTTTTTTCCCTCTGGTTCTTCACAGCCTTTCATTCTTTGTTTCTAAATAAGCCTCTCTGTCTCTGTCTCTGTCTCTGTCTCTGTCTCTGTCTTGCCCTCTCCTTCTCCCTCTCCCTCTTCCCCTCCCTCTCTCCCTCCCTCCTCTCTCTCTCTCTCTCTCTCTCTCTCTCTCTCTCTCTCTCTCTCTCTGTGTCTCTGTCTCTGTCTCTGTCCCTCTCCCTCTCCCTGTCCCCCTCCCTGATTCTCTCCACTTAGGCAGTTTCTCTGGTTCCTTACCTGAGTGCTTTAGGAAACTACAGCTGCTTCCTGTTACTGAGGCGAGAGTCAAGGCTGGTAACCACCTGGGGATCATCTTCTGCTTCACTTCCACTTTTGCTGCTGACTGTGTCTTCATAGCTGCTCTGAAGCTCCTCTGATTATGCCATTGGTGCTGGCAAGGATATTTTAGCAAGTGTGAAGTTACCGGCCATTGTCGGCCTGCCTTCTGCTCTTATGAAGGTTTATTCCTGCTTCCTGAAAGGGAGCTGTGTCCGCTGACACTGATTGTCTGATTAGAATTCAGTCCTGTGGAGAGACCGGACGGGTGAGGGTCCAGCTCATCTCAGGCCAAATGCCGCCCCTCACCCAGCCATTTCTTGCCCTTTTGTTTAGGAACTAATATCAATTACAACTGATTTTTAAAACAACTTTTAGAATATTTTAGATTATTAGTCAACTAGTGCTTACCAATCCAAAAGCTAAGAATGTCATCAGATAGTACCAGAGGCCTGTAGAAAAGTTCCCCTGTATGGATACACATGCCTCATTGATATACCCAGCAATATATTTTAAACTTGCTTTTATCTATGACTGTCTGTGTTCAGTAAAACCATAAAAACTTTGTGAAAGTTGGAAGTTGAGATAACTTGATCTGTGTTTGCAGGCCATGGTAACTCAAGATGGCTCCAGAATAAACTATTACTTATTCCCTTTAATATGAGATCTGTGGGGGTTTTTTTTTTTTGCATTGACATTTATAACATAAAAAGTATCATTAGTGCAAACACGTAAACCATAGTCTTTAGCCAACAATATACTAATATTAATTCACCAGTTGCAGCAAAGGAACAGTGGATGCAAATATTAATAATAGCAGATGAGAAGAGCTGAGGAGGCATATAAGAACTTAATGTATCCTTCATTGTATTGTCATGTAGATCTAAAACTACTCTCTGCCAAAATCAGAACAGCAACAAAGTGTGAAGGTTTCAGACAAGAAGCTGCCAACATGACCAGAGTAAGGATGTCAAAGTCACTGAGGAAGAAATTGGAGGGAAAGCGGCTGGTAAAAAACAGATCAGCGCAACCATGGCTCCGCTTTGCAAAGGTGAGTGTGGGGACTTTACTTCTGGGATAAGTGGCTCCGCATTGCAAAGGTGAGTGTGGGGAACTTTACTTCTCAGATCTAGATGATACCATAGTCTGAATGTGTTTTCAGAAATTCACTTGAAGTTGATGAGAACTCTAGCAGTAAAAAGGAGCCTCTGAGAGTTAATTGGGCCATGTGTGATCTCTGACCTTATTAAAGATACTGCAGAGAGACCTCCAGGTCCTTCTATAAGTGTGAATGCAGACACCGCTGATATTCTTGAGGTGTAAGTCCTTATCAGGAACTGAACATGCAGTCTCCATTTTTCCTGGTTGTCCTATGCTCCAGAATTATAAGAAATTGAATTCTAGTAGTTTAGTTTTCTTCTTAAATTTGCACATTTATCTACACTGACACCAATGAACTCATGTTCTCTCTCTCCCTCTGCCCCCGTCTCTGTCACACACAAACACACACATACCACACATGTGCATCACATCACATACAGTAACATAGAACCTGACATGCCCAAACACAGAAAAGAGCGAATATGATACAAATAATCAGAAGAGGCCTGCAAATTAATGAAAAATAATTTAAAAATTTAAAATCATGAATGCTGGGATATTTTCTGAAATGCATCTGCTATATCAAGCAGTAATAGAATATTGGCTATTAATTTTAGTTAAAGTAAAGTTATCAGCAACCTTGAAATGGATAGGTTTACCTGCATCTTAAGAAGGAATACCTAGTTGGTTGAAGAAAGAACTGAAGGATGAAGAGATGGCTAAGCAGTAAAGGATGCTTGCTGTTCTTGTAGGAGACTCGGGTTCTGTTTCCATTATCTACATAGCAGGTCACTAACAACTGTGACATCAATTAGAGTTGACCAGATACCCTCTTCTGGCCTTTGTGAGACCTAAATACAGGCAGTGCAACACACACACACACACACACACACACACACACACACACACACACACACACACACACACTCCCCCCACCAAACAAACAAATATGTATGAAAGAGTTTCCATTTAAGAAAATGTAGGTAGCATGAATATATAATATTTGAAAGTTTTTCTAGCATGATATAGACAAAAAATGTTAGATGTAGGATGATATACAATTAAAAGAAGCTTCTGTTCTTGTACTTTGGATTGGAGACAAGGAAAAGACATGCATGAAGCTATCGCACAGAATTCACTTCATTAGGACATACTAGAAGATTTTCTTGACATAAAATACTGTACTTTAAAGTAAAAATTTAAAACCACTCTAGGTTCCCAACAATGACGAAAGCCAAGACAGGGGGAACCATAGTGTGAGGTCAGCCTGGGCAACTGAGTTGACAGTGTCTTAAAATTTAAAAGCACAAAATAATGGCAGTGGATATGCCCACTAGTGAGATACTTGTTTAGTATACACGAGGCCCTGTAATTCAACACAAAGTTCACCACGTACAGGAGAGGAGAGGGAGAGAGAGGGGGGAGACAGAGAACACTGTCAGAAAGACTTCAAGTTTGCTATTGAGCTAACTGGATGCGTGAGATAGATAAGGAGTCATGGAGGAGAAGAGGAAGGTAAAAAATATTCTGATTTTACACATATGAAGCTTAGTCATCACCCCTAGATCTTATTGACACACAAATTCTACCAGGAAGTTAAGCTTCAGTGTAAGCCCTACTTCCAAACTGAAGACAAAGAGAGACAGAGAGGCACACTGTGTTGGACTGTGGACACACTCACAGATGCTTTGTCAGGAACCATGACTAAGTATGAAAATATGAACTGTCATTAGAAATTACTGGCTATTCTATAGAAAAAGCTTCAGAGTTAAAACCTCTGAGGAGAGAACAATATCTAGAAGGCAGCCATGAGTTCTGTCTCCCACAGTTCTAAGTGGGAAGAGGAAGGAATAATTATCGCACTCCGTTCAGCAGATATGTACTAAGAAGATATATTTTACCAAAACTCTCTCTCCTGGGGCTTTACAAGAGCCCAGCTCCCCTAATCAAGGAAAATATCCAATTATATCATGTTCCAGCCATTGTTCCTTGTTTAAGTGGTCTGGGGTGCTAGGAAATACCATGAGGTTCACCATCTACAGATACTAACTCACTAAAAAAAATTGAAAACTGATCTTTGGGTCTAGATTGGTTCTCACATGCTCATTACATCATTGGCATTCTATTTATAGCTGTTTTCTGCATCCTTTTCATGCCTGACTTTCAAGAAAAATATTATATTGCATACTAAGGAGGAAAAGCAAGCATCTAAATCGTAGTGTATTGTGGTGAGACTTTTGGAATTAAATGTGTTGAAACATAAAACAACCTTCATTATTATATTTAGGGAACTATTGGATAAAACAGACAGCATGAAGAACAGATGGGCAGTGAAAACATGGATATCTTTAAAAAAGAACTGGAAATGTGAGATATAAAAAAAGACTATCACGGTGATTTAAATCTTTGTATAGATTTATTAGTAAATGGAGAAAAGAATGTGTGAGCTTTAGAAGACATGGGTAGAGTTCTAATGGAAAGGAAGGAGGTCTCAGAAGAACTTTATTGTTATAATAACATATATTTACACTACTTGTGATATTCCTGGGACTAGGGAAATTAGTTTGTATTAATTGTAGAAGCTTATAAGAGACTGCAAGGATGCCATAAACAAAGAAAAGAGACAGAGATCTACATTTGGTGTGTGATGGATCTGGATACTGACATTCTAGAAAAAAAGGAATAATCTTAAGAGCAAAGATACAATATTTAAATCATAGCCTTGAGTCAAAATATTGAAACAACAAGATAAAATGATCTTAAAATATCTACAAACATGTGGCGGCTGGCCAATATAATCTATGAAAAACATTGAAATCTAGAATTAAAGAAGGGTTTCAACATGATCTGGGAGAAGCTTATGGGATCACTTATAAAAGAAGAGAGAGAGAGAGGGAGAAAAGAAAGCACATTTCTTGCTCTGCTAGGGTATATGTTTTTAATATGTAATGGGTTTGATAGCACATACTTTTCTTTTGTTAATATAAAGTCATTAAAAGGCCCCTGAAAACATAGTGCAAGTTATACTCACAAAGTGTGTGAATTGAGTCAAAATCAGTGATACTCACCCTTCCTAATGATGTGACCGTTCTGCACAGTTTTTTATGTAGTGGTGACTACCCATCATAAAATATTTTTCATTGCTTATTCATAACTGTAATTTTACTACTGTTAAGGACTGTAATGAAAAAAAATCTGATATACAGGATATCTGACATGCCACCCCCAAAATGTCATGACTCATAGGTTGAGAAACACGGATCCAAATAAAAAAGTTTGGGGGCTGGAGGATGGCTGAGAGGTTAAGAGCACCATCTGCTCTTCTAAAGGTCCTGAGTTCAATTCCCAGCAACCACATGGTGGCTCACAACCATCCATAATGAGATCTGGTGCCCTCTCCTGGTGTGTAGGTGAACATGCAAACAGAACACTATAAATAATAAAGAAATAAATCTTTTTCGAAAAAGTTTGGAAAGAGTTGAAAAGAAGAAAAGTCCTTTAGATATGCCTAAGGAAGGAGAAAAAAAACAGGATGATTGGGTCATTGATGACATGGAAGAGATTAAAGCAAAGCAAGGCTCCTAATACCATCTGTTTCTGACTAAAGTACTAAGCATATTATTATCAAATTAAGGAATCTCAGAGAGGAGATAGTTTGGAGGGTGAGGAATCGTCAGTCACTTTGGCTGTAGTGCTGAGATTCTTGTAAGATAGAAACAAAGTGGTGAAGGCTGAGACTTTAAGGAAGGCTTCATGACTGCTCCTGTGGAATGCAGTGGTTGACCACTCTTATGGTCAGGATTAGGAACAGAAGAGAACAGCTGACTTTGGAAGGAAGGATATTTAGTTCATTTTGAAAGGATGAAATCTAGTTATCTGTGGTTAGTTCCTTGTGTTTGATGTTGCTTAGCCACAGGATGCCCACTTTGAGCAGTATTTCTCTGTGTCTTTCTGGCATGTTTTCAGAAGTGATGAGGATTTGAATCTGTATTTCAGAGTATGCACCATTTAAGCCACTGGTTTCCTGAAGAGAAAAGATGGGAATTTCTCTCCTAGTACTTCTTACCTGACAAATTGAGCTGAATTACTACTGTCTACATTTGGACTGGGATTTACATCCTAGATTCCTTTGGCTCTCAGAGCTTTGATTTCAGACTAAGATTATACTCTCAGCTCATCTGGCTCACTGGCTTTTATGTGACAAAATGGGGAACTGTTTAATGGTATGAGTCAGTTGCTTATAATATACCTCAGCGTTGTTTCTCTTGGTAGCTGTAACAATAATTTCATTACCTCTCATGGCAAAGCCACATGAAGGCGCCACTGCTATGAAGTAAAACGGATGGCCCTTTAGCTCACCTAGATGCACTCCACTGTTCACTGTTAGCCAGTACTTGTTTTAGAGTGTGGAATGACAAGGTCTGTGATTTCAAGTCTTCTGACTTTCCTGTCCTTTCAGGCAGTTTAGTTATTTGGATACAGCTGCATCTACTGTTCTAAGTTTACATCATATTTATCCTTATTCTACAGAGAAAGGGACAGTCTCAGACAAGCTCAGAGATCAGACACGAGGTAAAGGACACAAATCGATATTGTAGCTAAATCTATGCTCTTTTCTATAACCTCTTTCAATTCCAAGTCTCCATGTATTGACAGGAGGTGGCTGCTTATGAAAGGTTGGTGCTAAGAGGAAGAGAATTGAATACGTGTAGGATAGAGAGGAAGATTAATTATTGTAGGAGCCCAAAGGTTTCACGAGGGTAAGCAGCAATGGCATTGATGGCTTGTATAAAGCTTTTGCTAGATAATCTATGAAGTATAATTCTTTACCAAAAGTATCAATATATTTCAGTGTGTGTTATGAAGCAATTTAGGAGAAAGATTATGAATATCTGCTTTACATAAACTTCTTAAATAGATAATGTATAACTTACACAGGTTTACTGTTCAGCCTGGAAAGAGAGCTTATTTTATACTCACCACTTTCATAAAAATTACTGAGAAGAATGTGCTCTTGAGCATCCTGGAGGCAGGAGATACAATCAAAAAGGGAGCAGATGGGTGGGCAAGAGAACCAGGTGAAAATGCCCTGAGAAATCCTACATATGAAAAAAATGATGGCTTTTAAATGACAAATGACCACAGCACCTTCTATTTCCCAGACAGAGGCTGGCAAAAGGATAATTCTATCCTGTCCAGACTAGTATTTCCGTGCTTACAAAGTCTGGTTTGTTTTGTTTTTAATGGAACCCAAGTAAATTATTTTGAAGCTCTTAAGTGTCAACAAAGCTTATTTAATGATGCATTATCTCCACTCTGTCAAAACACACTCACAAATTTAGGGATCTAGCTATTGAAAATTTTAATACAAACTTCTAGAAACAGATGCTGCCATATGTCATGATTCATGAAGTGGACTTATTTTAATAGTAACTATTTCTGAACTCACTCTGTATCAGTTGTAAGAAAAGTGTTTCTGTCTACTGATGTGAGCAAATATAGCTATAAATATAAAGTTAACAGAAATTCTATGTTAATTAAAAATATCTGTAATGAAGTTAAAAAGAGTTAAACATATGAGTTTCATAAATATATTTTTAAAAAGACACCACTTAAAATTTTCTAAACAATGTCATAGGAGGATAAATAACTCAACTGGTAAACTGATTGTCATGTAAGAATAAAGACATGGGTTTGATCTTTAAAGCCTAAGTAAAATAAGGCGCATGCACGTAACACCCACACTGGGGTTCTCTGGCCAGCTAGCCTTGCTTATTTGATTAATTGCAACCAAGGAGAGACCTTGTCTCTATATACACAGGTGCACATACACACACAAGCAAATACACACACACATGCACACACATGTGCACACACACATGCACACACACACATCTATAAAAGATTGTTTCAGAGTAATTGGAGATATTTATTTTTGAGACATAATACTTAGTAATATAGAATTTGTTAGAGAAGAGCAACCACAAAATTATAGTTTATTTTAAACTAGAGGTGTTCATTAGTGAAAGCAATAGTTTATTTGTTTACCTGTTCTAATTTTAGTCAACACATATCTGAGTTTCTTTATTCCATACATTGTAACTATGGGTAATGGTAAATACTTAGCACTGAAAATATTGAGCAGGAGACCTACAAACATTTGCTGAGTTGTTATGGATAACAAATATTTTATATTGCTTAGAATAGTTTAAATAATGAGAAATGTCCTCAACCACAACGGGAATAACACTTACATTAAGAAACATTATGTATCCTGAAGAGGAAAACACAGAACTTAAAAGATTCTTAATATGGTGGAAAACACATTGATTTATATACAAACTAGTTTTTCTACATAGCAGGTGCTCCAATAAACCCTGTCTTAGGCTATCACAGGACCACAAGCCCGTGGAGTTCTGAGAAAAAGCATGTACACTTTATCAGGGGGAAAATCTCTGAGATTAGTTCTTAGAGAGTCATAGGCCTCAGACCTGAGAAGAAAAGTGACAAGATTTCAGAGTGGAATTGCAATAGAAATGGCAAGGAGGGAGTCATGTGGGACTGCCATGTAGGTTCTAGAAAGTTCTGTTGACTTTTCTTAGGGTACGTGAAAAAAATGATAAGGAGAAGCCTAAAGGCTAATACCAGACAGGAAGTGACTTACATGTCCTCAAATGCATCTACAGCATGTGAAACAGGTATGTGCATGTTACCAGCTCTGCTCTTCAGATAGGCAGCGTCACTATGGTAAAATGTAAGAAAGAGGGTAGGCTATTCAGGAAAGGTGCCTTCCGGTATGCTGGACAGATATTTCTCCTGGCAGTGTCACTGTTAAGTACCTGTATTTGGGGGGAGGAAGGGAGGAATCCTTTTAGGTTATCTTCCCTTTACAGTTGGGTGATGACTCTGGGGCCATGAATGCTTCAAAAAAGATGGCAACCAATAAGAGACCAGTTATTCCCAGGAAGGAAAAGAAAGAAAGAAAGAAAGAAAGAAAGAAAGAAAGAGAGAAAGAGAGAAAGAGAGAAAGAAAAGAAGGAAGCATGAACAAATGAGGATCTATAGATAGAATTCAAACAGAGCTGGTTATCAAAGGGACGTGGTGACTGTAATCTAGGTGAGGAGTAACATAGCTGTACCTAAATCAGTTGCAAGGAAGAAGGAAGCAAAGAAAGGATGGTTTGAAAGTGACATAGGTTTAATTGGCTTTTTGCTAGGTACCAACTCAGAACAAAGCCTATGCCAAAGGAAGCCTTTTGCAAAGCTATTAGGACCCTGACTCATACATGTCCAATTTTCTGGTATAAAATACCTTCAGCACATGATCAGTAAATTATTTCAACACACCACATTGAAATGGAACTCTGTTGACTTAGATGAGGATATTGTATCAATGTTACTGATAGAAACAGAAAGTCAATGCCTCTCAAGTAACATGCTCAAACAATAGCCAGAAAAGAGAAGAGAATACAGAAAAAATTAGGAAGGACTTGCAATTTTAGGCTTGTTTCATGAGGTGAGCCAAGAAAAAAAAATATTGTAGCTTGAATCAATAAAAGAGCAGCTGTCACTGAGCCTGAACTGCCAAATATTTGCTAAGAATGTTATGTTGTGAAGGTTAGAGAGCTGGCTCAGTGGTTAAGGGCCGGACATACACTGCTCTTTCAGAAGACCCAAGTTCAGTGTGCATCAGTCATGTTGGGTAACTCATAAGCTCAGGCCACCTCTAGCCTCCCCATGCACCCACACTAATGAGCCCAGTTTCTCACACAAACACTCACACACATAAATAAAAATATAAGGAGAAATATATGTTAATTAGTTTAAGAGAAGATGTTAAAGGAATATACAATAAGATTATTTTGTTATGGTATTGTGATAGATGAGTGGAAATTTACAGAGTATAAACAGAGAACCTATCCCTACATGAAACCTACTGCATTTCCTATTGACGATGACCATAAAAGTAAACAGGTAAGTACATTTAGAAGCCACATCATAGTAGATAAATTATGCTTCTAGCTGGATATTTGTCAAAAGTAGAGGCCACTCTTCACAATAAACCAATGAAATATGTAATTGATGGTAAAGGAGAGAAAGCAGATATATGATCAAAATTATTCTTGGGAAGAGCAAATTAAGGCATCCAGTGATCTCAGTTCTGACTTCAGAATGCTGACATGAACTTTAGGTTTGAACTCAGGGAAATGTAGGCAGCGATCAAAGATATACTGTCACAGACATGAGGACAAGTCACAGAGGCTTTGCTTGACAAAGTTCCAGAGACCTCCAACTGTCCAGCATGAGCTCTAGACATCCAGAGAAGTTGTTGAGGCTTCACTGAAGATCTCCACCTGATCACCACTGCCCCCCAAATCTTATGTATGGTCCAGGTATAGTGTTGTTTAGAAATCTGCTATTTCTAATAAAACTGTTTTTTCTCCTTATTTCTCAGCCCTAAGGGAATTCATACAGGGAAAACATTTTCCCACAGAGAATGTTGAAAGAGGGCATCTGGCCAAAGGCTTGAGACAATGATAGAGTTTTTTGCTCTGATGTGAGCACCCAAGCAGAAACTGCATGAAAGAAAGTTAAGACCTGGACATAACAGTACCTGGCTAGATACTGTTACCTGTAGAAACGTTTCCTTAGAATCTGCTTTAAGAACAATAGAAGGTGGGCTTATAATATCATGATTTACAGATAGTTTATAATAGAGGACTCCTTGTCAGTAAGCTTAGGCTGGGACTGGAAGTAGGTCAAGTTTTTTCTTTGGTAGAGAACATTTAGCTTAAGCTACTATGTTGCTATGACAATCATGTAAACACAATGGCTTTAGCCCAGGGGAATATATGCTTAAACTTCCTGAGTATTGTTTAAGAAATAATAATAAGGCTATGCTAACCATTGCTTGGAAATTAATTGATTTTTTGCTGTATGTTTTATTGTAAGTTATACAGAACTGTTTGCATTACCTCGTTAGACTGTTCTTTTGCTTTGTTAATTTTTGAGTGTCCTATTGATTGTAGAAGATGAGAAAAATCATGACGTAATCTGTAAAGAAAAAATTACACTTCACTTTAATAAAATACTGGAGTTGGCCCCTGGAGACAGTTAGTTGAACAGCAAGGAAGGATGAAGTTAGTTAGATAGAAGGCAGGGGAAGCAAGTAACAGAGAAAGTAAGCTAGAGTAAGATGGGGAACAGCAGGAAGAGAGATAAACAGATGAGGAACAAGCAAGTAAAGCAATAAAAAGATGGGTAACAGCCAATAAGACAGATAGATAGATAGATAGATAGATAGATAGATAGATAGATAGACAGACACACAGACAGATAGATGGATAGATGATAGATAGATAGATAGATAGATAGAAAGAAAGAAAGACAGACAGCAAGCAAGTGAGCAAAGAGCAAGGAGTCAGTCAGACAGCAAGGAAGACAGAGACAGAGACAGATAGCCAGGTAGAAAAATTCTCCTGGGCTTTAAGACCTTCAGCTTGTACCACATATGCCTGAGTCTCTGATTATTTCTTCTTCCTCCACTCCTCACCCTCCCCTCAACAACTGGTTCATCTAGCTGGTTGTTCAACCAGTGGTTGGTTTCCCTTAACCGGCTGTTCACCGCCTGCTCAAGTCTCCCTACTCCGGATCCACTTCTCTTCTCTCCTCTTCGCTGTGCCCGGAGCTGGTCTTGGGCAAGTCCGTATTCCAGCATGCGTGAGGGAGTAATGACAAGACCCCAGACACAGCTGAGGAGCTATTATGCCTGATACTGCCAGGGCACGGAAAGTCAGTGTTCTCCAGGCCTTTGTGGGTTACTTACGTTTCAGTGGTTGTACCTATGCACACACGTGTATAGACTGAACTAACAGGACACTTTGGGTTATAAAAAATTTTAATCAATATGAGTAATTATTTATTACTTTTTTGTTTTGTTTTTTGGATTTTTTTGGGGGGAGGCATGGGTCGAAACACGTCTTCTCTGTGTGTAGCCCTGGCTGTCTTGGAACATGCTTTGTAGACTAGGCTAGTCTCAAACTTATAGCGATCCACCTACCTCTGTCTCCCAGGTGCTGTGCTTAAAGGTGTGTGTCACCATGCCCAGCTTCATTTATTATTTCAAGTCCTTAAAGAAACATCCGTGCTGTAAATTAACTTTACAGTAAATATATGTTTGACTCAAGATTTTAAAGAAAATTTACCTACCTTATCATTTAAACAGAAGAGATTGAACATGTCCTTTGTTTTGTTGTCAACATAACGTTTGAATGTGTGAATATTCCAGTCTTCCTGGATATATGGTATTGTTCAATCTCACAATGATTTCATTTGGAAACTTGGACCTGAGTTGTAAATTAATTTTAAATGGCTGTGTACTCTTATCATAATTCATATTGAAGCTTAATTTCTTTTTAATGATGTTTGCTTTTTAATTTCCTTTCTTAATGTAATCTCTTTATTTAAGAGTTCTATGGTTAAGAGGCCTTTCATCATCCTATGACTATCACACCACTCAACTCACTACGGCCTTTCTCCTTTCTTTCATATTAGTAATCATTCATTAATGTCTTATTTTAAGTGCATTTGAATATTCTTATGATTATTTTTGAAGTACAAAAAAATCAAGTACTAAGTACTAAGGCCAGGCTCTAAATAATTTACACACAAGTGCTCTTTATACCTATGACATTATTTCATCACAACAAGAACCGTTTGGCTAGCAGAAAATCAGAGACCAGGGAGATCTGTCAATCCCCTCAGTATGCTACCTGCTCCTTGTTTTCACATATATCAGACAACATGCTGATCTCATTTGTCTGTTCTTTTTTTATTATTAATTTATTCTTATTATATCTCAATGGTTATCCCATCCTTTGTATCCTCCCATTCTTCCCTCCCTCCCATTTTCCCCTTATTCCCCTCCCCTATGACTGTTCCTGAGGGGGATTTTTCCTCCCCCTGTATATGCTCATAGGGTATCAAGTCTCTTCTTGGTAACCTGCTATCCTTTCTCTGAGTGGCAAAGCAGAAGGATCCAGAGGGTCCTAGAAACCTACAAGTAGAACATTATGAAAGGCAGATTTGGGCCCAGGGGTCCCACTCAAACTAAGGTACCAGCCAAGGACAATCCAGGCAGTAAACTTCAAACCCCTACCCAGATCTAGCCAATGGACAGAACATTCTCCACAGTTGAGTGGAGAGGGTGTACGACTTTCACACGTACCCTGGTGGCATTTGTCTATTCTTTAGGGACACTATTTCTTAAAGGCAGACACCCTCTAGCCTTTTCAAATTGTCACCAACTATAAAATTCCAGAGTATTCACAGATCTCTAAAACCCCTACCAACAACTATGTAAGAGCAAATGAAGGGAACATTATCTCTGGTATGTGCATCCCTCGGCTTCAAGTCAAGTCTGCGTGTAGTGCTAAGGGCAGAGTTGTATAACTAATTCCATAAGGAAATGCTGTAGAAGAAGGAATGAGTCAAGTACCCCACGCTGATCACCTCCTTTTGCTGGAGTAATTTTTTAAATAGAAAATACTAAACTGTATCCTTAAACAGACGGTTACATCTCTGAACTCTGCATTCCCTATTGTTTTAAACATAAGCTTATATTTGATAGTTTCCCATAATCTGGTCTTCCTCTGTCCAACACCACCACTGCCCTCTCTCTTTTTTCTTGTTTGTTTGTTCATACCTCCCTTTTCATGAACTGACTGCATTAAATGTCTAAACTGCATTGATAGAGCAACAAAATGACTGCACAGAACATTTTCGTCTTTTAGAAACCTATTTAATCAGTGTTTGTTGGGTCAACTTTGTGTTAAATTTAATCAGTTTCAACATTCAACTGAAGTGTGCACTTTTCCTGCTTTATTCATTTATTTGCTGTAGTGTTCTGTTCTACTTGAGGGAGGAGGTGGCATGAACTCACTTGGGGCTACTTCACTCTTGTTCTCATTCCTTGTGACCCAAAGAGGAGTCCGTTACTCTGTTGGAGCTGTGGGGCTTATTAAGACGATTTTGACGGCGATGCTGGTCTGCCTCTTTGCTCTTCTGTTGGGTATCCAGCTCCTGGCATGTCGAATAGACCCGACCCTACATTCAAATGTCTGCTTATATGTTCAGAATTTGCCTTGAAGCTCAGCATTTCCAAATGGGTCTCACAGTTTAAATTTGAAATATTTCTGGGGATTTAGAAATATAAAGACAGAGTCATTGCCAGTTTGGATCTAGAGTTAAGCTGTGCTTTATCTTGTATTGAGAAAAAGATTATTTTATTCTCATCTTCATTTTAATGAGATTCTCTTAGTTAAATATTGTAGAGAATAACACATAAAGAAATGTGCTATCTAGACTTTGAAAGAATCCCCACACCTATGAAGGCAGCAACTTGGAAGATGAACTACACCACCAACGTGAACAGCTTAGCTGAGACTCAGATCGTTCTTATCTTTAGTTGTATGCACAGGGATATGCACACGATCTGTTCCTCACTGTATCACCATTGAATCTGGTAAGGTCTGATTCCAGATTCTAAGATTT
This sequence comes from Acomys minous, assembly GCF_964271855.1. Lineage (NCBI taxonomy): Eukaryota > Metazoa > Chordata > Mammalia > Rodentia > Muridae > Acomys > Acomys minous. The sequence continues at coordinate 3,388,399 of NC_140491.1, forward strand.
AAATATCTCTAGTATTAACGTATTTCTGCAAGAAAAGAAAATCAAAAGATGAGAAAGAAGTAATTTTATTTTCTTTCTGAAAATCACTTCAGACTTGTATAAAATAATATTCTGCATCCTTCTCTCCTCTCCTTACCTTTATGCTTATGTTATTTCATTTCTAGATTTTTTATGCATAAAATTAGTCATAATGAAAACTGCACACAAGTGTCTAATGTACTAGTCCATTCCTAAGATTAAGTTTGGTCCAAGGCAATGTAGTCCTGCATAGAATGTGAATATTTTTGTGCTATAACCATCTGGAATTGTAAATAATTTGCTTGTCATTTTTGCTGGTTTGACAGTGAGTCCATTGTGCTATTCTGCCATATATTTCTTGCTTGCCTACAATGTCCAAGAGCACATAGGCGTGGGAAAAGAGGGGCAATGGGGAAAAGATAACATGCTTCTGCTTACATCTTTCTGTGGGTTCCTCCTCGTGACCTACATAGATCTTACCTTCCTGGGGTTTGCATTGGCTGCTAAAGTTCAGTCTCCTGGGGCCGGCATTCATGACTCTTCTGTGAGTTCTATTTTCCTGAGGCAAAGGCAGAAACTTCAATGAAACATTAGCATCTGAATAGGTCAGGAAGCCTGATATTTAAGCTTGCTAAAGATCTCTGATATTTATTCATTTAATTATAAATCAAAAGTTTCTGGACTGTATTAGCAATTGAGGTTCACATGCATTATCCATGGTTTCTTCTGTGGAGTTAAGTTAAATTGCCAATATTTGTCCTATTGAAACAAAAAATTAAGTGGGGAGTGTGTGTGTGTGTGTGTGTGTGTGTGTGTGTGTGTGTGTGTATGTGTGTGTGTGTGTGTGTGTTTGTCCATAAAGATAATGATGAAAAAACTATTTTTTTCTGTTGAAGTATAACATAACACAGTTATCCACTATAGAACCTTAATTTTCCTGCCACATATTTAGTTCAAAGCCTATTATCCTTGAGTCCATGACAGAACATTCTGTGTATATTTTTAATAAGACTCCCTTCATTGTAACCGTTTTTCACATTTTACGATGATTGTCTCTGAAGTCCCTTAATACTGAGTCGAAGCACAAAGGAGAGAGAAGAGAGATTTGTTCCATGTAGGTGTTGCTAGGTTATTATCACGACTCCTAACAGTTGTATAGGTGGATTAACGACTGTTCTGTGGCATATACACTCTTCATGGATCAGCACAAATAAGAAATGTAAATGCCCACAGTCGTAGGGGAGGGGAGAGGGGAAAATGGGAGGGAGGGAGGAATGGGAGGATACAAGGGATGGGATAACAATTTAAATATAATATGAATAAATTGATAAGATATATTTTTTAAAAATGTAAATGCCTTATGTGCAAAAGGAGGAGTGTGGCAAATTAAACAAATAGAGTGGCATCAGTGATTTATATGTGATACTTTTTGAGGATTTGTCATATATACAACGCATAGGTTCACCTTAGAGTGTGGGTCCGTGTCTCAGACAATGCCTGTGAGGACAGAACAGGTGTCAAACACTTCCTTTTACTACCTGTATCACGTCAGGGTGTAATGTTGCATCTAGTTTATATTGATACCATGGATAGTGACCCTTTAAGCCTCAAATCTTTGACAGGCAAAATAATTTTTCTGCTCTATCAAAACAAGCTATCAGAACAATGGAGATTTAAGGTGTAGGAAAAAATAGGGAAGGATGCCCAAGACATGGTATAAAGAGGTTTGCAATCACAGATGTCAAGAATTGTGGCTGATTTCATAGCTCAACATAACAGTTAAATAAGATAATGTTTCTGAAACACTAGAATGGAACTTGGGGTACAGCATATACTATCATGTATATGTTACATAACTTGTTAACACACTCCATGCCTCTGGTCAGTGAGATTGTGAAAAGTAATTCATGTGCCAACACAAGAAGATAGTGGGAGATTTTCCCAGGGAAAAATGGTATTTGAGTGGCTTTGAAGACACATCGGGATGGCATATGAGTGGCCATAAAGACATGTTGATAATTGAATGATGAAACTAAGTTAGACACAGACTCCTTCCATTCTCAGCTAGAATCCCAGAACCATTTCAGGAAGATGGTTGCAAGTATTCTTCCATGTATTACTGAAGGTACAGGCCGGGCTTTAGAGGAGAAACCATCATAAAGTTCATAAGTTCGCTTCAACTGAGACATTGTGAGTGTCCCTGGAGGTGCTAATGCAGGATAAACTGCTTCAATCCCCATGAGGTACATTTTTAATTTTCCTTATTTTATTTTTCCTATTTAAGGAAGTAAGGAAAACAATAGTTAATACTCATTGTATATAGGCTGGATACTTTTCTAAGTGTTCAGCATTAATTTATTGATAATTTGGTTTTCAGCCCAATGCTATGACTTTAGTAGTTAGTGTTATTACTATTAGGTGTGAAACTTGAACCACAGAGGAATAAGTTATCTTGTCCTGAGTCATTTATCTTGTAGGTGGTGGCACCCAAGGCCTCCTCGGTGCCGTGCTGACTGTGCCTCAAATTTCATCTATCCCAGGTCTCCATTTATTATAGACACTGAGGTAGTATGTCTTGGGCTTGTATTAAAAAAAAACAAATAAAATTTCTAATCTGCATCAAAAATTGAGAATGTGTAAGAACTCTGTCAGTGAATCACAGAATTGGGAATTATGGAACACTGTAGCTAGGAGAGATCATAAAGTGGATCTGATTTGACTACCACTTTTATAACCACAGAGGCAGAGTAATGTTTCATTTACGACATAAAATGAGATATAGGCATTGGGTAAATGCCAATGAAAGTTCTTGGCTTCCAACCTGTCCCCATGTGAACTTAGAAGAAGGACGTTAGGCCCTAGGGAAGGCTCAGACTGAATTTTATTCATTTTATTGATCACCAAAGTCATCATAAATGTTAATTGCTTTATTTCCCCAGTTTGATTTTTTTTCTTGGTTCCAAAAGCAATAAATTCATTTAATAATTACATACTATTGAGAAGTAAGGGTTTGTAATCCACAAAAGCAAAAATTAAATGTAAAACATAAGGGTACACCTGGTCCTAGCGTCCAGAGGGGATAGCCTCTACCACACGACTCTCTTCCATTTCTCCTCTCTGAATTTTTTCCTTTAGGCAAAATAGTCTTCAGAGGAAGATCAGCCTTTTATGTTTCATGTAATGGGAATGTTTTTCAAGTCACCGAATGTTCTGATGACACATTTTAAATGGATACATTCTGTTTCATTTGGTGGAAGCAATATTACCAGACTTTTTTTTTTAACCTAAGGAATCTGCTTGGCAAATATATTCCATGATACTGGTTTGAGTGTAATATCTTATTTCTCTCTATGATTTAATGTCAATGCTGATGTCTCCGTTTCTGCTACATCTTGTTTTGATGTCATTCAAGGTGACTTCATTATATTTTCTAAATCATAAGAGGAAAGATTATGAGGCTTCAGAAATATCCAGAAGACAGGTGATGGGTACTGTTTTGTTTTGTTTTTAATTTCAACCTAGAGAAAACATAATCTTTTGAGATATAAAATGGTAGTCACAGTGCGAATCCGTCGAGAGCCCTGTACATTAGCTACACCAATCAAAGCTGGCAGAACAAGGAGCACAGATAGATTTTAATTCCATAACAACTTTGCCTTACAGCATCTGAGTTCCTCTTCCTCTTGGAAAACATACTAAGTGGTGAGAAAAGACCCCCTATGTCTTGTCTCCTTGCTGGGACAGTACAGAGGCAATTATTGATTCTTGTTAGAAACCTTGGGACGTGGGGCCTTCTGTTTGCCCCTCACAACTGGGGATCTCTCAGCGAGGCTTTCAGGCTAGCATTTCTGGCTTAGTAGGAGATTGAAATGGTGGTCCAAATTGAATCAGAAATTTTCTACAATGTTGTCCAGGAAGCTGTCCAACTCTGATGAGTAAAAGCAACAGAGTCATCCGGGGCTGGAACTAGGGGGATGCAGGATGTCAGTGTCCATCATGCTTGGAGGAATGATTCCTGTCAGGTCTGATCCAGCTGGTTAGTTTGTTCAGAAAACATAATTTCTCACTAGCATTATACAGTTCTAACATTATAATTGTATAAAGTGTGCAGGACGCGCAGAACAATTAAAGCTAGTTTTCTGGTTATTGTATGGGTCGACATAAGACATTTACAAATCTTCCTCCTTGCCTTACTAGTAATGGCCTCTAATAGTAAGTCACAGAGAATCTGTGATCAACATGAGGCCTCTCTATGCCTATACATTTATATCTCTGCCAGTCTCAGACTCTTCCCATGTAGTGGGATTAGGAATATAAATTACCTGCTTGTTCTGTAGTTTGAGTTCTTTATATCCCAATTGTGGTCCCCTCTCTCATCCCCTCCTGATCCCACCCCCTCCCTCATCTACCCCTGATTCCATGCCCTCTCTCATCCCCTTTCCCTCCCTCCCCTAGTCCTTAGATAGGGGAGCACGCCTCACCTAACATCTGACCTCTTCCTCTGTGGCCTGACTGGACCACCCTACATATTTGTCCAGCTTTAAGTCTCTGTCACTGTCTCTGTAATCAACTAGGCTGTCTATGTTGGTTTAAAATCCACATATGAGTCTGCTGTAAGTCTTACAGAATAATCTCTCTCAAACTTAAAAAGCAAAAACAAAAACAAAACCCAGCTCCCTCTGATCTTCACCTGCCCTCTGGTTTCTCATCTTCCCTCATCCCTCTTTTCTTCAGAAGCGTAGGGAGTGTCGTTCTTTGAAGTTTTCTTTTCTGACTAAATTTCCTCCCTAGAAGGAAAGCATTTTATGATACTTACCACTCTCCAGGAGAATCAGCCACGCAAAAGAGACTTGTAGATTTCAAAGTCACAGCCCGAGGATCTAAGCCCAAGGCCACTGTCTGTTGTTTGGTCCCATTTATTTCCCATAAACGTAATTAGCTTCTCCTCTAAAAACCTATCTATATCAGAATTTCCATCTTCTCGTGTAGAAGGGATGTACGTCTCAAACCTCTACCCGTTCTAGCTTTATACTTTTACCACACTCCCTACACTTCTGAAAAGGGGTGAAAGAAGATGAGAAACGGGAGAGCAGGTGAAGGTCAGAGGCCATACACTCTTGTGGACATTAGGAGATCTGGGATTATTTTTGCCCTTGGCTGACCTGCTAACAACTTTATTTCAACAGACATAAAGATACGCACCTTTATAGTGTTGAGAAAAACAGTCTGCATTGTGTCACCGTGTTAAAAGGGACTATGATTTCTGGTGAAAGACTCATCCTCAAAATCCAAAATCAGAAAGCAGGCAACAGAATTCATGTCAGAGACGGTCTCACTCCCCTTACTTGGGAACCCACATGGAGCCTGAACAGTCCATCAGCTATATCTGTGTAAGAGACGTAGGTCCAGTCTATGCATGGTTCTTGGTTGGTACTTCAGTCTCCATAAGACCCTCTGGGCTGTGGATGACTCTGTTGCTCGTCTATGCATGGTTCTTGGATGGTACTTCAGTCTCCATAAGACCCTCTGGGCTGTGGATGACTCTGTTGCTCTTCTTGTGAAGCTCCTGCCCCCTTCTACATATCCCTTTCCTCATTCATAAATTTCCCTGTAATCCACCCAATGTTTGCTGTGAGTCTCAGCATCCTTTATGATCTGCTGCTGGGTAGAGCCCCACAGAGGATAGCCATGCTAGGCTCTGGTCTGCAAGCATAGTAGAGTATCACTAATAGTGTCAGGGGTTGGCTCTCTCCCGTGGAGTCTCAGATTGGCCTGGCCCAGGCACTGCTTGGACATTACCTCAATTTCTGTTCCATTTTTATCCATGCATATCATGTAGGCAGGGTACATGTTGGGTCTTGTCTAGTTTAGAGAATGTCCTCTTTAGTCTCCATGACCCCTACTAGAAGAGTCTCATCCTTGTTGACATGAATTTAATGTGTAAGTGGTATGAATGTACATTGATTTCATATAAAATTATAGATGTTTGATTTAGATTGTGACCTTGTTTTAATTGGCATAATTGTTTATTGGCCAAAGAGCTACTTTATTTAGAAATATTAAGCTTCAAACCAGGTGTAATTGTATACATCTTTAATTCTATCACTGGGGAGGAAGAGGCATGTGTATCTTTGCATTCAAGGCCAGTCTCATCTACAGAGTGAGTTCCAGGACATCCAGGGCTAAAACAGAGAAACTCAAAAAACCCCAAAACAACAAAAATAGAAACATTAATCTATACATGTAGAAGAACATGTGTAAAATGTGCTGTATACCACAACCTCTAAACATTGTAATTATGAAATCAGCAATGCTATTTTATCATATTCATAATCCTACTTGTATTACTCATTGATTTATTATATCAAGAAGTTTTATAGCATAAAACTCAGAGAGCAATTGTATATATGTTCATTTTCTCTTCTACTTAATGTAGATTTTGAATATGAGTATTGTTTACTTCTTAAATAAATATGACATTTTTATTCTTAACATGTTACTTTTCAAACATATAAATGTTTTTTTTTTTACATAAGTTATGCTTATGTGTGTAGCTGTTCTAAGTATAGTGGCTGAAACTTCAATCCATTCTTTCCTCCTCTGAATTTGCATCTCAGAAAGTAAATGAAAAAAGATGATGTTATTGTAGGACACCTGGGACTCCATGAGAACTAATCAAAGAAGGAATATAGGTCAATTCCAAGGACATTACCCACAAATGACAGCGATATTCTTACAGTGGAAGTCCTTTTGTTCAGAGGTGCATGAGTGAGAGATGCATTTATTATCCCACAATAGATTTGAAAGAATGACAAGAGCAAACCAGTAAACAAGGTTTTATTGAGAAGTTTAGAGTAGCAGGTTCCTTCAAAAAGGAGGGTGTCTCAACGTGGATTGCAAAGTAGTTCTTGGGAACGGAAGTGCTTTTATAACTTGAAAACAGGCCAATTTACTTATGCATATTCACAGTCTAGGCATCAAGCTGTGATGAAACTAATTATCTAGTTAGGACCTTTTTAGAGGTCAAGGGATAGTCAAGGGATTGTTTGGTTGGTCGCTGGATAGAGTGGAAGAGCACAGACTCAGTAAGTCCATCAAAGGTCCCTAGAAAGAAGAACCAGAAAAATAAAAAGAGCCATGCATCCTTTGATGAAGATGGGGCAGTCACTGGAATTTCAGCTTCTGGGCTCATTACTGGTTTCTTGGCTTTATCACTCATTGTGTAGAGTTTACTAGAAAGCTTCTGTGTTTGCTTGACTTCTAGTTTTGCCAACACATACAGATACCTTTGTTTGCTTCCGCCTGTCACCCAACCAGCTGCCTAGAGGGCAGAACTCTCTCACTCCTAATTCCTATCACTTTGAATTAGAAGACAGATTTTTATTGTCAGCAAATGTTACATTTGTGACTTTCTTTCACTTCAAATTAATGAGGATTTACTTTCTGCACATTTTAGAGCTCAAGGCTACAGAAGGCTAAACGCCCCAGCAGGAAAGAACAGTTAGTGAATTCATTCACTATTGGCTTAGACTTAATAAGGCTTTTTGCTTCTCCTCACATGTGTGAGTTAAAGAAGGGTTATTCACTTAGGCTGAGTTTGGCTTCCTTGTGTGGCATTCCAAGACAGTTTTCTGTATTATTAAGCCAATGAGCCAAGGAACGTCTACTCCCTAAACAATTAGCTTTCGTAAATGAAGTGTAGAAAGAAAGGCAATCCTTGAATTCATTATTTGTTCTTCCTGGCTGCAGACATTAACTAGCATTAAGGCTCTTTGGTTGTGACATATGAGGTGTAATTCAGAAGGAAGACACTGATGGCTTCTAGTCACCCAGGAAATCAATCACAGCCCTTTATAGTTGCACTCTCACAATCATTTCTCTTCGTAGAGGAATGAATTTGTGCCCTGGAAGTAGAAAACTGTGGACCCTGTAGGTTTAATATTTTTCACAAACTATTCTCAGCAATTTATAACTGCCGTTTGTAATTCTCAGTTATCAATATCTTTTATTACCCATTGTTTGACTTATATGTTATTACAGAAATATCCAGATGCCACAAAAGTGAAAACCAGTCATCTCTCAAATAGTGCAGTTCACTTCAGTAACTATGTCGGAACCTACAGCTTCAGTAATGATTCACTCTGTTGTATGTACTTCGCTTCAGGTATTACACCTGAGCTGTCTTCAGGTTACATTGCTTGACTCAGCCAGGAAAATTACCTTTAGCCAAGAAAATGGAGCACTTTCAACAGTTTAGGCAGCGACAGCCATTTTTTATATGTAAATATTACAATATAAGGTTGGAATGTTTCATACAACACCAAGAATTACAAATGAAAATGTTCTATCTGTTACTTCTTAAAATCTTGAGTTCATGAAATTTAAAAATGTAGATGAAGGGGCATGAGAGATGTCTCAGTGCTCATAAGCACTGCCTGCTGCTCCAGAGGAACCCGGCTTCAGTTACAGACACTCACATGGAAGCTCACAAGTGTCTGTAACTTCGGTTCTAGGGGATCTAGTGTCCTCTTCTGTCCTTCCCCATGGGGTTCTAGACCGTCATGTGGTGCACATATGTACATTCAGGTAAAACACCCACACACCTAAAATTCAAATGAAAAACAATTAAAAGTACATGTTACTCTACCTATTCACAAAATCAATTACATATTATAACTGAATATTAGTTTTATAAGATAAATGAAAAACGTTTGTTTCTAACAAGTGTAAATACTGAAATAAGTGCTTAATTTGTTAGGCATATAAACTCTACCATTTGAGAGACATTTAAACCTGAAGTTATTGGAGATCTCATGTTGGCTGCATTGCCTTAACAGTTGTTTCTCCTACACAAAAGGTATCAGTGATGAAGAGTAAATAAGCACATGGGATCAGTTATGACAGTTGTGGGTCCTTGTAATGACATTGTATTTGTATAATATAATCATCATGATTATTAAATAGACCTTTAAAAGCCAGGCGTGGTGGTGCATGCCTGTAATCGCAGCACTCGGGAGGCAGAGTCAGGTGGATCGCTGTGAGCTCGAGGCCAGCCTGGTCTGCAAAGTGAGTCCAGGACAGCCAAGGCTACACAGAGAAGCCCTGTCTCAAAAAACCAAAATATTTAATGCTTAATCCAACTGAACATAAACTAAAGAAACTCATTTAATTCTTATTTCTTGAGATGTCATGGACCTTGTCTTTTCTTAAGCAACTAAGCAGCATATGGGGTGAAATAGTAAAAAAAATTATATAACTATTCACTAATTAAGCATTATCTCTTTCCTTATTCTTAGTCACCCATCTTTGTTTTATACTAATAACCTCCATTCAAATGAGAACATATATATACAACATTTAAATGTTTATAATTGATGGATTGGCAAATATTATCTTGTTTAATTATTTATGTTTTACACACACACACACACACACACACACACACATCAATCCTATAGATGTATATAGGATGCAGAAATAAAAGACACAAACACTCAGAATTTAACAACTTTCTCAATCAGCGGGATAAATTTTGAACCCGTATCCTAAATGTGCTTGACATTGAGTTGGCATACCTTAGTTAGGGGAAAATGGGAGGGAGGGAGGAATGGGAGGATACAAGGGATGGGATAACAATTGAGATATAATATGAATAAATTAATAAAACATATTTAAAAAGAATGGTTAATATGTTCATGCTTGATATAGCTGTTACTGGTTCCATGGGGCCCGAGATCAGATGTTCCCTTTGTTGTACCTATGGCTAACTGATACTATTTTCACTATGCTTTTAGTAAATAGAAAATACTTTCAGTGGTTTATTTCCAACATTCTAAGTTGACCCATATAAGTGGCTTAAAAAAATTATCTGTTTATTTTCATAAGTAAATGACAAGTTTTCATGCAGGAATTTAGAGGCTATTGGCTATTTGATTATTGAACATGACTATAATAATGATGATAAAATATGATTGTTAAGAATCAGAATGACAGATATGTAAAGCACAGAACATTGATCTTCAAGCCAATAATTGAAATAATGAAGAAAATTCTAGAAACAAAGCAACATAGTTCACTAGCTTTCAGGACAGTTGTGGTCAACTACAGCTTGCAAAGTTGTCACGATCTGAATTGCACCACAATAGTGATTTAGTGCAAATTGAAAAACATTCCAATTTTACCTGGACAGTTGTTTAGTGTCCTAATATGGCTAATGAACTGACCGCTAGCAAACACAGAACAGGTGAAAACTCTCACATTTCTGTACTTTTTATAAAGATTTTGTACAGAATCACTTGCAGTTTGGTAGTTTGGTAGGGAACAAAGGTTCAAAATAACACAAAATCAAACCTCCAAGGCTGCCAAACACAAAACACTAAGAATGTAAATTTACATAATTCCTGATTGTTTAGGGTCCTTCTTGTTGTAGGTAGTTTATTGTATACATGTGAAATAATGCAAATGTATATGTATATGTAAAAATAAAAAAGATAATAAAAAATAATAGATAACATAAAAAAAAGAATCTAAGAAAAAAAATCAGACCATAGCTCTGCTGCACATGTACCAGGATGACGTGTGCTGTGTGGGCTAAGAAGATCCTGGCAGTAAGTACACCAACGAGCTGCTTCTGTCATTGCTTTGGGTCTTGTTGCATAGCCTCTTGGGCTTTCATCACATTCAGTCTTTACTGGCCAAGAAAAAGCTGAAAATTTAGAAGTCTACCCCCCAAAAGAAGAACAATCAGGATAGCTACTCAATTCAGAACTCACAGGGCCAATTTTCTTTACAAAGGACATAGCAAGAATAGGAAAGCAAATCCAAACTTACACTTTGCATTTTAAAAATTAATTGGCATATTCAGACTTATAATCAATAACCATTTAATTTTCTCCATAACAGATTATTTGATAACTTAATCAGGATGGACTCAATTACCTAGAAAAATTAAGAACCAACGTTTTCCAAGTTGCTAAACAGATTTCAATAATAATAAAAGCCCCTAAAATCCATATAACACTGTTAGCAATTTATTTTTATTCTTTTCAATGTAATTTATGTAATTTAAATAAGTGTGTTGGTCTTACGGTAAAGCCAAATATAACTGCACTGTATAATTGTCTCTAGAATAATTAATAAGAACCATGGATCTATATTGTAAAAAAAAAAATTGTTGTTCCTATTTGGAAATGACATCTCCCGTGTCCCTTCATGTACTTATTTTATCTTTCCTTTTGAGACATACAATTTTTACTAATCATCATTTTAACTTTACATTATTGAAATTAACTATCAGCATTTTTTTCTTCATTAGCATACTGGGTCCAACCCCTATATTCAAAGCAACTACAACTACCACCACCACCATGACAAGAACAAATACACTACCACGACCACCACCCTCACCTCCAACAACAACAAATACACCACTACTACCACCACCACCACCAGCAGCCAACCCTTTCTGTAACTAAGTCAACACACTGTGAGCTTTTTCATATATGTAGCCAGGAAAGCCAGCTTTCTCATTGTCTTCTACTGCAGTTATCCTTTAGTAAACATGTCTTAATATTTTTCTTAAAAATTTCCATGTTTCCTTTCTCAAAGAAACATGTAAATAGCAAAAATTTACTCATCATTGACTCTTAAACATTTTTATGTTCTTAACTTCTTTTACCCAATAGTATCCTCCCATATTTAAACCCTAAAATTACTTATTCTGGTTCATGTTGTATATTAAAATTATATGGAGTTCTTATTTTTGTCCCTCCATCAAAGGATCTAATTCTAGAATGCGTAAGAGAGATGATGGGACCAAGCAGAGCATTCCCTTCCAATTAGGAAGGGGTGAGTGAGGAAGCAAGGGGAGTCCAGGTTTAATTGAGCAGAAGTTCAAGACCATCCACACAGGGAATGAAGGATAACATGAACAATGGTTGACAAGTTCTGGAAGCTTCCCATGAATAACCTGGAGACTTTATACTTTTGTTTAATCTTACAAAGGTCATAACTTTATAAGATTACATCTGGGAAATCAACCAAGTTCTCATAGTAAACATCAGAGAGATTAAAAAAAAAATAAAACTTTTAACTTTCCAGTACTGAGAGGGAAAGTACAGTATTTTACATGTAGCTAGACTGTGGTGTATTTAATGAGGATTTTCTCTGAAGCAATTATATACACAGAGCTGAAAGTTCTGGGATGTTATCAAAGCCTAATTTACGTGGTGAAATGGAAATACTTAATCCCACCTATAGCACAGTTTTTCTTAACAAAAGAAAGTATGAATTGAAAGACCCTTAAGAACACGTGTTCCAAAGACACAGGTGCAATAACATCTAAGGCACAGTCATAATGTGCAGCATCAAACCATAATTGAAGGACACTGCTATATAAGTGCATCCATATTGTATTTTCAGAGCACATAAAAATAAAGGAGTGAAACAATTCCTGAAGATGACAGAGGATACAAACATGTTACCTATGAAAGGACAATGATTTGTATCATATCTGACTTCTCCTTAAAAAAAAAAAAAAGAAAGAAAGAAAGAAAAGAAATGCAAGCAAAAGAGGTGAGGGAATAATAGAAGGGTTGAGAGAAAGAAATCACCAGTACAAAATTCTGGATCTGGTGAATCTATATGTCAAAATTAAAGAATTTTACTTTCTTTGGTAAACAACAGTAATTTCTAGATGACTTACTGATTTCAGAGATTAAGCAAGTATGGACTCAGGCATTTGTGGGTGGTTTCAACTAAATTTTTGATGTATAAAAAAGCATTATGGAAACCCATTGGATAGAAACCTAATTTCAAATTACAACTTACACAGATGTTTAAAACAAGTTACAATGAAACCATTCAGCATGGATTGACAGTGTAACTTTAAGAAGACATGAATTATTTTTTTTTAAAGTCATACTGTACAGGATGGAATAACACAATATGACCTACTGGTGAGGAAGGCTTCAGAATTCAGAGAAGCATCATAGCATACATCGGTTCCCTTTTGTTATTAATCATAACTATGTGGTGAAACCCAAAAGCTGTAGTGACCACACAAGAGGGCTGCATGACACGGAGAAACCACCTCCAGCTAACTAGGAAACTTCTGGCCGGCTAGCAATAACACCAACTCACCCACAAAACCTTCGTCCCAAACTTTACCCTGCCTACAAGATGGGCAAGGATAAAGATAAAGCAGAGGTTGAGGCAATGCCCAACCTATGCCTGGCCGAACTCCATCAATCCCTGAGCGCCAACCCAGCCTTGCTGAATATCAACCAATCCTGTAACTGCCAAACTAGAAACTCCTATTCTTTGTCTTAACCATGATAAAAAAAACAAAAAAAAAAAACAAAAAAACCCTCCCTAACGGTGGTTCAGGGCTCTCCTGCTAATCCACTGCTTAGGTGAGGCTCCAGAGCCCTCTGGCTGGAGTTTAAATAAAGACCCCTTGCTTTGCATAGGGATTCAGACTCTAGTGATCTGGGCACAACAGTAGCACAATGCTGTTTAATAATCACTTCACCCTAAACCTCCATGCTAGTATAGTTTCTTCCCATTCAGAATCCCCACACTACACTTGCTTTTAAATCATTTCCTGGGCCTGATTCATTCCTCTTGATGTTTCTCGGGGGGCTCCCATCCTCCTTTCTCCTCTTTCTCCTCCCCTCACCGGAACAGGATGTCCCACCCTATTCTCTTTTGTTGCTCAGAATTGGTTCATTTGCTTTTATTGACAGCAGAGAGAACAAATGATGACATGTTTATACAAACTTGAAGCTGGAGATGCTTAGAGTAAACATCACAATGAAATATCTGGATTGTTCCACAGAGCTGAGTGGGGAAATAGGCATTTGAATGGAGAAGGGTGAACGGTACACAGGCCTCAAGAGCGTTATGCCAACACATTATCTTGTATACTTTACAAGTCAGTTACTTGTTATATTGGCATTATTTGGATCTGCTACTGCAGTACTAATTCAAAGGAGCAGGATGCTTTGTTTTATCCACTGAAACACGCAAAACAGTCTCTAGTTCATGGTAAATACTCACACATGGCTGATGAGTGAACAGTCGCATTAAAAGAAAATTTTAGATCCATAATTAAAATCTAGTTTAATATATAGGCTTTGTAAATGCATTCTTCCTTTTGGCAATAAAAAGGGTGGTATTCTATTTACCTGTTCTGTTGGGTTTCTTTGTGTTAAGTAAATTAATCACAGCTTTTTTTTTCCTTAGCAAGAGTTTCTTTTCTTTATCTCCTTGAAAAAAATGTACATCTGTCTAAACAGACTTCAGAAATTTTCCTATGTGGTGTTATGCACACTTTGGTTGAGCGTTATCGCTCCAGTTAGCCACACTTGTGGGTTTTCGTAGGAGCAACTATTAAGCCTAAACCACTGACTATTCTGATTCCAATGTAGCACTACAACTTTCATTTGATAGCTGTAAAAAACACATTTTTCTATAATATTATTGATAAAGGAAATTTGTTTGTTTGTTTGTTTTTGGTTTTTCAAGACAGGGTTTCTCTGTGTAGCCTTGACTGCCCTGGACTCACTTTGTAGTCCAAGCTGGCCTCGAACTCACAGCGATCCGCCTGCCTTTGCTTCCCAAGTGCTGGGATTAAAGGCATGTGCCACCATGTCCGGCTTTTGGAAATTTGTATTCTTAAACTGTTTTGTTGAAAGATATCTTCAGTGCTAAGAATGAAGACAAAAAAATTAAATCAGAAGCAACTATTTTCCATTCTTTTTAAAGTCATAAAGAATCCCTAAATTTTGAGTTCTGCTCGTTAAATGTCTTTACATATTCTGAATTCACACTTCTCCTGTCATTTTCACTAATTATTCTCACTAAAGTTTATTCACATTTATTTATTTCAATATTTCTTTCTTTGGAAATTCAGTTTTTATATCTCACAAGAATGTCTTTCCCTTTTGATCTTCTGCTTGGCTAAGTTACTGCAGCATTTTTCCTAGTTTAATGGCAGGAAGCCAGAAGGAGACTTACAGAACCGGTTTGGAATTTCAGACATTAGTAAAGGGCAGAGAAGGTCATTTTAACAACACTACCATAACCTTTGTAAATGAAAATGTAATAGCAGGATGCTAAAACAGATGGATTCTGTGTAATATCATCTTGTATATTATTATTATTATTATTATTATTATTATTATTATTATTATTATTATTATTATTATTGTGTTGTTATTGTTGTTGCTTTATTTCTCCCTCATATATTACATAGCACCATTGCAACTGTCTTAGGATTTAGATACTATTGTTATTTTGTATTCAAATTTAGGGAAACAGAAATTTAAACACAATAGATAATAAGTTGATCACCCACACAGTTAATCCTGAGAGATAAAGAAAATATGGCCTTAACAATCAGAGAAGTACATTGGGATGTTTCAAAATTATTGACTTTCAGAACTCAATAATCCACTTGTATCTTCCTTTTATTTATAGTGAGATTCACAACCAAAAAAACATCTTCGCTTCACAGATATATCCATCTCTTTTGTCAAAGGTCCTGGGTGTAATCTAAGTGTTGGCAACTGAGATTACTTAACTATAGACACAGAGAATTTTTCAATGCAGATGTTGTCTATACTCAGAGGTTATGAGGCATATGGTGGGAATGTGTTGATAAAAAAGTTGAAGAGAAAACTTATACCTTGTCAAAACTCTCCTGAGATTATGTCACTCATATTATATGCAGAACTTTTCAGTGGCCACTCTTATGTGGTTACCTCTTCCCTTGGCTGAGTGTTGTAAGAGCTGTGCCATATCTATTTAATCTTTTATTCACGTCAGATGCTAAGATTTGTGTCTATGTGGTCATATCCATTACAGTACTAGATTTATAAAACAAGCCAGTCTGTAGTTTGAGCAGGGTTTATTAGAACTTTTTAGTATTTTTCCCACCATCTTTCTCCTGAAAATGAAATCACTGAATTTCTAGAAGCATCCAAGTATCAAAGTTTTAGATCTAAGTTTTGATAGACTGAGTCACATTTCTTTCTGCTACATCAAGTCAAGTGAAGTAGAAGCAATACCTTGATGACTTGTATGAAAAATAGCTGCACTCAGGTCATTTTCATTATTATGACAATGATTTACTTTATATCCTTCCCCTCCCTCCTCAGCTCTCAGCCCCTGCCTCTCCCTTCCCCTCCCTTGCCTCTCCTCTCCCCTCCCTTGTCTCTCCCCTCCCCTCCCCTGCCTGTCCCCTTCCCTCCCCTCCCTTGCCTCTCCCCTCCCCTCCCCTGCCTCTCCCCTCTCCTCCCTTGCCTCTCCCCTCCCCTCCCTTGCCTCTCCCCTCCCCTCCCTTGCCTCTCCCTTCCCCTCCCTTGCCTCTCCTCTCCCCTCCCTTGCCTCTCCCCTCCCCTCCCCTGCCTGTCCCCTCCCCTCCCCTCCCCTGCCTCTCTCCTCTCCTCCCCTCCCCTCCCTTCCCCTCTTTCTCCCCTCCCGTCCCCTGCCCTCCCCTCCCCTGCCTCTCCCCATCCATGCTTCTTCCCCTTCTCAACCAGCCTTGACACATCAAGTTTCCATAAGATTAAGCATAGCTTTTTCTATTGAGGCTAAACAAGGCAACCCAGTTAGGGGAAAGCCATCCAAAGGCAGGCACCAATGTCAGAGACATCCCTTGTTCTCACTTTAGCAGTCCCACAGGACATGCAGCTGCACAGTTGTCACATATGTGTAGAGAGGCTTTCAGTTCCATGAATATTCTCTGTTGGCTTTTAAGTCTCTGTGACCCTCTATGGATCCAGATTAGTTGATTCTGTGGGCTTCTTATGGTGCCCTTGATCCCGCTGGTTCCTTCAATCCTTCCTCCCCCTCTTCCACAGGATTCTCCAAGCTCCACTTAATTTTTGGCTGTGGGTCTCTGCATTAGTACTTATCTGTTACTGGATGAAGCCTCTCTGATGATAGTTATGCTAGACGCTTGTCTACAAGTATAGCAGAATATCATTAATGGTGCCAAGGGTAAGCTCCCTCTTATGGCATGTTTCTCAAGCTGGGTCAGTCATTGGGCTAAATCCTGGCCTTCCCTCAAATGCTTATCCATCTTTCACCCCTGCACATCTTGTAGACAGGAGAAGTTGTGGGTCTAAGGTTTTGTGTTTGGGTTGTCAACAGAGTCCTTCCTTTGGAATTTTTTCCTGGGTACAAGAGAGGAGCAATACAGGCTCTATATCCCCCACTGCTAGGTGTCTTCTCTAATGTCACCCTCCTAGATTCCTGGGAGTTTCCGTTGTCCTAGGTTTCTACTTCAACCCAGTGATCAACCCAATCCAGTTGCCTCTCCCAGTACTCTCCCCCTCTGTCCTCCCCTGACCTTATGCCTCCTGTTCCCACCTCAACCCTCCACCACCCAGTCCCCATCATTCATCCATCCCCCTATCTCCGAGGTCTAATCTACTTTCCCTTCTCAGTGAGACACAAACATCAGACCTTTGACCCTCTATGCTGCTTAGTTTATTTGGGTTGGTGGTTTGTAGCATGGTTACTCTGCACTTCATGCCTAGTATCCACTAATAAATGCATACATGCCTTGTTTGTCTTTCTGGGTCTGGGTTGCCTCCCTTAGGATGATATTTTGTATACATCCATTTGCCTACATATTTCATGATTTCGTTGTTTTAGTGATTTAAATGTACCAGCTTTTCTTTATCCAGTCTTTGGTTGAGAGACATCTATGTTGTTTCCAGTTTCTGGCTCCTATAAATAAAGCTTCTATGAACATAATTGAGCAAGTGTCTTTCTGGATATGGTAGAACATCTTTTGGGTATACGCTCAAGAGTGGTATAGCTGGATCTTGAAGTAGATTTATTCCCAATTTTCTGAGAAACCACCAAATTGATTTCCAAGGTGGTTGTACAAGTTTTGCATTTCCACCAGCAATGGAGGAGCAGTATTCTCTTTCCTTTATATACTTGCCAGCATTAACTGTTACTTGAGGTTTTGGTCTTAGCCTTTCTGAGGGGTGTAAGATAAAAATCTCAAAGTTTTTTTTATTTGCATTTCTCTGATGATTAAGGATGTTGACACTTCTTAAGTATTTCTCAGCCATTAGCGATTCCTCTGTTGAGACTTCTCTGTTTAGATTTGTACCCCATTTTTATTGAGTTACTTGATTTGTTGATGTCTAGTTTCTTGAGTTCTTTATACATTTTGCATGCCAGCCCTCAGTCAGATGTGGAATTAGTGAAAAATCTTTTTCCATTATGTAGGCTGCTGTTTTATCTTTTTGATGGTGTACTTTATCTTGCAGAATCTTTTCAGTTTTGTGAGGTCCCATTTATTAACTGTTGGTCTTAGTGACTGAGCTGTTGGTGTTATGTTCAGGAAGTTGTTTCCTATGCCAATATATTCAAGGCTATTGCCTACTTTGTCTTCTATCAGATTTAACCTGTCAGGTTTGATTTTGATGTCTTTGATACATTTGGACTTGAGATTTATGTAGAATGATAAATATGGATCTATTTGCATTTTTGACATGTAGACATGCAGTTAGTCCAGCACCATTTGTTGAAGATGCTTTCTTTCTTCCATTGTATGTTTTTGGCTTCTTTGTAAAACGTCAAGTGTCTATAGCAGTGTGGATTTACTTCTGGTTCTTTGGTTCTATTTCATTGATCAATCTGTCTATTTTTATGCCAATGTCATGCATTTTTAACTATTCTTGCTCTGTAGTATAGCTTGAAGTTAGGGATGGTGACACCTCCATAAGTCCTTTTATTGTACTTGATTGTTTTTAACTATCCTGGGCTTTTTGTTTTTCCATATGAAGATAAGTATTGGTTTTTCAAGGTCTATAAAGAACTGTGTTGGAGTTTTCATGGGAATTGTGTTGAATCTGTAGATTGCTTTTGATAGGATGGAAATTTTTACTATGTTAATCCTAATAATCCATGAGCGTGGGACCTCTTTTCATCTTCTGGTATCTTCTTCAAATTTTGTTATCCAAAGGCTCTAAGTTCTTGTCCTACAGGCCTTTCATTTGCTACTTAGAGTCACACAAAGATTATTTTATATTATTTCTAGCTACTGTGAAGTGTCTTGTTTCCCTAATTTCCTTCTTAGCCCATTTATTGTTTTTATTGAGTACAGCAACTATTGTTGTTTTAATTTCTTATCCAGCCACTTTGCTGAAGGTGTTTATCTCCTATAGGAGTCCACTTGTAGAATTTTGGGGGGTCAATTATATATACTACCATATCATTTATGAATAGCAACACTTCGACTTCTTCCTTTCCAAACTGTACCCCCTTGATCTCCTTTCGTTGTCTCACTGTTCTAACTAAAACATCAAGTACTATATTGAATAGAGATGGAGAGAACGGATGGCCTTGTCTTCTCCCTGGTTCTAATTGAACTGCCTTAAGTATCTCTCCGTTTAATTTGATGTTGGCTATTGGTTTGGTGTATATTGCCTTTATTGTGTTTAGGCTTGTGCCTTGTAGCTAAGATCTTTCCAAGCCTTTTATCATGTAAGAGTATTGAATTTTGACATTGTGTAGTTTTTTTCCTTTCAGTTTGTGTATATGGTGGATTACATTGATGCGTTTTTATATGTTGAACCATTCCTGCATCTCTGGGATGAAGCTTGCTGGATCACGGTGGATGATGTTTTTAATGTTTTCTTGGATTCAGTTTGTGAGTATTTTATTGAGTATTTTTTGCATTGATGTGAAATTCTTATTCTTTGTTGAGTCTTTCTGGGGTTTGGGTATCAGGATAACAGTGGTCTCATATAATGGACCTGGAAGTTGTCCTTTGTTTCTATTTTATGGAATAATTTGAGCAGTATTGGTATTAACTGCTCTTTGAAGATCGGGTATAATTATGTCCTAAAATCGTCTGTCCCTGGGCTTTTTGGGTGAGAGACAATTGCAGGACTTTCGCAGATACATCTGAGATATAGATAATGGTGCTGAGATTTCTAATATAGCTCAAGGCTTAGGCTTTTTATCTGGGATAGTCTACCATCTACTGTACAAACTCAACCAGTTTTAGCATTGCAACCCACCATGTGCCTACCTGTTACCTCCTTGCTTTGCTCTGGTCCATGTCTGTTCCCTTCCTTGTACTTGTTGCTTCTCCTGCTTCAGATTGCACTTCCTTGTGTTACTCGCTCTTCCTCGAATTTCCTCCTCATACTTCTTGCCCAGGATATTGGCCCTCATTTCTTTATTACAACCAGTCAGCAGCAAGACAACACCTGGTATATCTCTTAGATTGCCTCTAGACATAGAGAGCTGCCTTACTTTCATGTTTTTGAGGAGGTGTGGAAAGACAAGCATTTGCAAATATAAAGCCAGTGATGGACCATAAAAATTCCAATATCATGACAGATGCAAAGACTCCCCAAACTGGAAAAAGAAATGAGTTGACATTTGACTACTGAAGGTCTTCTTTCTTCATCAACATCTAATATCCACAGAATTTATCTCTTCCTGCCTCTGGAAAGCTGTCAATGAGCATGGTGATATTAGATTAAAAATAATCAGGGTGTTAAAGAATTGATCTGTGGGCAAATGGTCCTCTACTTCTTCAAAAATCCTGAGCATATTCTGATGTCTTTTCCAGAGTGAAAGGAAAAGAAGAAAAGTGGAGCAAGACCATACTGAGGAGGATATTTGTATCTTGACAAAATGCTCAGGAAAGTGTAATATTCTTATAAAAATGGTTTCATTGAGCAGAGGTAAATATTCTAGTGGCTTATTTTGACATTTATACTGCCAAATTTTCTCTATGAAAATAAAATCAGAAGTTAGCCTAAGATAGAAACAAGGGTCAAGGCTTCTTTATGAAATAACCTTTTGAGGCTTGGAACATATTCATAAGCAAAGTCACTCACAATGCTCTGAATCCAGTATTAAATAAGTCTGTTTAGTCATATAACTTCTCAGTTCCTTGAGAAAGTATACTTCTTTTGAAAACCAAGAAATGCCAAATTTCTATATAATTAACCTTGAATACCTGAGGGCATGTTATATTATTATTAATAATTATTAATTATTAATATTATTATCTTAGTATAGAAATTGAATTGAAGTTTAGAAATTAGCCAATGGAGAAAGCTGTTTATTTTCCATAATCTTTGATACTTTTATTGCCTTGGCATCCATCTTTAAAAAAATCAAAATCAAAATCGTCTCTAGATGTATTCAACCAGTATGGTTTCCATGTTCATTTTACAATTTAGTTAGCATTTCTATATGCTTACCTCCACTTTTTAGCTAAAACTAATAAGCATTTTCTTAACAAAAGACATAAACTTAGTTAGTGCCTGTAAAGTATTGAATGTAACCTTTTGTTCATGTAGTGTCCATATACTAATCTCTCATGTTTGCTAAGTCTTCTTTATTAGATTGACTTTTAGGAAGGTGTGTGCCACATCTTATCATTTTATTTCACGTTATCATTTTGATTCAATCCCTGTGCCAAGAATGTGTTAGATGTTGATAACAAGAAGAATCATAAGGTTGTCTTTCCACTGAAGTAAAATCTTGCCATCTATAGAAGCTATGCAGTCGCCTATGGGATGGTTGCCATGTACAGAACTTTGTTCCAGGGTTGTCTGGTTTTTGTTTGTTTGTTTAGTTATGTGGCAATGGAGTTGTACCTGAGGAACAGTTGTAAACTACAATTCTATGTGAAAAATTATAATCTGATGAACATTGTTGAGCAAATGTCCTTGTAGTATGGTAGAGCATCTCTTAGGTATATATTCAGGAATGGTATAGCTGGGTCTTGAGGTAACACTATTCTCAACAACCTACTCTCCACTGTTGTTGGGAGAGGAAGGACTGCCTCTGACATGAATTCTGGTGCTCCTTATTTGATCAATTCCCCTTGGTGGGGATGCCTGGTGGCACACAGAGGAAGGGGAAGCAGGCTATCCAAATGACACCTGATAGGCTGTGATCATGTGGTGGGGGAGGACGTCCCCTTCTGTCAGAGATTTAGGGGAGATGAATAGGGGAGAAGAGGGAGGGAGAGTGGGAACAGGAACATACAAGCAAGGAGATAACAATCAGGATATAATCTGAATACATTCCAATAAATTTTAAAAAGAAAAATTATGTGATTAAGGTACTACCAAAGAAGTTAAGCAGGAATCACCAAGTCACTTCCAGGCATGGCTCTTAAAACTTAGAAATAAATTGGAATGAACATCAGACACCAGTCTTGGAAACTCCATACCCATGGCTAAGATACTATCACTCTCAAATTTGGCATCACCCTGAAAATTAATGGAATTCCAGCCCTTCACTACCCATGGAAATTCTCATGCTGAATTATATCTTAGTATGTTTTTTGGTTCTATTTGCTTTATTTAGTCCCATGGTATAGGAGTAGGAAAGACCTTTTTTTATTTTTATTTTTTATTTTTTTATTTTTTATTTTTATTTTTATTTTTAGAGGATGCTCCAAAGGGCTCATTGTCATTTTGAGGATGACATGAAGGCAAATACATCAAGAGATGAGTTTGAATTGAGATTAACTTTAAAGCCTCATGGATCTCACTGGCCCTGAAAAACAATAATTATATCAAGCTGTGCGAAGGCATTCTAAGGTTTTGGAAGGAGAGTGTCTCACTTAGATCTGGCTATAGTACACACACATGATGAGATGCTTTCCATACTTGATGAAAGACAAAATCTGCTGAGGGCATTGAGGTAATTACTGATAGATTGAAATGCTTTGTGTGAGACTAAGGGTTATAGTTTAGGATGTTTGGCATTAAAGTCTTTGATGTATTATTTCTAGATGAAAGGCACTTTATAAAGTGAAGATAATTTGTAACTAATTTTGTCAGACTAATTTGTATGTTTAATATCATATTATGTATAACATAATTAGAAGCAGTAATGACCTCATAGCAAATAGTATTAATACCATAGTTCTGTTGATTTTTAAGCAGCAAAAATGAGAATGAGTGCATGTTAAGAATTCGTAAAATTAAAGCACAAGATTAGGAGGCCAGGTCTATTTGTAGAGTGAAAGCTAGGAAGTAACAATATTGTAAATTCTACCATGATGATCAAAGTGTGTTTTGTCATCATTTTAAAATGTAAGGAAAATTTAAAAGGAGATATAAGGTAGTAAGAGAAAACAGAAATGAAGGTAGACAGAGGGTATGGAAAGCCGGATAGGGATAATACAACAATGCTGATTTTAAAATCTCTTAAATTTAACTATGTTCAATTATAGTCCATAGAAAAGTAAAAACTTGGAAAGAAACACAATATATTTTTGACACCAAAAATGCCAATTAGTCATTCTCTATATCTCTATGTCTGTCTATCTATCTATCTATCTATCTATCTATCTATCTATCTATCTATCTATCATCTGTCAATCTATCTATCTATCTATCTATCTATCATCTGTCAATCTATCTATCTATCTATCTATCTATCTATCTATCTATCATCTATGCATGTGTGTGTATCTACTACCATC
Source organism: Acomys minous (assembly GCF_964271855.1). Lineage (NCBI taxonomy): Eukaryota > Metazoa > Chordata > Mammalia > Rodentia > Muridae > Acomys > Acomys minous. The sequence goes on from NC_140491.1 coordinate 3,411,911, forward strand.
AAGTTTGAGTAGAATAACCTCTGGTTAGATAATGACATCACATTGACTTGTAATTCATCACTGAACTAACATCATTGACCATACTTCTTAGGTAAGCAAGTTCAGTGATAAATACCTCATGAGTTTCAATAGATTAGCAGAACAAAATAAATGTCCTCAGCTTGGCTTTGCTCTTTGTTAGCCACACACCAGTTGAATAATAATTTCCTAATTTGGTGGTGATTTTTCTGTTAAAATAGAAGTGAGTGAGTTTCAAACCCAGGTATTTTCTAACGTGTGAGCACATAACTTAGTCATACCTTGAGTTCTGCTGTAATACAGAGAAAGGCAAAGGAGAGCATAGTACTAGAAACTTATAGCTTAACTGCCTCAGCCTTGGTGTTACCCACATACTGATATTCCGTAGTTCGTAACTACTAACATGGTTTCAATTACACAGAAATACTTGGGGAGTTATAGCCTGAATGTTGGACAGTGTGCCAGTACATGTTATATGAAAGGAGCAGAGTGACCTACATTTAGGGGATGACCTGCAGGCCTCACTGCAGTTTTCTGCTCTGGATAAGAAAAAATGAATTTGTTATCAATCACAGGCCCAATCCATCAGTCACCAAGACATAATTCAAAATTACATAGCATAATCTCCTGGTGAGGTGAAGTCCCCTGTATCAAAACATGATACAGCTTATAAATTTCAATCTGTAAATTAAAATATATGTTCATTCTTCATACTTCACAAGAGCACCAACTGTAGAAAATGGAGGGGAAATTAACTATAGTTTAGAAACTTAGAATAACAATGTACAAATGTAGTAATGAAACTATCGTACAATGAGGCATTTGCTAAAGCAGTCTCCAAGCAGTGGTGGTATTTCTTGCATGCATTGTATAGTTGAATCTCCTGTGGTGGTAGTCATTAGTGCTGCTGGTCCTATCACATGAAAAGGTAAATTTGGTCGCTTATTATGCTTGAGAACTTATAAAGTAGGCTTTGTAAAGGAGTACCTTTCCTTCCATACCTTGATGTTTCTTGCTGACTTGTGACAAGAATTGTTTTACAATTGTATGAGCTTTCAGATCATGCTCAAAATTATAGGACCAGGCTTTCTGAAATGCTTTTTCTAACAACGATAACAAGAAAAACTGGTTAGTAGCAGGTTCTCTGTCTTCTTGTTCTATATGTCAATAAGCACCCTCAAATTTCCTTACTAGATACAACCAGCCTGCCTTCTATCTTTGCTCACTCATTTCTATGGACTCTCACAGCAAACTTTACTGGAATGTTTCTCTTGAGGTCATCTGAACAGATGTATTTATGTGATGTGATAATCAATTTAATGTGTTAACTCAATCAGTTAGCCAATAAAACACTAATTTCATGGTTTTTGTGAGGAGAAGCCACTTAAGTTATTATATTATCTTGCATAATTTAGTTAGGCTTGAGTAGACCAGATCTGAGGCTGCCTTGAAGAAGAGGATATTGATCTGTGACCCAAGACTTCAAATATTGTTCAAGAATGCCAACCTACCTTTTCTGGGGGCCTGCTTTAAGAATTTCAGACTTATCAATACCACAATCATACAAACTAATTTTGGTAGTACATGCTTTCCTATGGACACCTTGCTTGTTCTGTTTCTCTTGTTCAACATAGGTGATGAGAATAAATTATTGTTTGATTTTCACTGTTAGTCTGGTGTCTCACAAGATATTTTTTTGGCTTCTCTCATACAGTTAGAGCTCAAAAAATAGTACTGAAATTATATAGTCAATGTGCAACAAAATACCCCAAAACATAATGCCCATGTGGCTGTGGACACATTAGGCAGCCATAGCTGTGCAGTCTGAAAGGACTGGGCAGAAACCTAGCTACTTGCCCCAGCACATCTGGGTGGAACTGATCCAGACTATCAAGCCTCCACAACCCAGCAAGATCTCCCACGCTCTCGAGAGAGGCAAGGCCAGCCTGAGGGGACAGGGCAGAAACCTAGCCAGTCTTCACAATTCAGCAGGAGTCCCCGCACAATCAGACTGGACTGAGCAGCTCTGTTAGAACAGATTGGGCAGAAACCTAGCTATCTGCCACAGAGGACTGTTCCTGCTCATTTTGAGTAGACCTAACCCAGCCTAATCAATCACCATAGCCCAGCAGAGACTCTCACACTCTGACAAGAGGCTAAACTGGCCTGAAGGGATAGGGAAGAAACTGTACCAACCTTCCCAACCAAGTGGAAATTTCCCACACACTCAAACAGGACTGAACCAGCCTGAAGGGACCAGGCAGAACCCTAACCAACCAACAACAACCAGAGGGCAGTAGCTGTTCTATCCCTGATGAGCAGAACCTAGGCCTCACTGCTTAGATGGATCATGCAGAAGCATACACAAATGATACAAGCCAGCAGAGGTTCAGGTACTCTAGGCAGTTCTGAACCTAGGCCTCAAAGCCCTAGGGCCTAAGGAAAGGGTATTCAAAGCCCAGCCAAAGAAAAGGATAACCATCTCTACCTACACTACCTCTAACTGACCCTGGGGCTGCAGAGTAACAGCACCTACCACTGCTGAATCAGTAGGGGGAGGCCAGGGTATGGAGCAAAGTCCCTGGAGCTGAAACCAGATTGCCTGAATGATCCAGGGAACAGTTCGCTGACGCCCATAGGTAAGGGACCTCAACCTGTAGACACTCACCAAAAAAACCACTCTCATTGACCAGTGAAAAACACTAGACGCTACTTCCCAACATCAGAGAGCACAAGATGACTAAAGGCCAGTGTAAAACCACAAAGGACAAAAACCCAAAATAATACGACTTCTCCAGACCCCAGCTATCCCAAAGAATTCAACCCTGAGAACTCAAACACAAATGAAGCTCAAGACAATGGCCTCAAATCCTTAGTAATGAAGTTAATAATGGAGGAAATAAACAAAATTCACAAGCAAATTCAGCCAAACAGATTGAAGACATTGAAGAAGCCTGTAGAGAGACACTAGAAGAAATTCAGGAAAATACAAATAATCAGATGAAAGAAATCAACAAAACATTTCAAGATCTGAAAATGAAAATAGAAACAATGATAAAAGCACAGACAGAAGAAAGATAGGAAAGATAGAACTTAGAGAAGAAAGCAAGCAAAATAGAGGCAAGCTTCTCTAAGAGAATTCAAGAGATGGAGGAATGAATCTCAGAACAAGAAGATAAATTGTAGAATTTGAAGCAACCATCAAAGGAAATGCTAAATCTGAAACATTCATCACACAAAAAATCCAAGAAATCAAGGAAATCAGTGGAAATCGATGGAAAAGGTATCTTCAACAAATGGTGCTGGTCTAATTGGATTTCTACCTGTAGAAAAATGCAATTAGACCCATATTTATCACCATGCACTAAACTCAAGCCCAAGTGGATTAAAGACCTCAACATAAACCTGAGACACTAAATCAGTTACAAGAAAAGTGGGGAAGAGCCTGGAACACATTGGCACAGGAGACAACTTCCTGAACAGAACACCAACAGCCCAGGCCTTAAGGTCAACAATGAATAAATGGGACCTCATGAGGCTGAGAAGCTTCTGTAAGGCAGAAGACACTGTCAAGAGAACAAAGTGACAATGTACAGACTTGGGAAAAGATCTTCACCAACCCTACATCTGACAAAGGTCTAATATCCAAAATATATAAATAGCTCAAGAAATTAAACATCATCAAAACCAATAACCTAATTAATAAATGAGGCTCTGAATTAAACAGAGAATTATCAATAGAGGAATATTGAATGCCTGAAAAATACTTAAAGAAATGCTCAACATCCTTAGTCATCAGAAAAACGCAAATCAAAACAACTCTGAGATTCCATTTTATACCAATCAGAATGGCTAAGATCAAAAACTCAAGTGACAGCACATGTTGGAAAATGGTAATGCAAACTTGTACAATCACTTTCGAGATCAATATGATGCTTTCTCAGAAAACTGGGAATAGGGTTTCCTCAAGACCCAGCTATTCCACTCCCTGAAATATACCAAAAAATCCTCCACCACACAAGGACATATGCTCAACCATGTTCATAGCAGCCTTATGTCTAATAGCCAGAACCTGGGAACAACCTACATGTTCCTCAGTCAAAGAATGGATAATAAAACTGTGGTACATTCACACTATAGAATACTACTCAACTAACTATGGTGGCACTCAGAGGAAGGACAGCAGGATACCAAGAAGAGGCTTGATACCCTATGAGCATATACAGGGGGAGGAGGTCCCCCTCAGTCACAGTCATAGGGGAGGGGAATAAGGGGAAAATGGGAGGGAGGGAAGAATGGGAGGATACAAGGGATGGGATAACCATTGAGATGTAACAAGAATAAATTAATAAAAAAAACATGGAAATCCTGAAATTTGCGAACAAATGGATGGAACTAGAAATTATCATCCTGAGTGAGTTAACCCAGATCCAGAAAGACTCACATGGTAAATACTCACTTACAATTGGACACTAGCCCAAAAGGGATGTCTTGAAAGTCTTTACTTAGCAGGAGATTGTGATCAATGTGTGGACTTCCTACTAAGACTCTAGGTGAGAAAAGTATGGGAGAATGGGGTAATAGAAGGACCCAGAGGGTCCTAGAAATCTACAAGAAGAACATCATGATAGGTGGATCTGGACCCAGGGGATCTGGTCTAACTACTGTATCAACCAAGGATAATACACACAGTAAACATTGAACTCCTATTCAGATATAGCCAATGGACAGGACATTCTCCACAGTTGTGTAGAGAGCAGGGACTGACTCTGACATGAACTCTGGTGCCCCATATTTAACCACTTCCCCTTGGTGGGGAGGCCTCGTGGCACTCAGAGAAAGGATAAGCAGGCTACCAAGATGAGATCTGATAGGCTGTGACCATATGGTGGAGAAGGAGGTCCTCCTCTGTCACAGACCTAGGGGAAGGGGAATAGAGTGAAAGTGGGAGGGAAGGAGGAAAGGGAGGATACAAGTGAGAGATAACAATTGAGATGTAGTCTGAATAAATTAATTAAATAAAAAAGAACAAAATATTCACTGATTTAATTAGTAAATGTATTTTTATTTTTGAAGTAAAACAAGTATAAAAATGGTTAATTTTCACAGGCCTACTACAGATAAAGAGGACAAATGTATTTGCATAGAATTCTAGTAAGGTGAAGGTACACAAACAACATAAAAGTACATGGAAGCATATGAAAATAAAGTACTCATTTCATAATGACCCTATTCCACATGGAATGACCAAGAGCTAACTGGTAAACTCCAAGAACTAGCTTATTATGGCGTTAGAAACACTGTATTTCCTATCACCCAAAGCTTACAGTCTTAATAGTAGGTCCACAAATATATTGCATAGTGTTGTTTGCAGCCAGGATGGGAGTGTCTGGCCAAATTTAAAAATAGAAATGGCCTGAGGTTAGCAGTTTTAGAAGGGAATAAAGGAGACATTTTCCTGTCTATGATCCTTAAGTAATTAAAACTGCATAAAGAGAGGTACTTGCTTACATCAGCAAGAACCATGGAGCTCAGCCATCTGGGCCTGCCGGGCTGCCAGAGATACCTGTCCATGCTACCTAGAAAGCTAGCTGTAAGAAGGGAGTTCTTCAACGTAAAGGGGCCCTGCTTTTTTAAATCTAAAATCATCTCATACTCAACAGTCTCTTTTTGTAGTAGTTAAAGAGATAAAACTAATCAAAGTGATGAGAACCATTCACCTGTGGATACTCAACGTGAATTAATCCATCTACAATACAGCTTCTGTATCCAAGGCTCAGAGAATATTACAGGACCAAGATTCAGAAAAGCAAGATTTGATCAATTGTGCCTTCTGTATATCAGTGAGAAGCTACACTCATGAAATCTCATCAATGCAGTTGCCTAAACAGTACACCAAAAAGACACTACCCATTGACATGCCAGTATAGGTGAGGGAAATCTTAGAAGGTCTCAATTCTAGATGAAGAGCTACAGGAAAGTATTCACTGATAAGTGAAGGGAAATCAGTTTCCCTGATAAGTTATTAAATCCCAAATTCCTGGCCATAAACACATGTGCATGTGAGCAATACCAAATGGATGTGGATGTGGATGCTGATATGGATATGGGTTGAGTAATAAACAGGGATGTGGGTTCTTGAGTACAGTTTGAAGAAAAAGAAAATACATCTATTACCATCCTCTAAATCAAAACAAGCCAGTGTGTGTGTGTGTGTGTGTGTGTGTGTGTGTGTGTGTGTGTGTGTGACAAAAATTAGATAATGTGCCATGAATTGAAACTTTAAAGAAGAAAATGATGAGTGCTTTTTTTTTCAAAGTTAAACTGAAGACAATAATATTCAATATTAGGAATATGTACAACAAATAGGGCATTTTCAGTGATATCACACAGAGAAGTTGTAGAAAATAAATGAGTGAATCAAAATATCAATTCAAAATGGATAAAAAACACTATTTAATTTTGTTTTATGCTTATTATTAAGAGACTTGCATCACATCTTGGCAAATAGGTAATGCTGTTAAATAACAAAAAATATGAAAGTCAGGAGCTTGCCTTAATGTAAAATACATATATAGATATGAGCTTCTTAAATGAGATAAAAGCTGAAGTGAGAGGGCCAGTGCACTTTCTGGAGATTGACTGTTTTCTGATAAGCTATAATTTTTAGACTTAGTGAAAGAAAAAAACACAAAATACTTTCAACTATTTAAGAGATACTTTATAATGGAGGGAAAAGTGTGCACATTCTGAAAACCTATGACATACTAAGAAATACATGGTTAATAGATTATAAATCACATGCCATCTTGACTTCCTTAAACTTTTAGATGTAATACATTAACATTTTATTTTTAAAAGAATTTTATTAGTGCTCTGAGCACTTCATATGGCATGTTTTGATCAGATTCACCTCTGTAAGTCTTTGCAAATGTGTGTCGAGAGAAAAAGATAGAGAGACAAAGACAGAGACAGAGACGAGGACAGAGGAGAGGGAGCCTTATGTATGCATGTAGATGTGCATGCACATGCATAGATAAGAATGGTAATTATCCTGCTTATCGTCACTGCCTTATTCCCTTGACACAGGCTCCTTCACTAAATTTGGAGCCAGGCTGGCAAAAAGTAAGCCCTAGGGACATCTTTTCTAGTGCCCCAAGTGCATAGCTACAATGCCTTTTTCACATGGATTGGTATCAGGACTCAGGGCTTCCTGTGTTCACAGGAAGTTTTCTTACCCACTGAGTCATCTCTCTGGCTCTGTGGACTGCCGTTGTAAACTCTGGTCAAGAGAGTTTAATTACCATAGTTAGACTTTAATTAGTTTAGCACTGAGGACAATTCAAACAAGGCTAACTAGTTACTAGTTCCACCAAGATGTGTTAATAAAATGTAATTAAGGCATTGCATAGGAGCCCACCTTTCTGTGTACCCCTCTGATGTCAGATTGAAGAAATGATACTTATATTGAGTGCATCTTTTAGTGCTACTTAATTTTACTATTAGCAAAAATGGAAAAACAAAACAAAACATATTTTTCCTGTTATGTCTAGTATTTAATGTGGTATGCAGCTTTAAACTGAGAGTTGTCACATATACATGATTAAATGAATAACAAAAGTATTCAGAATATCTGCAAAGATTTCCTCAGTGTAAGATAAATTGTGCCAAAATTGCCTTTTGGAAGTGATACTGTAGGCACCCGCCTGGCAGAAGCATACGGTGTTAGACTGTACAGAATCAAAGGCATCAAAGTGTAAAGAACAGTCCTGCTCATGCCCCAGGGTATGACCCAGATAAAGAAATAGTTTCATTTTTAATTTAAGTACTTCTAAGACAGGGTGAAATCCATTATTAAAATCTTCATTGTGGCTCAATCTATTTTAAACTATGCTCTTAACCAAGCTGGATACTGTAGATGTGAAAACACAATTCTTTCCATTGTTGGTTACATCCTTTGAAATCTTCACCCTCTGAGTCCACTTATGGAGAAGAATTAATCACATTTTCAGTTATCAAATATGTTCCATACCCAGAACCATGAGGAGCTTTATTATTTAAGTTAAGAGATTTGCTCTCCTCATGTCAAGTTTTCATCAGTTTTTTTTTAAGTTCCTTTTTTTCAACACAGACATAGAACATACAAGAATTAATGAGTCTGTTTTCACTTGTGAATCAATAGTCAGACACCACCAGGAGTCATGAGAGCTTTAGGAGAGATCAGAGATAAAACAAGAGTATTTTTCTAGATTTTAATTCCACAAATTAAACAATATTGAATATCTTACTACCAAATACTGCAGTACATTAGTTTTTTTTTTTTTTTTAAATAAAATCACAAGTTCTATGCCACGATTTTGGGAAAAGGAGCTCATCCATGGTTATGAAGTGGAACATTTTGTTGATTTGTTCTCCTTGACTCTTCCTTTGTGCAACTTGATGTCTTGAAAAAACTAAGGGCATAGTAAAAAGTATTTACGTATTAAGGTTTGGCTATGAAGTGTCACTCTAAAAGGCATGTGTTGGAGCTCTGTCCTCTACTGGTAGCACTATTGTGGAAGCCTCTGGGTGCCCAAGGAGGCAAGCATGGATACAACAAGTAGGTAAACACATAATGTGACTTGAAAGCCCTATTATTCACTTCTTCCATATTCTTTGTTTCTTTAAATCCAAAGGCAAAACTCACTGTTTTCACGCACCTCTGCCGCTGTGATGTTCTCTCCAAGCATACGGTGCCTAACAATCACAAGCTAAACTCCATGCTCTGTGAGCCAAAATGCACCTTCACCTTTGAGTTGCCTGTGCCAGATTTTTGTAGTAGAAGCATAAGAATAAGTGCTACCAGAAAAAAAAAAACTATTTGTAAAAATGGGGATTTGTATCCTTATTTTATTATGTATCAGTGCAATGGTCTGAAAGTCATTGTTCTTTTCTGTGGAAAGACACCATAATAACTATAGAAGTAACTATTATTAAGGAAAGCATTTAATTTAGTCCTTCATTCCAGTTGTGGCTGCTTAGTCTATTATTATCGTGTTGCAGGAACCTGGAGGCCATTCTTCCATAAAAATAAAGATACAAAGACCTTTTAATATTTCCAAGCTTAGGCGTTAGCTGGGCAGACTCAACTAGCTCAGCTAAGTTAACTCAACCACCTAGACCGGTCCACCCACATGGCTAGCTATACCTCCAGGCACATCTGTCTCCTCTGATGCCTCTCGATGAGAGGCCTTTTCTATTTCCTCTTTCTAGAGTTTCTTTCTCTCTCCCAAGAAGTCCGGCCTTCCCTTCTCTCTCTGTCCAGCTAGAGGCTGTCAGCTACTTTCATTATCCAACCAGTGACAGTTTGGTAGGCAAGGTACACACAGCATCATCATGAATAAGTTAGGATATGCCCGACAGACAGACAGACAGACAGACTAGGCATGGCTTAGGCTTCGGAAACCTTAAAATCCCCCTCCCTCCCATGATACACTTCTTCCAACAAGGCCACACCTACTTGCACAGGCCACACCTCCTAGTCCTTGCAATCCTTTCAAACAGTTCCACTCCATGGTGACCTACAATTCAAATATATGAGCTGATGTGGGCAGGACATTCTCAGTCAAACCATCTTTCTAAGTTGTTTATTTGATCAGTCTGGACAAAAAAAAAATGCTTGTCATTTGTATGTGACTGAAATGGATAGGAGTTAAAATAGATGAAGGAGTAGATCTAAAGTTGATTTTACTGTATACATATAAGGTTGTACCTTTTTCCATGTTATAATTAATATAGTCACAATTATACACCTGGAGAATAGATACCCGTTTCCACACCTGAGCTGTGGTGGGTAGCAATCACAAAGGACTAGCTTCAGGTTCTGAACCCCTGAATATGGAGCAACAGTTGCTGTGACTCATTCAATGTTCCTGGAGAATCGCTACAATGTGGAACATACATGTCTAAGACTGATGAGCAGGCTCGACTTGGAATATTGAACATTTTTAGCATGTTGGGATACTGACACTAACTCATGTTCAACATGCTTGGAAGATAGCATGTTAACAATGGGTAGGAACTAAATTCTTTCTAGGCTTGACATACAGAACGGCAAAGAAACAGATTTTCTCACGGTGTTTTAGGCTGTTAGTCCAATGTTGAGAAGGTGATTGAATTGTTCCTTCTGTTGTCTGTCTCTCTCCTTGTTTAGTAGATGGATGTCCTCCCACATGTCTTCCTGTAACCTCCTCCCTTGAATATATGTCTGTAGTGTCATCTCTGCCTCATTTGAGGACACCTGTCAATGTGAAATGCACTCTACTGTGATGATATTATTTTAATGCTGTCATTTGTTTGTTCGAAGATTTTTAAAAAAATATTTTATTTTTTAAAATTGCATGCGTACCTGTGTGGGTACATTGAGGTTACAGGTGGTAGTGAGCTTCTCAGTGTGGGTGCCGGAAACCAAACTTGCATCCTCTACAAAGGAATTCACCATTCTTAACTGCAGAACCATCTCTCCAGGCCCATGTAATCACTTATTTAAAAACCTTATACAACTCAAATACAGTGTTATATAGGGGTATTGAGGTGGGAAAAGATTCCCATTTAAGAAATTGGTAAGGATACAATTTAGTCAATTACAAAGCCATACCAGATAAAGGATGCAAGGGAAGGGGCAAACAGCCTCATTTCCCACCTCAAGCATCATTGCCAGTAATGTTGATGTAGTTGGTACTGGATAAATAAAGCATTAAATGCTTTCCTTTCTTTGGGTTGAAAGTACTGAAAATTGCCCTACTTTTTTTTTGTTCTACCCTGTGACCCAACTATTCCCAAAACACTCAATAAGCTTATTTGATCAGCCACGTTCATTGTCTCCCTAATAATAATAGCTAATAAACGGAAACAACCTAAATGTATTTCAATTGATGAACGGACAAAGAAAAAAGCAGTACACATGGAGTATAGCTGTAAAGTAATTAAATCAAGAATTTCTCAGGTAAATGTGTGGACATAGAAAAGATTATAGTGCATTATGTAACCTGTACCCCAAAAGACAAAGGCCACATTTTCTCTCTCAGCTTCAGTGTTTAGATTCTAATCTTTAGATATTAATTTTAGATAGCACCCCTCATCATAGTAACTTCCTTTTTCAGAGAAGTGGGACACAATGCAGAGGCCAAGAGATTGTGGGGAACCCTGCTGCAGTGTATACATTTGCCTTACAGACCCTGTGTCTGAGGGCACATCACAGAAGAGGGCAAGGAAAGATTGTAAGAGGTGGAGTAGCAAGAAGCCCTCCATAGAATTGGCCACATAAACAATGGTCTGAACAATGGTATTGTCAATACACATGGAAACAGAGAAGATGAAAATTCTCATAAGGTCATGTACCTGTACAAGAAACTATAGGTGGCTGGTGACTGTTGAGAGAGTCCCTGACTGGCTGGATGTCTAATATAAAGTGGTTATCCCTGAAATCATATGAACGCAAACAACATAAACAGACTCAGTGAGTTGTATTTAATATATTTCTGCATGCATATATATATATATATATATATATATATATATATATATATGCACATAACAACAATAATCAGGTAGAAGAGGATATGTGCTTGATAATTGGTGGGCTGGATTGAAGGGAGGAAACAGGAGAGGCTAGAAGGAAGAAAGTAAGGGGAAAGTAATGAAATTCTATTTTAATAAAAATGTATAAAAAGCAGAAATATCACCAGCAGTGGTATGTTGCACGCCTTTAATTCTAGAACTTGAAGGCAGAGGCAGGCAGATCTCTATAAGTTTGAGGCAAGCCTGGTCTACAAAGTGAGTCCAGGACAGTCAAGGCTACACTGCGAAAACTTGTGTCAAAAAAGAAAAAAAAAGCGCAAAAAAATAGTCAAATATAAATAGCACTGGACATTCATATAACTGCTTTGCAACACATATGTGCATATAATCACACATCATCCAAGACAAAAAGTCTATTTCAAAGATCACAGAGCACAATCCGTCAGGAAATATCTTAGAAAGCTGACATGTTACCTGGCTCATTTGAGCATGAGCTTGCTCAACTCAGAATGCAGCTGTCTCAGTGAAGCTAGGTAAGGAGAAAGAAGCAGCAAGCGTGGGCAGATCAGGGCAATTCATTCTCGCTCTTCTACCTCAAACGCCAGTGTAGCATTACACGGAACACAGGAATATTAAAGCAGATTTGTTCCCCTGTCTGAGCACTTTGCTGATAATTTGTTCCATTCCTTAAGGGAAGTAAATGCTTTGGGGAATTCCTTTAAATTTATCAATGAAATAACATCATTACTTTGTCTGTGACTTATTAACGATATAATCTCATCTTGATTCAGACCATCAGAGAATGGAAAGGAATATTGATCAGTTGTTTCAGCAATAGGAGAAAGGCTTGAGTTTCATGACTGTATAATAATGTTATAATGGCAAAACACAGGAAGGAGGCATTGTCATTACTTCAGGTATAAGACAAACAGCCTTGACATTCTGAAGGATTAGTTTCAGTATGTTTGAATTAATTTTCTCTCTGCAATATGTGGATAGGAGACTGGGGCGTACAGAAAATTCAGTTCTTCATAAATATAAATATATTAAAAAGTCATGCCAGTTAATCTATGATGTTATTTTATTTGAAATACTAGTTTCTTAATTTTATCATTTATAATGTTTTAAAGATTGCAAGCACAATAGCACAAGAAGGCACATTATTTTTATTTCTATAAAACAGAACGAAATTTCTACCTCATGACATTTCTGTCACGTTCTACATGCTGGCAGAAAATGTAATAAGGAAAATGTCATAATGCAGTCATTCTGAGGTTTTGTAAATTGTTTTAGGTTTAAACTCAGTCAAATTTGAAAATCTTAGAAAGAAGTGCAAGTTTCACCTGCCGCATGTCACTCAGATGCATTCTTTCCCTGACCCGCCCGGGATGTGGCTTTTCTCCTGATGACCCAGGCACGGCACAGAGTTAGCATAGACTCTTGTTGGTCCCCAGAAAGCCAAGACAGTTTGCTTTAAAACAACCTTGCTCTGTGGCTTTGCATTCTTGACCTTAGCTCCGGAAGCTCGGTTTCTCCATTCACTCGGATGCATCTTACATCTCAACATTGCCGCTTGGGGCAGGGGTGAAAGTGAGGTACTTGGCTCTGGATTGCATTAAAATTCTCTCTGGTTTTCTTCATAACTCAGTTGCTGTCTGTTCTTGCAGCAATCGTATTTAGTCTGTGAATAAAATTTGCTAGAGTTGTTCCGTGCAACCTACTAGAAGATGAGACATTTAAAAATAACTGGGAAAGGTTAGCATGTTTGCTCTCCACGTTATATTGCCCTGTCTTTGAAACAATGAGGGCTTCTTAAGGAAAAGTAGGTCGAAAGAGGTTCTCAGGGGAGTACAGCAATCGGCAGACTTGAAAAGCAAAAACACTTTAGAATGACCGCTGCTCCTCTCCTCATTTTGGGTTTAGTGATTGGGGTTTGGCAGGATTGTGGAAGAGATACGTGGTAAGCTTCAGAGTGTTTATATCTTACATTACATTGTGACTTAAAAACTCTGGAGACATGGGACGAGGAGGTGTTTGGGCGGTGAACCTAGCTCCCAACTGCGGGGATACGGAGCCTGACGCGGCCATCACTTTTACTCAGGTCAGACATCCATTGGAGGGATGGGGGCAGCAACCCACCCACAAAACCTTCGATCTAAAATTTGTGTTGCTTAAAAGATATGCATGGATAAAGGCAGAGCAGAAAACTAGGGAATGGCCAAGCAATGACTGGCCAACTTGAGACCTATCCTGTGAGAGAGAGCCAACCCCTGACGCTATTAACGATTCTCTGCTGTGCTTGCAACAGGAATCTAGCATAACTGTTCTCGGAGGTTTCACCCAGCAGCTGATGGAGACAGATGCAGAGACCCACAGCCAAACATTAGGCGCAGCTCAGGGAGTCTCATGGAAGAGTGGGGGAGAAAGGATTGAGGGAGCCACAGTCATCAGGAACACCACAAGAAGATCTACAGAGTCAACTACCCATGGCCCATTGGGGCTTACAGAGACTGAACTACCTACGAATCAAAGATCATGCATGGGCTGGACCTCCTACGCATATGTAGTACATTTACCCCTTAGTCTTCATGTGTGTTACCTAGAAACTGGAGCGGGGGTTGTCACTGACTCTTGCCTGCCTTTAGATCCATTTCCCCTGTCTGGGCTGCCTAGTCTGGCCTCAGTAGAAGAGGATGTGAATAGTCTTGTTGAGACGTGATATGCCACAGCTGGTTAGTACCCATGAGGGACCTCCCTTTCTCAGAGAAGAGCGGGGAGGAAACGGGAGGACGGGTAGGAGTGCGTAAGGGGTGAGCTGGGAGTGGGAGCTGCAATCAGACTATGGAGTGAATAAATACATATGTTAATCAAAAAAACTTCTTCAGTATTTTCCGATATCTCAACAAACTGAACTATGTCAAAAGTGTTTGTATTTAGGATTGCATTTTTTTTGTTTTTTATTTGTTTGTTTGTTTGTTTTATTTCATGTAAGCAACCAGGATGCTGCACAGCATGTAATCTCTAAGTAAGGCAGGTTACCTATCATCACTGACATAGGAATTCTCTGTTATGTCAGGCAGTTCTTTCCAGGCTTTTGGGTTTTCTTTCTTTCTTTCTTTCTTTCTTTCTTTCTTTCTTTTTTTCTAGTAACTTTTGCTTTAGTTTCTCTGCAACTTCCAATATTACTATTTTACTCATCTAACGTCTACTTTTTGAATTACCATGAATCAAAGAACTTGAACTCAATTTCTCCCAGCTCATATTCCCTCTCTTTGTTCTCATTTCACTTTCAACAGCCACAATCATAATATCTAGGATAGTTAGATTTCAAACTAGATGTTTTTTTTTTTTATCAACATGGCATGACATTAAGATTCAAGTATTGATTGTTTGCTGTATCACTGAGGCTTAATTCTCTCTCTTTTCCTCCTTGGACTAAAATGCTTTTTAAAAATTGGTTTGGCAAAAAAAAAAAATCGAAAATTATTTTCCCCCTTAGGTTAAAATGGTGTGAGATGATAACCTATAAAGGCTAACCTGAAACAAACGATGTGAGATATTTACTATCTCTCCTTTATTTGTTGTGTTACTGTGGCCTCAGTTGCCTTGTTTATTATATAATTAATTGGATTAAAGTAACTTCACAAATTTCCCCTTGTCCCTATTTTGATCTGGGTTTTAGGAGGATTGTGTAGAGCAGTCTTTATTCACCTCTGGTTTAAATATTATTCCAGGAATTTCACACATATTACCTTATTCAATGCTGTCTGGAGTGAAGGTTGTCTAAGTTACACATTACAGTTTAAGAAAGAGAACATTGCTGAGGTTGGATTCTTTGAATGAGGTCATAAAAGTAGGGTTTAGTTGAAATATTTTACTTGAAACCGTGATTTTCTGTCTCCAAACATTGCTGTATATTAGCATCTTAATGTACTGTTTCTTTCGTCTGCCAGTGTTTTCAATGTTTGTTTATTACTATAGTGTTTCTTAAGGAACATTTTCTTTCTAATAATCTTTTCAAGGTCAAGTTTAGAAAAAGTGTCTAACATATCAAAATTGTAGAAGTAATATTTTTCAAAATAGTTGTAGCTAATGTTAACAATGCCTAACCTTTATGTAATATGAACATGTATTAATAACCTAATCAAATATAACTTTGATAGCATTATCTAATTATGTTATGTAATAGCTGACCTAGAAAACTGAAATCCTTTTATTGTTAATAAACTATGTTTAAATTGCAATCTGGTAAGAGGAGATTGATGAAGCAGAGGGATGTCGGAGAGTAATTTCACAGATTTTAGCATAAGCCAAAAGAGGATTCTTACTTAACATGCTCTGCTTGAATGGCAGCAAGTTTCCTTACAGGCACATTACCGTCTTTAAA
Source organism: Acomys minous (assembly GCF_964271855.1). Lineage (NCBI taxonomy): Eukaryota > Metazoa > Chordata > Mammalia > Rodentia > Muridae > Acomys > Acomys minous. The sequence goes on from NC_140491.1 coordinate 3,427,875, forward strand.
CACCTTCCTCCCAGCATTGCATTTCATTTATCATGCTTCCTTCTGTTGCATTTTTTTTTTTTGAGGAACAGTAATTTTATTTGAAACAACAGCAACAAGATTTGTAGAACACCGTTATAATCTTTTTAAAATAACTTTAAAATATTTTTACATCATTCACCCCAGTCTCATTCTTCTCACCCTCCTTTCACACCTGGCCTCCACCCTTGCAGCGTACCTCCCAAGACAGAGGAAGAAAGTCTTCTTACGGAAGCTGTAGTGTGTCACAGTGTGTCCTACATTATGCCCTTTTGAGCACACATCTTTGCTTACAAATACTCACTGCAATGACTTGGTCCGTTTCGAGGCCTCTGGCTTCTTCTACTCTGCCGACACTGGATCCTCACGTGGACTCCTCTTAAATAGCCTCTTGTTGCCCTGTGTCATGGAGGTCCTGCAGCTTTGGGTCTGTAGGACCAGCCCCTCCATGCACTTAGGGAGTTCTTCAATGGAGTACATGTTGGATGAGCCGCCTCAAAGCCTTTAATCTGGGCCTGAGAACCTGGTCCGCTAGCCAGCCCCACCCCTCCCACACCCTCACCCCGCCTCCACCACCCTCCCATCCCCCAACCACACCCCCTCCCCTGTATTCCCCAGTGGCCTCTTGCGAAGGTCCCAGGTGGCCTTCTTCTAGTCTCCAGCCTGCTCCATCCAGGTCCGCCTGGCAATGGACTTGTGGTCATCTCAGGCTCACTTTTTTTTTTTTTTTTTTTTTTTTAGGGAATGCTATGAATCAAGTCAGAACACTGAGCTTGGCCTCTTTCCTCTCTGCCACCTACTGGTGCACACGTGACACAGCAGCCACACCTGCAATGCCTCTAGGGTAAGGCACATTATAATCTTATCCAAGAAGGTCACAAACAGAGCACAAGAGCCTCATGGATGAGTGGAGGGAACAGAAGGACCCAGAGGGTACAGGAGCTCCACAAGGAGACCATCAACCCAACAAATCTGGGCCGGGGAGGCCTGCAGAAACTGATGCATCAACCAAAGACAATGCACAGGAGAACCTAGACCTCTTTTTCAGATGTAGGCAATGGGCAGCTCTTTCTCCATGGGAATCCCCTAGTAGGGGGGGCAGGAACTACCTCTGACATAGATGCTGGTACCCATGATTTAATCACTTCCCCTTGCTGAAGAGAAGAGGGTGTGGGGGATCCTAATGAGGCCTGATAGGTTGGGCTCAGAAGGTAGGGAAGGGGGCTCCCCCTGTCCGAGGACTAGGGGAGGTGGGCGAATAGGGGAGAAGAGCGAGGGAAGTTGGGAACAGGAGGATACCAGCAAGGGGGTAACAATCAGGATATAATGTGAACACACTATAAAAATAAAAAAAATCGTTAAAAAAAACAGAATGCAAATATACCTGCTGCTCATTATTATGTAAACAAAATACTTATACACAACATGTGCAGATAAAAAGGGAGTGGGATATCAAGTTTCTTCTCGGTAACCTGCTGTCCTTCCTCTGAGTGCCACCAGGTCTCCTCCTCCAGGGGACATGGTCAAAGGTGAGGCACCAGAGTATGTGAGAAAGTAATATCCCACTCTCCACTCTACTGTGGAGAGTGTTCTGTCCATTGGCTAGATCTGGGTAGGGGTTTAAGGTTTACCACCTGTATTGTCCTTGGCTGGTGCCTTAGTTTGAGTGGGACCCCTGGGCCCAAATCTGCCTATCATAATGTTGTACTTGTAGGTTTCTAGAACCCTCTGAATCCTTCTACTTTGCTATTCTCCCATGCTTCTCTCATCCAGAGTCTCAATGGGATGTCAGAGACTTGATACCCTATGAGCATATACAGGGGGAGGTAATCCCCCTCAGGAACAGTCATAGGGGAGGGGAATAAGGGGAAAATGGGAGGGAGGGAAGAATGGGAGGATAAAAGGGATGGGATAACCATTCAGATGTAACAAGAATAAATTAATAAAAAAAAAGGGAGTGGGAGCTCAGCATTGAACTTGTAAATGGACATAGTTGATTATGCACACAAATCTTACTCACTTCCCACTGTGTATACATGGGGAAGTTATTTACTCTCTCTAAATAACAGTACGTCCCATGCGGGTGACTAATTTCATAGGCACACTGTACATAATGTTAAGTAACCCACGGGTAGTTCTTGATACACCTCCTATGTTTTGATTAAGTTTGATGATTTCTACTTGTGGAGTCTGCCACTTTGAATAAGAAAAATGCAAAGGGCAGTAATAAAATAAATTGAATAACACATGATAGTAAAATTGGAAGTGTCATTATATCTACTAATATCTTTTCTCCCTCATGAATAATAATTTCTAGACTGAAATAAGTGGCATGAAATAAGAAGGTGCCTTCTTAAAGTCACTCATCCTCTTATTGGCTCAAAGCCATTTTTCAAGTTTGTTTGGTAGTTTACAATCTAGTCATTTCTCACTTGAATTACTAATTAGCATAGAATCCATCTGGCCTCCTCTGTCTCCTGGATTTAGATATTGCCTTCTTGTTGCTGGCATTGAACAAACAAGAAACCTTCCACAGAGTTTTCTTCACACTCTATTTTCAGTGTGTATTATTAGTTTTGGATATATGTGGGATTACACTTAACATCAGACAGCCTCGTATCCCGCCACCCCTGCTAATTTACATTAATCACTACAGTTACACGGCATCATTCTGTTACTCTGACTGTAATAAAAGACTTATCTATATGACTGTTTTGACCAAGAGCATTTTTATCTAACCATCTATGATATTTAGTCATTAAATTTCCTTAAATGTTAATCTAAATACACCTTTGAGGCCACTCAAATCTTCTAGGCTTAGTTAATTTATTATTAGTCTTTTCTCAAGTCCTATCTAAAATTTGATAATAAGTTGATATAAAGTAAAATACAATTATATTTTGTCAGTGTTTTATGTCTTTCACAACATGTTCAGTCACCTAAGGATAAAGACCATGTCTTCTGTTGATTTTCAAAATACCAGTGCCTCCTGTGATGCCTGCCACATCTCATTAATGTTTGTTTAAAACTAATTATATCACATGAAAACATGAAGTCATAAGATACTTATTAAGCATGTTTTAAGCATGATAAAAGTTCACATTGTTGAAATCTCTAAAGGTTCTCAAAACATCAATATGAACATTTATTTTGTATTTTAAGGTATTCATGGTAGATATTTGTTCTTTCTCCAGATCCACTCACCTCACCTGATAGTAGAAGAATTTCTAATTTATACTTAAGTATATGAGCAGATACATATAATGCAAAGTCATGTTTTTCACTTTAGCTTCCCCGGCAGAGGGCTGTGATGTACTGCTGTAGGCAGAACTGTCATGTTGCTTTTTTCTGAAATACATCTCTTGTGTATGTTCTTCTTGATCATTTATTATATCTAGAATGTTGATGTGTTTACTAGAGTTGGAATAACACTTGTGAAATGAGCTAATCTATCAATTGTGGAGCTTTACATGAGTCACAAATAAAGTTGAATAGATTCCGTATCCCTGGGCATGCTTGGAACTCATAACAGAAGCACTGACGAGGCTGACACCAGAGGGTGACAAGTTTGAGACCACCCATGGAAATAGTCAGACAATTTCAAAGCAAACAAACCCTTATGACATCACTAAATGTGTAAAGCATAGGCATTGCACTCCACATTAAGAACTTTTTAATTAAGTGATATTTTAATTTTTGAGATTTAAATAGAGTTAAATAATTTTGTTTCTTTACCTCCTTCTAACTCCTTTATGTAATATTCTTTTATCTCTATTTAAAATTCAAAGCTTTACTTTCTTTAATTGTTGTTACATGTACAAATACACAGAAATGTTTCCAAATATGTAAATACAATCAAAATGACAAGCATAAGAATATTTCTATCATTTTAGGCACTCTTTTTATTTTATGTTACATTTATTGTCAATAAAATCTCAGAATTTGAAATTCAAATGACAATTAAGTCTTGAGCATAAGTTTTAAAATATGTGATATATGGAAATATTAACAAAAGTATTTAATGTCACATGGCTAGTAGGCAGTAAGATGAGGCAAAATACTGGGTCTTATTCCTTCTAAGTTTATGACTCCAAAGACCTACAATGCTTTGATGCCCTTTTGTAGTCTTGTTTGCCAGGTTTAAAAAGGTCATCCTAGACTCTATCCATAAATAAATTGTATATTTTGACAGATTAAAAGCTCAATAAATGTGCACTGATTTCCTTACCAACACCACCTCTGTTAGATTTATGAAGAGAGAGAAATATCAGTCATGTCTTATCGGAATGCAGTAAAGCACTTGGAAATCCTCTTGGGCAGGACATGGTTGTAGCTAAGACAGAGAAATGTGTTAAGTGACAGAGCAGCTCAATAAATGCACAGATATTACCACATGTGTTGTTTAATAAATAATTTTCCCCTTGAAAAGATGGCTGGTGTGATATATCACAAGATTCACTATTTAGCCTATAAATTCTTATCTGCACCTGGAATGAAGGGGCATTTATCACATCTACAAGGAACACAACACTATAAAGAGAAACTACTGGTTTGGTTGGTATAATTGAGGTTCAAGAACTTCCCAGGAACGCTTTAATGCATGGCCCCAAATTAATAAGAATGTTGAAAAAATAAACCTTGAAAATGTAAATTCCTAATACTGTAGTGTGCTGCAGAAGTACAGATATGGGGTCCATATGCCACCACGGGGTCTAATGACTTCACTGGGAAGCTTAGTGGGGGCAATTTTGATGAGGCAATACTATAAAATATTTTTGAGATTGTTGATAACAATTCAGATTAAATGTTTTCTGTTCGGTCTATAGACCATCAAAACGGGCTTGAAAGTCTTAGAAAGATTTCTTTTTTTCTACCTTTTTAAAAAAATTGTTTTCATTTCAATTTTTTTCACATATTTGATTATAATTGTCCTCCCCAACTCGCCAAGATACTTCTCACTTCTTTTCCACCAAACTTCACGTTCTTCCTGCCTCCTTTTTGTAAACAATCTAAGCAAACAAACAAATCAATGGCATCTTTCCTAGTGACATTCTGTTATACCCGTAGGTCAGCGCTGTGTCCAGTAACCAACAGAGAAGTTTGCCGTGGCGGCGGATAGTTGTGGGTGCAGAGACACACAGCCGGACGTTATGCAGAGAGTCTAAACTGGGGTCCTTCTCCCATAGAGCAAGGAACCCCCAGAACAGGAGGAGGAAAGACCGTGGGATTCAGAGGGGACGGAGGACACAGGAGAGCATGGGCCACCAAATCAAGTAAGTAGAGCTCACAAGGGCTCACAGAGACGGATACAGACAGCAGAGGACTTGCTTGGTGTCTTTATGAGACTCCTAACAGGCAGAGTGGGTTTATTTCTGACTCTGTTGCCGTCTATAGAGACTCTCTTCCTCCTACCGCGGGTGTCTTGTGCAGCATTAATATGAAGGATGAAAGCCTTGCTGTATATTTTGTTTTGTCCTGTTTGACTGTCATCTCCAAGAGGCCCGCACATTCTCTTATTTGTCATATGGCGACTTCATTAAATTACTTTCACATATCTATGTATCTGAGGAAGATCTGTGATGGCTAATTTTTTGTCAACTTGACACAAGCTGGAGTCATCTTGGGAAAAGTAACCTTCCTTATAAAGGGCTGTAGGTTGGGTTGGCTTATTGGTCATTTTCTTGATTGGTGATTGATGGGAGAGCATCCCGCCCTTGAGGTGTGAGGTTCTGTAAGAAATGATGCTGAACATGAAAGACACACATCCCTTCACTCTGCATTATCCCCTCCCTCAAGATTCCTGCCGTGCTTTGCATCCTGCCTAATGATGGACTATAAGTGAAAGTTGTGGTGTTTCGTCATAACAATAGTAACCCTAACTACGTCAAGATCCTATGATTGTAGGCTTTCATGTGGCTTTTCAAAAGGCCTTTCTTGTCAGTTGTCCCTTCCTCATATACCTCTTCCCATTTCATCCTCCTGCTTTATATTTATACCTTTTATATTTATATAATACTATATTCTGTTTCCCTTTAATATCCCCTCCTATCCATGATCCCTTACTAACCAGCCACATGTACACACATGCACACAGACACACACATAAATACTCACATACATGTGTATGTGTTTATACATGTAAAATTATGTATATATATATATATATGTATTTTCACATAAATTGAGAACATTGCATTTCTTCATGGATTTTTAAAGCAACCTTAGTGTTAATTATCTGTCTTCTCTTACTCTCCATCTGCAGTGTCTTTCCTTTCTTTCCAGTGAGGAATTACCTTACGATTTTTCCCATTTTCCCATTACAGAGCCCATGTCCTGCACCTCCTCACCCTCTAAAAATAATGTCTACTGGTTCTTTTTACTTTAAAAGTTAAGCAATGTTATAAAGCATTTCTCACAGAGCCTTAGTGTTATATATCTCTGTTCTATCCCTCTTCTGTATCCCTCCCCCCTCCCCACACAGAGCCTAGCCCTCCCTCGCGCCTCCCCCCCCCCACACACACATCATACATTTCCACTTTCCTGGCTTCTGCAGTTACTTCAGATTGTGTCCACAAATATAAGAATCTGGAGAAAAGAACCACAAAGAAGAAAGAACATGTCTGTTAGTCAGTCTGGGTCTGTGTTCTCTCACTCAGTATAATGTTTTTTTCCTGCTCCATTCAATTCTCTGAAAATTTCACAATTCCTGTTTCCTTACAACTGAATAGATTTTTAATGTATCCCACATTTCCATTATCCACCCATCAGCTGGAAGATCTCTTTGTTGTTTCTATCTCCTAGATGTAGAGGTTTGTGTTGCTTTTTCAGACTTACTGTTTCTTAGGCCAATATGTTTTTGTATCCACTCTGCTTTTTTTTCTTTAGGGAACAACACTTTAATTTTGACAATAAATAATTTGGATGAATACAGACACAGAACCGAATATCCCCTTCCATTATTTGAAATTTCATTTTCAAAGGGGCACAGTGTTCTAAGATGTTCCAGATTAAAGGCATTAGATTCAGTTTTATCACTTCTAAATTTTATCACTTTTAAATTTCAGACTTTTTCTAGATACATAAAAATTATATTTTACTACAGTAATGAAAAATAACTTTGTAATATCATAGATTTATGTTGTGAAAACACGCAAAATACAAACTCAGCAGAAGTAGAGTTTTCCCTTAGCATCTTGGTGGCCCTGTGGTGTAATTCCTAGCCACTGGCGCGCGCGCACACACACACACACACACACACACACACACACACACGCACGCACACGCACACGCACACGCACACATACACACACACACACGCACACGCACACGCACACACACACACACACACACACACTCATAAATTCACACACCGAGAGACAGATGGAGGAGGAAGAAATGTAGTGTTCAAGGGACAAATCCTTATGTATCCTTAGAACACTTTTAGAACTTGAATAAGCTTATGTGCACACATTACATGACAGAACAGCACATAAACTGGTTTGGCCACTGGCATGATGGGCCTATTCCTAGAGCCGGCTCCTGGACGGACACAGTGTTAATAGATTTGGTCAGCATTTGCCAAGGAATTCCCCAGAGAAAGTGTACAGGTTGAAAACAGAAGTGCTGTGTCCAGTTCCACCAGGAAGGAAATCATTGATTTGTGCAAGCTTTTCCTATTTCACTTTCAACACTGACTGAGATACCCAGAAATACAAAACGTATCTTGTTTTATCTTCATGGGTTAAAATTTTATCGACATCCATCTGGTAGTAATTTTTAATTGTTTACATATGAATATATTTGATTATAAGGAGTGTTTTTGATGTTTTTAATAAATGCTTCTTTTGAAAACAAAAAATTATCAACATTATTTAACAACCAATTAAATTCTTAGCATACTATATGCATTACCAATTTCACGAGTCCCACATTTTTAACATATTTTATTTGTATAAATGAAGTGAATTTTGTAAGTAATAAATCCTAAAGTGGTTTAATACTGATTGCTACCAATTTAATGTGATCAACATTCAGACAGCAGCCATAGAAATATATTTTAAAGTAATTTTGCCAATTAGCTTCTGCTATGAAAAGACAATGTGCTTTTTATTATGAGAATGACTTAAAACACAAAATTCTCGGCTCCTGTAGTCACACTTTTCATAACATAATTATAAAGAGAAAACATAAAAGAGAAATAAATGACATGTGTATAGATTACTGTGCAAACTTTAATGAATTTAAAACAGGATGTTAAGGAACAAGTACTGTCAAGAAGTAAGGGCTTAACTTTTGAGTTAGATTTTTGCTGTTGTTTCTAATTAGAAAGAGTTGAGGGTAAACATAATTTGGAAATTTGAGATTAAGTCAATAAAATCAGAAAGTACGAAAAGTGCTATATAAAGATTATAAGACAGAGCTGTAAAGCTGATCTCTACCAGTGAGAGAATGACTTTTCTCCTGGAAGATTTGCTATAACAGGTGCATTAGCCTGTCCAGGGCAAGGCTGTATCATTTAGACTTGCTTTTGCCCATGGAAATGGGGATGATGGATGTCCAATGCAAACGCCTCTCATATTTGTATTAACATGGGTTAGGAAGGACTTGATTCGCCAGAGGGTTTAATCTGAGGACAGAACATGTGTGCCTCATACTTTTTGTGGTACATTTCTGACCTTACTAGCTTACGGTTTAAGCAATTTTAAATTGCATCACCACCAGCAACATCACCGTAATCATCGCCACCACCCCCATCATCGTCATCACCACCACCTCCATCATCATCATCACCACCACCCCCATCATCGTCATCACCACCACCCCCATCATCATCATCACCACCACCCCCATCATCATCATCACCACCACCCCTATCATCGTCATCACCACCACCCCCATCATCGTCATCACCACCACCCCCATCATCATCATCACCACCACCCCCATCATCGTCATCACCACCACCCCCATCATCGTCATCACCACCACCCCCATCATCACCATCACCACCACCCCCATCATCATCATCACCACCACCCCCATCATCGTCATCACCACCACCCCCATCATCGTCATCACCACCACCCCCATCATCGTCATCACCACCACCCCCATCATCGTCATCACCACCCCCCCATCATCGTCATCACCACCCCACCCTCACCATCATCATCATCACCACCACCCCCATCATCACCATCACCACCACCCCCATCATCATCATCACCACCACCCCCATCATCATCATCACCACCACCCCCATCATCATCATCACCACCACCCCTATCATCGTCATCACCACCACCCCCATCATCATCATCACCACCACCCCCATCATCATCGTCATCACCACCCCCATCATCATCATCACCACCACCCCCATCATCATCATCACCACCACCCCTATCATCGTCATCACCACCACCCCCATCATCGTCATCACCACCACCCCCATCATCGTCATCACCACCCCACCCTCACCATCATCATCATCACCACCACCCCCATCATCACCATCACCACCACCCCCATCATCATCACCACCACCCCATCATCATCATCACCACCACCCCCATCATCATCATCATCACCACCACCCCCATCATCATCACCACCACCCCATCATCGTCATCACCACCACCCCCATCATCATCATCACCACCACCCCCATCATCATCATCACCACCACCCCCATCATCATCATCACCACCACCCCTATCATCGTCATCACCACCACCCCCATCATCGTCATCACCACCACCCCCATCATCGTCATCACCACCACCCCTATCATCGTCATCACCACCACCCCCATCATCGTCATCACCACCACCCCCATCATCGTCATCACCACCACCCCCATCATCATCATCACCACCACCCCCATCATCGTCATCACCACCACCCCCATCATCATCATCACCACCACCCCTATCATCGTCATCACCACCACCCCCATCATCATCATCACCACCACCCCCATCATCATCATCACCACCACCCCCATCATCATCATCACCACCACCCCCATCATCATCACCACCACCCCCATCATCATCATCACCACCACCCCCATCATCGTCATCACCACCCCCCCATCATCATCATCACCACCACCCCCATCATCGTCATCACCACCACCCCCATCATCGTCATCACCACCACCCCTATCATCATCATCACCACCACCCCCATCATCGTCATCACCACCACCCCATCATCGTCATCACCACCACCCCCATCATCGTCATCACCACCCCCCCATCATCACCATCACCACCACCCCCATCATCGTCATCACCACCACCCCCCATCATCGTCATCACCACCACCCCCATCATCGTCATCACCACCACCCCTATCATCGTCATCACCACCACCCCCATCATCGTCATCACCACCACCCCCATCATCATCACCACCACCCCCATCATCACCATCATCACCACCCCTATCATCGTCATCACCACCACCCCCATCATCGTCATCACCACCACCCCCATCATCATCATCACCACCACCCCCATCCTCATCATCACCACCACCCCCATCATCATCATCACCACCACCCCCATCATCGTCATCACCACCACCCCCATCATCATCATCACCACCACCCCCATCCTCATCATCACCACCACCCCCATCATCGTCATCACCACCACCCCCATCCTCATCATCACCACCACCCCCATCATCGTCATCACCACCACCCCCATCATCGTCATCACCACCACCCCCATCATCGTCATCACCACCACCCCCATCATCATCATCACCACCACCCCCATCCTCATCATCACCACCACCCCCATCATCATCATCACCACCACCCCCATCATCGTCATCACCACCACCCCCATCATCATCATCACCACCACCCCCATCCTCATCATCACCACCACCCCCATCATCGTCATCACCACCACCCCCATCATCATCATCACCACCACCCCCATCCTCATCATCACCACCACCCCCATCATCATCATCACCACCACCCCCATCATCGTCATCACCACCACCCCTATCATCGTCATCACCACCACCCCCATCATCGTCATCACCACCACCCCCATCATCATCATCACCACCCCCATCATCACCATCATCACCACCCCTATCATCGTCATCACCACCACCCCCATCATCGTCATCACCACCACCCCCATCATCGTCATCACCACCACCCCCATCATCGTCATCACCACCACCCCCATCATCGTCATCACCACCACCCCCATCATCATCATCACCACCCCCATCATCACCATCATCACCACCCCTATCATCGTCATCACCACCACCCCCATCATCGTCATCACCACCACCCCCATCCTCATCATCACCACCACCCCTATCATCGTCATCACCACCACCCCCATCATCGTCATCACCACCACCCCCATCATCGTCATCACCACCACCCCCATCATCGTCATCACCACCACCCCCATCATCGTCATCACCACCACCCCCATCATCATCATCACCACCCCCATCATCACCATCATCACCACCCCTATCATCGTCATCACCACCACCCCCATCATCGTCATCACCACCACCCCCATCATCGTCATCACCACCACCCCCATCCTCATCATCACCACCACCCCTATCATCGTCATCACCACCACCCCCATCATCATCATCACCACCACCCCCATCATCGTCATCACCACCACCCCCATCATCGTCATCACCACCACCCCCATCATCACCATCACCACCACCCCCATCATCATCATCACCACCACCCCCATCATCGTCATCACCACCACCCCCATCATCGTCATCACCACCACCCCCATCATCACCATCACCACCACCCCCATCATCATCATCACCACCACCCCCATCATCGTCATCACCACCACCCCCATCATTGTCATCACCACCACCCCCATCATCGTCATCACCACCACCCCCATCATCGTCATCACCACCACCCCCATCCTCATCATCACCACCACCCCCATCATCGTCATCACCACCACCCCATCATCGTCATCACCACCACCCCATCATCGTCATCACCACCACCCCCATCATCATCATCATCTCATCATTGTGCATATGAGTGTGAGCATATGCACGAATGTCGGAGGACTAGAGGCAGTCAGTTCAGTTGTTTTCTTCTACCCTCTGGGTCCAGGTTATCAGGCACGGTGACATAATCATATGTAGAGGTAAAAGTGCAATTCTCTGGTGTATTTTATACTCACCTTCTCATCCCATCCCTACTCTGGACTCACCTTTATTTCACTTCCTTAGTGGACGCTTACCATCACTTGCGTTCACAGTTGTGTATGTGTGTGGCTGTTCCTCATTAACATCTTCACAAGTTGAACACCGACTTCCTGTTAATGATACTCCTATTCAGCTTTCTTCTATATGCTCTGACCAGGAGAGCCTGCATCCTCCTGTACATCTGTACCATTTTTCTCGTGTCACTATTTACTTTTAGTAGGATGTAAAAATTAACAGGCAAAAAGTGGAATGTAACGGCAAATTCTTCTTTTGCATTTCTTCTGTTTAAAGCAGTGAGCTTTGACCCATTTTTCTGTTTTATTTTATTAAGTTTAAATTCTATTTCACATCACATATTTTTTATTTCATTCATATATTTTAATATGTCTGTCTAAATAGATTTGAAATATAGAATTCTCCTTCTAACACAAAGAATATCAAGTACATTGATCGATGATGTATTGTCATTGGATATTACTCTTTGCTCTTACCCTTCTCTTGCAATCTGTGTGTTGTGTAGATTCTCTGACACCATCTTGGTAGAATAAATTTTTACCACCATCCTGAGGACCTCTTAAAATTTTCTCTAGGTAGTGTATATTTTATGTCCAGTGTCCCATATTTCCTTTCACTGATTAATTATTTTACCTACCCAACTTTTAGTCACTTTCAGAGAAATAATTTTAAAAATGACTTATGATATATTGATGATAAAACTACATTTGTTCTATACTTAAATTGTGATGCTTAATAACACATAGATGTTTATGAAGGAATCAGTTTTGTCATGAGACCTGATTGAGATGCTTTCCTCCTCTTTCTTTCTTCCTGTTTTTCTCCCTCTACTCCTCTTCAGTTTCCTCTTCTTTTCCCTCCTCCCTGCCATCTTCTTTCTTTTTTTATAGATAGGATATCATGATATACCCAAGATAAGACATGAACTCAACATTTGCCTGTCTCAGATTCCTATCTGTTACCCTTTTATCTCTCAGCTTCCAAAAATTACCAATGAGAAGTCCAAAAACACTTTGATTTCTGTAATGTCATAGCACTTTCCCCCTCCTTCCTTCTGTTTTTACCCTGTATCTTTTATACTGCAGGTATCCAGAGTTGCAAATCTAAGCAGGATCACTTAGTAGTGTATAAAATTTCCAGGGGGATTTCTAAAAGAGATTGTAATAATTTCTTCTTGGAACAAAATGTTTTGTAATTATTATTTTTTTCTCTCTTACAAGCTATATGCCTTTCTGGAAACATCTTTAAATAGGCTAGAAAATGTTTGCATAGACTTTCTATTTATTTTTATGATTACACTATACTAACATCATAGTCATGAGATCTTTCTATACCATGTTATTTTCTTGCTGTTTCTAGAGAAGCAGGAATCCATCTTCACATCCATGTGTTCTATATGGATTACTTAGTTTTATCAGACTAAGAACATTAGTTACTGTCTATCCAACCATTCTACTTTTTTCTGTTTTTTTTTTTTGTCTTGGTAAATATTATTCCTTTTATTTTTTACAGTCTAATGGTGTTTGGAATGATGTAAATCAATCTTCGTATATTCTAAAAATTATTTCTGAATGACTTTTTTCTTTTTTTTTAAATTGAGTATATTTTTTTACATATACATTTAGATTTTGTTTTAGGGGGCAAAATTAGCCCAGTGCCATAAAATATAAATTAAATTATCAAGAAACTGTTAGTATTTTTGTTTTGCAGTTTCTAATGTGGAGTAAGAATAAATATCTCCCTGCTCCTGGTAGGGCATCAAGGAGAAACTAAAGAAAAGTTTCCATCCTAGTTTAAATTGGTAAACCAATGAGTTTATTGGGCTAGTTTGTGGAATCATGGGTGAGTAATTACAGCAGTGTAGGTGACTGCTACTTTCAATAAAATGTTACCACAGCAAAGGGGAGGACCTCCAAAATTACATACAGTCTTTTCTTGTTAGCTTTTGCTTTCCTTTGTACTCTCCTGCATCTTAAGTCTGGCTGCAGGTAGGAAAAGGTTATATATCACTGGATGAGAACTAGACGGAAGGGAGTCAGGCGTCTGGTGATCCCCCTCCCCTACCCAAATCCTTCCAGAGTAAATGGTAATAGGTTCAATCTAGAAAAGGTTCTTTAGGAATGGAATCTGATATGAGTTCACGATGTTGATGATTATATAATACCCGGAGAACAGAATTACATACTGCCCTTAGACTGAAAAGTAAAACCCCTTGACATTGATTATTATATTCCCACAATTACATAGCCAGTATTTGGACACAGGCTGATGATCAATGGTTGTGCCATTATTCTATAGTTATTGATGTTTAAGGTGGTGCTTCAACCCAAATGCTCTAAAGTTTCCTGTGACTTTCCATGTAAAGAGAGAACCATGCAGCTCATGGATTTGAGGTTCTATGGATGTTTTGTTGCTTTGCTGTTTGTTTACTATTTAACAAAATGTATAGTTCAGACAACTAGTAGTTTCTGAAAGTACCACAGTTAACTAAAGTTAACTTTTGAATTTTCAAATTATTATTATGATCTTTCTTTTTAAGTGTGTATTTTTGAAGTGTATTTGTTCTTGGTGAGCTGAAAAATCAGGTTTTCAATATTCCAGATTGTGGGACGAGCTGAAACTGGTGCTTCTGGCTCAGTGCAGCCCACTGCAATCCATGAAGGAATGCACCAGCAAGCCCCCATGATGCCTGGGCACCTACAGGAAGGCTTTGGCTGCGTGGTCACCAACCGATTTGACCAACAATTTGACAATGATTCAGACCCTTTCCAGGTACTGAAAGCATGAGAGAACAAGAAAAAAGAAGCCTGTAGGGGCAGTGTTGGTGGCCCTAGGGTGAAGGGCATGCAGCTCAGACCAGAGTCCAGACCAACTGCAACTCATGGGCAAACAGTTGCGTATAAAGTCCAAGAAAGACCACAAGAACCCACTGCTCCCGAGCATCATCCTGGCTGACAAAAAGAAGGAGATGCAGCCTCCGGTGGTGCTTAAGAAAGAAGGAATATACCACAATTTCTTTATCCATTCTTCGCCTGAGGGACATCTGGATTGTTTCCAGATTCTGGCTATTATGAATAAGGTTGCTATGAACATATTTGATCAAATGTCCTTGTTGTGTAGTGTAGCATATTTTGGATATATGCGTATGCATTGTATAGCTGGGTCTTGAGGTAGAACAATTTCCAGTTTTCTGAAAAATTGCCAGATTGATTTCAAAATTGGTTGTTCAAGTCTGCACTCCCATCAACAATGGAGGAGTGAGTGTTCCCTTTCTCCACATCCTTGCTAACATTTGCAGATGTTAGGAGAGTGAGGGCTCCACTTTCTGAGGATTAGGGGAGGGAGGGAGAGGGTATAAAGGAGGGAGGTAGGACCAGGAGGTGACAAGGGAGGGGCTACATTCAGGGTGTGAAGGGAGCAAATTGAAAAGAAAAAGAAGAAAAGAAAAAAAGGAAATAGCATTTAGGATGAGACTGTAGAACACAACTTAGAAAAAGGAGTATAAACATGTTACTGAAGTACAGATGTGTTATTTCTGGGAATTGTGTTTCTACATCCAGTTAAATCACACTAAATATGATCAGCCCAATCTGTAGAGATCAGTAAAGCCCTTAATGAGTATTCACGTGACTCAGAATTACCTCTACACTAGGACATATTCTTGTGTCTCATTTCCTTTTAAGTGTACTTTAAAGCTTTTAGATCATCCAAATGTAAAAAAAAAAAAATACTCTAGAAAATCTAGTTACCAGAAATTGTATGTGTTTTTACTTTAAGCTGTCATTCCATGATGCCAAGAAGGCAGCAAGATCTGCTGTTAAAACTTTCTTCTAGTGGAAGACATTAAGTCTTCTATGTCCTTTTCTACTCTACTGGTTTGCTCTAGCTACACATCTGGAACAGCAGTTGTAATTAAAAAAAAAACCCTCCTAATTAAACTTATGATAATTCACTCATTCTGAAAGGCCCATCTGTCTCTGGGTCTGGTCAAATAAGACACCTAAATGAGCTGTCATGTAAATCATTGCTCTGTCTGTAGATGGTGGCACTTACCTCTTTGACTTTTAAAGTGGGACACAGTTGCTTTTATTTAGAATCTCCTCATAACTTATGAGCTGCAGTAGCTTTGTCCTTCCGATAATAACTCTGACCCAAGGTTCTGTCACAAAACAGATTCTGACAAATATTTGCAATACTTCTGTCCTCTCGGGAAATGGTGCAAGAGGGATGCTAAACATCTCAGTGACACCATCTCAGGCATGAACATAGACTAGAAGTGTAGTTTTATTTGATCTTCAAAACCTCTTAACAGTTACTCAGGAATTATGCTGATTTAGAGTTTGAGTTCAGTGGGAACCTTGTCTCTACCTTCTGGAGAAGAGTGTGAGATACATGCTTAGTCTTTATGTGGAGGAGTTTCATTACAGAATCTTTCTTCATGAGTACCCAGCATTGTCTTAATACAAGGGTAACGTTGTATAAGAGATAATTCTAATTCGGTGAGAAGATATGACTCTATTAAAGTGACTCACTTCGGAATGCTTCACACCTCAGTTGAATATTTTTACCTGTTATATATTATGTGTAAAGTCACATGATCAAAAATATAGATATTTACATTGTTACACATTATATAGTAAAGTGACAGTCAGAACCTTATCTAAAAGTTTTCTGAGAGTACCAGCAGGAAAATATAGTGGCAGTCATGGTGTTCTGCTGCCTGATGGCTTTGCCACATGACCCTTGTCCCTTAGATTAATGCCTCTCTCATAAGTTTCTAGCAGGGACCTTTTTTTTTTTTTGTTGTTGTTGTTCACTGAAATGGACAATTCGAAGGTTATGGGTTGCCAGAAGCACATTACATGACAGTATTAACTACCATGTCTTATTGTAATTACCTATCACAGACATGGTTGTGGATTAAAAAGACACTGGAAAAGTAGACTAGATGCCAAATGACCATAAAGAAGGTGTGTTAATTACGGCAGCTGTGACTGGGTTGCTAATAACAACCCAGGCCAAAAATAGATTCTGACAGCAACTATATTAAACAAACATGGATTCTGACAGCAACTATATTAAACAAACACTTGACGCTCATCTATTCTAGTTCTTTGTTCTTCATATGGTATTAATTTGTCATGCATAATGACCTAAGATAGCTAAGAGTTTCCCTGTGTGAGGGTTCATCAACAGGCAGGATAAAACGGGGTGTTCCGTGACAGGACCGGCCTGTGTGGCCATGGTGCTTTTGTGTCTGTGGCTTTTCATGAATGTTTTGTCAGCACAGAAGGCAGTATTGTCTCCTTCTCAACAGCTGTCATGGCGGCTTCACTGGCAGAGATTGTTCAGGAAGTCCAGCCCTGAGAGACTAGAAGGTTCTCATGACATTCATTCTCTATCCTTTCTACCACAGTTTGGCATTTTAGTTCTATTTTATCTTTTTTAAATTTTTTAGCTAATAGAAGAAAACTTTCCAGTTCATCTGTCTCCCATTGATGAGTTATTGAATACAATGAAATGAGGAAGCTGAATCACGAACAAATCTGTGAGAGGCTGTTAGTCTTTCCCGGAAGGTTTTTGGTTTCTACTGACGGTGCTTTTCCTGGGGTTACAAGGCAGAATGACAGCAGTCGGTGGTGTATGAGGAATGGTCTTCTTTCTCTGCGTTCCCTACATTCCTAGTTTCGGAGATAAATCTTTCACTTGTTGGTAATGCTATTACATTTTGGGTTCAATGCTGGTGAGTAAGTAATCTAATGCATAACACGAAGATTGTTTTAGATAAAAAGGCTAAGATGTGAAGTAACAGATGGGAAAATCATCTGTATGATTTGCTGGTTAGACTTCATTGCATTCACGAGATGCCTTAGTCAGTTTGTTCTGTTCCATTCAAAACAAATGAATGTTTACTTCCCAGAGATGACTAGACTTTCACTTAGTGACAAAGACGACATTGTGATAGCTTCTCTGCGTATTTGTTTTGTTCATTTGCATTAATTTTAATTGAGGCAGTGATTACTGAATTACGTCCTTTACCAAAATATCCTTCCAGTAATCAGAAGTTTACATTTTCCAGTTATTACCAGGTTCTTCAGCACCAAATCGTGGTAGACATTTGGAGTTATAAAATATATGCCATATAATGGAATTATAATTCTGGATTGCCAAACATTATCTGTGATGACATACTGCTTGAAGAAAGTTCATTTTACTATAAATGAGCAAACACTGGTGTGAAATAAATCTCTGTTTCAGATTTCAAATACACTTGTTTGCAGTATTACACCTAAGGGTAAGAAATAAGCGAGGTAAATGAATTTGTGTATGCCCCGTGATTTTCTAGAGGTTTTATAATTAAGACTATAAAACATTGCCTTTAGCGAACAGCTATTGTGGGAATTCTTTCATGCAGCCTTAATGCACAGCAACCCCATTTTGTTTGTCTTGATTTCCTCTGACAACAATTGCAACTGTCTGCTGAGAGGAGGCACAATGTAATTTTTATATAAAATTGTTTGCAAGGAAGGCATACTACCAGGGTTAGCTTACCCAGACTTGCTTGAGAAAAAATAAGTATGTTTTATGGATTCTAAAGTAAAGATACCTTCATAGACCAGAGCAAATGCATTCAGTTGATTTGAATGGAACCGCTGAGACCCTGATGACTACTGGCTAGAGTCTTCTGTTGTTACAGATTATATTAAAATGTTCATACAATTTAAGCCATGTGAGTGCATTTAGTTAAATGTATAAATTATAGACATATCTATCAATCCCTTTATACTTTATCACTTATTGGTCCCTGTCTATATTATTTTTATCTGGAAGACAGTCTGTGTTAAAGTTTCATCCTACTTTGACCCAGCCTCCCGGGGTTCGACTAACGCTCAGGAGGGGAATTCTCCCATATAGGGACAGAACACAAGACACGAAGGAGAGCAAGTCTTTGATCAAGCTCTCAAATTTTATTTTTCAGGTAGAAGGTTTTATAAGGCAGGGGGCAGGGAAGCATATTGCTATGGCAACCCAGCTGCAGGCTATCTCAAGATTTGAGGAATTCCAGGCAGGTCACAACCTTCTGCCATACCGAATATTTTGCTATCTTTATATAATCTAACTGCTAAACTACAACAGGGTGGCTCCGTCTAAATCTTATCTTTAGTCTAACTGCCGAACCACGACGGGGTTAGCTGGTTTCTGGTAAATGACAGACTGCTGGAGAAATAGGAACCTAGCCTCTGACAAGATGGTTGGAGATTGGCCGTGTGGCCTGTCCCCAACACTACGTCTGTTTTAATACAATTTATCTAACCATGATGTGGTATTGGGGCCAGATATCCACCCTAGGCCATGTGCTTCCCACTCAATATCTTCCTTCCTTTTTGTCTTTCCCTTCCTTTTGGCATTTATATATTGCAATTTCTTAGTATTCATTCCCGTGACTTCCATTCAACACCACTCATACTTTGGTGATTTTTTATCTAGACTCCTAGCCATGGCTGTCACATGTCTCTATGATGATCATCAAATTAATGCCATTAAGCCAATTCTTTGTAGATGCCTGTATTTAACTGTTTAGCACAGCTATTCAAATTTCAATGTGCTTGACAGATGCTGTAGTATGTTTTCTTTCTAGACATAAACACTTTAGTTTCATATATTTATTTCCAGTTTTGACAAAAATTAATCCGCAATTTATTTTTCAGTCTATTACCTCAGTTTCCTTTGGTAGAAGGCTCTCTGATTGTCTTCTGATCTTTTCGGTTGGTATATAATAAGGACTGCTTAGTTTTAAATGATTATTTTTGCCCTCCAACCTTTCTCTTTTGGAATCTCTCCATCTCAACATATCCCAACTTGCTAAATATAAATAGTCAAGACTTGCCCACATAGAATAGTCATTTCTAAGACGTTTATAAAAGCTGGTATAGCCCACTGAGTGGATTGTTGTGTCACTCATATTTGTGCCTCCTTCTTCTTTATAAACAAAAACAAAACAAAACAGTCCCCCACAAAAAAAACAAAAATCAAACCCCTAGTTCTGAATCTTATATGTTTTTACTTCATTATCTACATAAGCCATCTTTGTTTCTGCTCCTTATTATGCTAAGGTATTTCTGAAATTTTCCTTCTACTAACTGTCAGTAAATTGTGTTTCCAAGTTTTAAAATATTAACCTAACTGAGGGTAGTCTGGCTACAAAATTTTGAATTCCAAAACATCAGGGATCCACTATAAATAATCACAAACTCAGAGATCCAGAGTAACACCAAGTAGCAGTCATGTGGGTCAGAAGTCCATTCGCAGGCTATATAGTTTATTCAGAATATCATGTGACTGGAAGCAAGATGTTGGTAGTCATGATGGTCTTTGGTATTTGAGTTTTTCCTACAAACTAATGGAGATTTTTGGGAACTTCTTCAATTTCTACCTATAATTATAAGACTAAGTTACACTCAAACAATCCCTTGCAATTTGTAGAAAATGTTCTAACTGGGAACATTTTCTGTATATATTTCTAATCTCCTTGGTAGATACACTGCCCTTAGTGAAAGATCTTGGTAAGCTTTTTGGGTTATTGTTTCTTCAGACTATCAGACCTCTGTAACTTCATGGAATCTGTTTTCCTTCTATGGCCAGTGGAAAGAATTGGATAACTTAAAATATTTTGTAGAATAAAACATTAAATATTGTTAAGAAATCCAGCCACCTCCCCAATGCTGGCAATTGTACCTTCTTCCACCCCTCTTGGTAGTTCAATAACTTACCTTCACTTGAGCTTCATTCAAGGAAAGCACAGAAAACAGTGTTGCTAACTGTAACAATAATCCATGACTACATTCACGTTAGGAGTTGTCCATATTTGGATATTCATATCACCTCTAATTTGTACTTAAGTTGGAGGAAATATACTATCTTAGCATTTCCTTTATAGAATATTGGTTACCAGCTTTCTGCAACACCCCAGGAGAAATATTTGTGTATTAGAAGCTTATCTGAGAATATTATTCCAAGAAGCAAGAGTGGATGAAAGAAATCAAAGATACATTTTGGTGCTCAATAGTTTGAATTTGCAAGAGTTGTAAGATACAGAGGGACAAAAAAAAAAAAAAAAAAAAAAAAAAAAAAAGAAAAAAAAGAAAAAAAAAAAGAAACATTTATTCATTAATTCCTGTCTGCACTCAACAAGGGTGATGTAATGAGTGTGGGTACTCTCATCTCTTTGTTGAATGTATATAAGTATTAAATAGTTTCCCCTAATGTCTTATATTGTGCGTCAGAGAACTAACTGGGTAAAAGAATGCTGTGTGTGACATGGCATTGAGGCAAAACACCATTACACAAGGAAGCCAGGGCACTGGAAGGAGCCTTTTCACAGTAGCAGGGCTGTGGAAACAGGAAGTGCAAACAGGAAGTGGCAGGGAGAGTGGAAGTAGTATAGATAAGCTAATTTTTACATTTCTATCTTTATATTCGAGGAAACAGACACAAAGAAAGTGAACAACTGGACCAAAGTTACACAGAAAATGACAGGAAACACTTTCATGTTAATTATCCCATTAATATAGACCTATTTGACAGCTGTTAGATCATCTTGTCTTCTCAATAAGTGAAGATGCTGCTATTTCCTTATATAAATTATTCATGAACTTATTGATCATACACTGATGGTAGATTTGTGTGCTTTCAGGGCCTGTCTGGCCATTTGCCGAGACATTCTGATGCTTGATGTGCAGGGAATAAAGGATATTAAGAATTGATGTAATATAGAATAATAATTTTCTGTTCATCTAGTTACATAAACACCAATAATGTTACTGAAACCATTTTCAAAGCTGTGAATGAAGTTACTCAGAAAACAAGTTCCTAGTTTGCAGTTTTTATCTTTAGAAGACAAAGTGATGTTACAGTGACACTTGGTGCTGCTGCCTCCAGCGTCTGCAGTGGAATGATGCAGGGGTTATGATCCCAAGCTCCAGTTTTTATATGAACGCTCTGCTCGTCAACTCTTTTCTAGTCCAGTGTATGGGGTTGCATTTGCTGTGTCTAGCTGTGAGGCAGGGCAGTGCATCTAGGCAGTTAAAGTTCACAGAACTTAGGGCGTAGTTTCACTTTGTGCCCTTATGTCCCTAAGTGGGGATGGTTCAGTTGACAGCCTCAGGAATGAGAAAAATCAGAAACTTGGCAGTACCTCAAGAGCTAACATGGCTTTACAGCTGTGCCTCCTTGGGCTGAAGGAAACAGATGTTAACAGACTCAAACCGTGTCAGTCATTCCTGGAATGCGATATTTTAGCTAGATGACTCTTTTGCTAAGATGATCCCTGTATGAAGTGGGGCAAAGATGCATACTTAATTCAAGGAATCACTTTATCTAATAATCTATCTACTCAGATTATCATCTTACTTGATATATAAGGCCCATTTTTATTACCCCACACTATACTCTGCTCTCAAAGTGTGTCACAATAGCTACAAAGTTAGGTGAAGTCCTTGCAAATAAAAGTTGATAAAACTGTGGCACAGTGTAGCAATACAAAATATAAGGGGAATGGTAAAATGTTCTTCATATAAAAAGTAGAGCAAGCAATGTATGCATGCTGTACAGAATACACTTTGGATTACCTTCCTGATATTTAAGATTAATACTTTTAATTATATTCCAGTGCTTAAAAAGCAATAAAATCATTTAGAACAATAGATTTTAAGAAATTACATAGCAATAACTGCCAAAGTATATTTTCATAGCCAACAGTTTCAGCAGCTACTGGAAATCTATTGGAAATGAAAATTTGCAGATATTTCCTCAATGAACTGTAATTTTATGACAAGACACATGCTCCACCACAGAATACTTTCATATACTTAAATTTTGAAGAACACTGGTATGCAGTGAAAGAACCATGTATTACAACTGAGTTATTCATTCTACTTCTAAAAGAAATTGATAACGATACAAAAAAAACAAAACAAAACAAAACACAAAAACCAAGAACAAGTGGACATTTACAGGTATAACAAGCAGTTTTTTCCCCCTGAGGAACTGAATAGTGTTCACAAATGAAAATAGAGAAAATGTTGTTAGGTATTTTAAAATCTAAGATGCAAAATTCGTTAAAAATTTAAAACTATTTTATTTTATGAATAGTAATATTTTACATGATAAATAATGCTATTGTGGGGGTTATATACCTTAAAATGTAAAATGGAAAACACTTCAGGTTTTGTAACCAAAATCAAAATTTAAAAGCCCATATTTATAGTATGAGGAGAATACTATGGTGTGAGAATGTAGTCTGAGATATACAGTATGAGATATATAGTATGAGATATATAGTATGAGATAGATATATAGTATGAGATATATATATAGTATGAGATATATAGTATGAGATATACAGTATGAGATATATAGTATGAGATATACAGTATGGGATATACAGTATGAGATATACAGTATGAGGAGGGAGACTATTTGTCATGCAAGCGTGTGGTTCTGAGCTGGCTCCTCAGCACTTACACTAAACACCAGCTTAATTGAAAACTTGTAATCCAAGGACTGGGAAAGCACTCAGGCGAACTCCCTGGGTCTCACTGTCAAACCATCCCAGCTTAACTGGTGAGTCTCAGGTACCAGTGATAACTCTTATCAAAAATACCAGAAATGCCCAAAGATTTCATAACACAGTAAAATAAACTCTCAGTGTTAGTGGTTCAAACCTCCAAGTAAAGTGACGTAGATGAGTAGATTAGAAGAATCTATCTTTTTGAACGCATACACCAAGAGCTATACCTCATGACCAATAATAGGCACTACCTTCAGGTCAAAGGGTGCAAAATGTATTCCAAGCAAATGGAAACAAGAGAAAAGTGGCCATATCCATAAGAAAGATGCATGGTCTTTTCAGTTGTCAGTGGAAATTGCTTCAAATTAGACAACATATTAGTTTATGAAGCAAAACTCAGAAGATAGGGAAAAAAGAACAGAAAGTATGCAAATTCATGAAAACTAAACAGCACTCTACTGAAATACACTTGGGTGATGAAAGAAAAATTTTTTAAAAAGTCATTCATGGACTTCTTTAGCTACAGTATCTCTTAGGATTGCTTGGATTTTCTTAGGATATCTAGCTCTTTGTCAAATTTCTCATCCCTATAAATTGTCTCAGTAATTTTATTGTCTATTCTTATTCTCTCATATCTCAGTAACTTTTCTTAAAATCATTATTTCAAACTTTTTCACCTCCAAATATTACAGACTATTTCCATTGTTTCTGCTTGATGTCCACAACTAGACAGTAAGATGCTGTTTCTGAAGACATCACTTACCCTTGGGTAGGAGGATCACACAAACAGTGAGGAAAGGACCACCAAAGTCTAAGTAAACCAGAAAGCAACATTACTCACAGCAGGAGGAAGCTTCTGGCTCCTAGGACTATATAGCCAGACTCAGATTTCAGAACTGCAATGCCAAGGAAAGTGAGTGAGCCCTTTCTAAAGTGAAAATCTTTGAGTGGATGTTAGCATCTGTCCTTAAGTACTGGGCTTGTTCAGGGCTAGGAAGTGCACCAGGGCCGGGAAGTCCACCAAGGATGGGAAGTGCACCAAGGATGGGAAGTGCACCAGGGTAGGGGCTCCCAGCACATGGGAGAGGCCATTGTGATAGCAGAGCAGTGAGGGCAGGAAGGCTTTGATCTTTAGGGCTTGGGAGGGTGCGTGGGAAGTGCACCAGGGCTCCTGGCATGGAGACACATGACTCCCTTCGCTACTTGAGTCACAGAACACGGAGGAATAAAGCTAGCATTGGCCTGGAAGCTTCATCCCTGCTGGATAGCTCTCATAGTGTTGGCAAGTTCTATACATGTTACCAGAGGAGAAAAGTAGTCTTGTCACCATTCTTAGCCAGGTGCGAAGATCTGGGATGCATAATAATGACTGGCCTGGCAAGACGTGTGCAGTGAGACTTAAACATTAATCAAACCAATCAAAAGGAGTTTTTTCTTTTCTTCCCATGATGTTCTTGCTACTGTTGCCACAGTGCATATGGTAGCTTTTGTTCTCATTTAATAATTTTTTATTTTTTAAATAATTTACTCAGACTACATCTCAATTGTTATGCCCACCCTTGTATCTCCGTGTTTCCCCTCCTTTCCTCTTTCATCCTATCCCCCTCCTCTAGACCTCCGACAGAACAGCACCTCCTCCCCCACCATATGACCACAGCCTATCAGGTCTCATCAGGATAGCCTGCTTCCTCTTCCTCTGAGTGCCACCAGGCCTCCTTAAAAACAAGGAAATCTTAAAATTTGCAGGCAAATAGATGGAGCTAGAAATGATCATCCTGAGTGAGGTAACCCAGACCTAGAAAGACACACACGGCATGTACTCACCTATAATTGGACGCTAGCCCACCATGGATGTCCCCTGAGAGTCTTCTCTCAGTGGGGGATTTGGACAGATGCTGGGACTCACTACTGGGACCCCAGGTGAGAGTGATAGGAAGAACGGGGAGATAGCAGGAGCCAGAGGGTTCAGGAACCCTACAAGAAGACCATCAAGGCTGGCGGATCTGGACCCAGGTGAGCCTGCAGAAACTGCTGTACAAGGACAATGCAAGCAGCAAACCTAGACCCCCCTATTCAGATCTAGCCAGTGGACAGCACGTTCTCCAAGGTTGTGGGGAGAGCAAGGACTGACTCTGACATGAGCTCTGGTGCCCCCCATTTGACCATGTGGTAGCTCCTATAGTAGCAGATATCCACATATCTTTTTCTAAGGTTCAGTGTTGGTCCTTCATTGTGGAGGTAATGCCAGGCATGGCTATTCAGCCACCTTGCTGATGTCACTTTTTGCTAATTTAAAATCTAATACTAAGAATTCATCAATAAGTCTTATGTGGAGTAGGATTTCAATATACTTTACAATAGCAAAAATGTATTATTATAATACATAAACACTTCAACATTTCATGCAAAACATACACAACTCTGATTTATGCAATTTATTATTGTAAGGCTAGATCTTCTCTTGCCATACTCATTTGTATGTATCAATCTCTAATCAATAATTCGTTCTCTATTTTTCTTCATTTTCCAACATCCTTTATCAGGTTCAGATAGCAACATGGGCATTTCCTGACAACCAGTTAATTTAATTAATTTCCATGAGTTTAACAAACAGCAAATGTACAGAAAGGAGTTATATATTAGATTTAATGAGAGCATATGTTTAAAATGACAAAATTCTCACACTTATTAGCTATGTGGTCTTCATTAAGGTTGTCAGTTTCTACTTCTTACATTTATAATATGATCACAGAATTGAGTGAAATACATCACATAATAAATGTCCATTAAAGATAATTAAAATAACACCAGACAATAGACATCTGTGCATTAAATTATTCTTAATTGATAGGATAGCTGAGATGTTACTGGAGGGCCAGAGGGTGAGGAAAACAGGGTACCATATCTTCTAAGGTGATGCCGCTCACTAAACTTGAAGGAGGTGGAACTTCTCCATTTTATTTTCTTTACTGTACCAAGTATTTCACAGTTAAAAAAAATAGAGTGGTTCGAAGAAGAAATTGTTTTATTTTAAGGCTGAGATTACAGATCCTTTTTGATTCTGAGAACCAGGAAGTAAATAATGAAGTAATTTTGAACAGTAGCACTTTTACAAACAAAGTCATAGTTTTAACTATGATAAGTTTGTTTCAAAGACTTTGTCTTTATTACTTTATTTCCGTTTTAAAAATTGTGTGCCTAAGAACAGCATATGCTTGCTTTAATTACATTTGTAGAATGGAATAAACAAAGAGAAAACATACTATTTTAGTGTTATTAAATATATATGTTGTTTTCTTTGGCTGTGTTTATATCATGGGTATTGCTTAGAATTTGGCATCTATTGGGATGCCATGAAGAGTATGTGCTTTGCCTGCATATGTAGTCTTTATTTCTTGTAATGATGCATTTAATATTTTTAGTTGAATTATATTTCTATGTTCTAAATTGATGGACTCAGAAGCTGCTTAAATCATAATCATTTAAATACTTATTACAATTCCATAATATTTATGGCACATGCAGCCTACTTGAATTTTCTTAACATTTTATTTCAATTGGAAGAGTAATTTTCATAATGACTTAGAATCATGCTAAGAGTTTCGGACATTTGATTTCTCTTTATGATTGCTTCAATTGTTTTCTTGCTAATGAGCTATTAAGTGCATGGAAGACTGTTGTCTTTTTATTGTGGTTGAAAAATGATCTCACCTATTTATATGCTTTTTTCCATTTTTAAAGAGTAGCTTCAAATATTATTTAACATGTAATTGACAGTAATAACTTAGTGATTTTACTTAAAAAATTTTCTTAAAGAAATAAAATTCTGATGAGGTAAATAACCTTCTTAAGGAACCTTAAAAGTCATGTAAAAGCATTAACTTCAGGGGCTGAAGGGCGCAGTGTTTGCACTGGCTGCTTTACCAGAGGACTCAGGGTTGGTCCCCAGCATCCACGCCATAGCTTAGAGCCTTCTGAACTTCAATTTCAAGGGAATATAATCCCAATGGCACTGCATACATACAGAAAAATAGCTGTAAACACACACACACATTTTAACTTTACATAAGTATTATTAAAATGCCTATCCTACCAAAAACAATCTACAGATTCAATGCAAGCCCAATCTTTCTTCACAGACATAGAGGAATCTCTCAGTGTTTGTTTGGAAACAGAAAGGATAAAGGAAAGCCAAAGTATTCCTTAAAAAAGAGAAGAATAACAGGAAGTATCAATACACCTGATTTCAAATTACATGACAAAGCTATAGTGATAAATCAGAGTGGCTCTGCAGCAGAAACAGATACGTGGATCAATGGACTACAATATAGGACCTTGCTACAACTCCATGCAACTATAGCTGCCTTATCTGTAACAAAGATATGAACTGTGGAAAAAACAGCATCTTCAACAAATGGTGCTGGAAAATAAAGCACAGATTTTATTTGCAGAAAAAGATGAAACTATATCCTTACCTCTCATAATCTCATAATGTAAGACTATGGCAAATCTATCACAGACCTCTCAGCACAAGACCTGATACACTGAAACTGCTAGAGGAAAACCAGGAAGAGTGCTGTGACTTACTGCCACAAGCATGGCCACTCTGAATAGCACCCCAGAAACTCAGGAATGAAAACTAACAATGGACAAATGGAATCCCATGAAAGTTACACGTTTCCACAAAGCAAGGTAAACTTCCACTCCAGTGAAGTTGCAGTGCATAGAATTCCACAACTTCTTTGTCAGCTTATATCTACATAGACTATGCAAAGAACTAAAAAACTAAACACCGGGAAAATGAACAGGTTAATTAAAAACTGGGATATGGGGGAGAGCTGGAGAGATGGCTCAGCAGTTAAGAGCACTGGCTGCTCTTCCAAAGGTCCTGAGTTCAATTCCCAGCAACAGCAGGGTGGTTCACAACCATCTATAATCTGATCTGATGTCCTCTTCTGACTTGCAAGTGTACATGCAGACAGAACATTGTATAAATAATAATAAATAAATAAATACTTAAAAAAAAGAACGGGAGGGATGAAGTGGGGAGGCGAGGAGGGAAAGATGGCCCATAAAGACTTTAAAAGTGGGGCTGGAGAGATGGCTCATAGTTTAAGAACACTGTCTGTTGTTCCAAAGGTCCTGAGTTAAATTCCCAGCAACCACATGGTGGCTTACAAACCATCTCTAATGAGATCTGGTGCCCTCTTCTGGCCCACAGGCACACGTATGGGCAGAATACCATGTAAATAATGAATAAATCTAAAAAAAATAAAGACTTTAAAAGTGTTCAGAATTGGCTACATCTGAACAGGGGTCTAGGTCCTCTGCGTGATTTGTCCTCGGTTGGTGCAACGGTTTGTGTAGCACCTGCTATGTCCGGATCCACAGGCCTTGATGGTTTTCTTGTGGAGTTCCTGACCTCTCCTGGCCCTTTCACCCTCCCACTCTTCCCTACAATTCACTCTCAGTGCTCAGCCAGCTTAGAGGTACCCTGTGGAGGGGAAATGCGGAGAGGAGGATGGGGGTGTGAGGGGGTGAGGTAGGGAAGGTAAGAGAGAGGGCATAAAGATCAGGATGTAGGGTGTGAATAAGTTACAATAAATAAAATATATTTTAAAAATAAAATAGATTTGCAAAAAACGTGTTCAAAAATCTTTACTTAGTGCAGATAACCACATCGCCTAGTTTGGATGTTGGTCTGGATGTGGCAATAGGTGTCCTTTATACACTGTTGCTGAGAGTGTAAACCAGTACAGAACATTGGCAAATTAGTGTAGATTTTTCTCAAACATCTAGAAATCAGTTCTTAATAAAATTCAGTTAAACTACTCTGGAGCACATGCCTAAGAAATTTTATATATGTTAACTGTGAAGATTCTTGCATATCCGTGGTCATTGACAACTCACAGTAGCAAGAAAATGAAATTAACCTAGTGGTTCATAAACTGATAGATGGGTAATGAAAATGTGATGCATCAGCACAATGGAATTTTAATCAGCTGGAAGCACAAGGGGCTCTTGGGGCAGAAGGGTTCTAGGCAGTTGGTGGCTGCCCTGGGAAAGAGCATCACTTGTCTTTGGAGGTGTGAGCACTTGGAGATTCCCAATGCCTCATTGTTCCTGCATCTTTTTGTATACAGACAGCATTGGCAGGGAGGAAAACAAACAAACAAAAAACTAGTAACTTTAGTTTACTAATTTCTAAATTTAAACTATCTTTCTATATTATTTATGGAAAAGCATATTAACCTTTATTTTCTTAACATTTAAAAAAAATTCTCGGTATAATTAAAACCAGAATGCCTACAGACCTCTGCCCGTGGGTGTATAAGGTGCGAACAGTACCTCAGACTATCACTGTTTTTCTCTGAAAAAAATCTGAGCTCAAACTGTGGCAGGAAATCTCTGCAGAAAGTTCATTTGCTAGACTTTAAACTTTTCTGATAGATATACGACTTTGCCTTCCTTAAACTAAAAATAGCACATGATGCCATTCATCACAGTAGTATTTTATTTTCTCCAAGATATATTGACTTAGAAAATTGATCAATTCACAAATTAGAAAGAAACAAGTGATGGGAATATAGTAAAGGTTTTGCTGATAGTAATGCTGTTGTTTTATTTTTAATGGCAGAGATTAATTAAAAGCACAACTCCTCCCATTAGGTTGTAAGACTGGGTCTTCGATGTATCTGAATTTTCATGAGTGAAAGTAATTAGAGACAACTCCCTATGATAACATTTCTAATAATTAGCAGCGGGCCATCTATCAATAGACACGAAGTGAGGGAGCAACGGTTCTTTTAAACACAGATATCAGTGCAGAAAATCTAACTGTGGCCGGATTCTTTCATAAGTTACAAGGTGTTGAACTTTTGCAGCCACCAAATGTTTTTCCAGTGGGTTTCAGTGTGTTAATTGGATTATGGAAGGTTTTTGAGACAGTTATTTTTCAACACTAAAGATGTGCTCTAGAAGGCCATACCAACCTCTCCATAAATCCACATCCTAATACCACGCTGCTTTTCTTCAACAACCGCGCGACAGATAATACTGTCTGTCATTTATAATTTAGTTGCATTTCTCTGGATGGTGCACTCCAATGAAACACTCCTTTAGCTCTCCGGGGGATGTGATAGCCTAAACCACTCTGCATGACCAATTCATTGGGAAGAGAATATGAGAGGCAGCAGAGGCTTCAGAACCAAAGTGGAATATGTGATCACACATTACCCATGGTAATATATTTTGATGGTCTGTGGACACCTTCAGTTTACTGGAAAATGGAAAATGCTCTCTGCCATAGTAGGCCACAACAAAGCATGTTATCTCTGAAAACAATGACCAACTTTATGGTTCAGCAAGAGCTAGAATACGGGTGAGTGAACATGGTGGGAAGACTTTCTTCCGTGGTGAAGGCCTCTGTAAATGGTGCCACATGCCACTGGGACACAAAGTTCTGGCTTCTATCTCTTGGTTTACTTCCTCTTCTACCCCAAATGTATTGATCACCACTGCTACTATGTTTCCCAAGGAAGAAAGTGGCCTTGGGGAGTTATATATATGGTGGCTAACACAATCAAGAAGAACACAAGTTTGTCTTCTCATTTGAATGCCAAAATATTAGACAGTGAATTATTATCTTGACATACTGAAAATATTGCAGGTATTCTATATGTCTGCTTTTCCCTCCCATCTTTTCACCCCTACTTCAGCACTGTCATGTTTCATTTAGAAATATATCCATATGTCCAATCTTTTAAATTGCCCATCAAGTTGATGGAATGGAAGTGATGAACATCGGGCATTTGGTAGCATTCATTCACTGCTGTGTTTCCAGTACTTGAGACTGTTACGGTGAATTCAGTTAACTGTTAGTGAAAGTTGGCTATACTTGAAACATATTTTTATGAATCTATTTAAAATTGCATTCTGTTGCCATTTGTAATGTTTGTGGTATGAAATGTTTATGAATATATCTAATTTTGTATCCAGCTATAAGTTTAGGGCGTTTTCACTAGGAATATATTTTAAAGCAATGCTATTAAAATATGTTTAAATACTTTAATGAATTAAAATTTTATACTTAAATTGCCAACTTCTCTGAGAAAATCTTATCCTACATCATGGCAGTGTCTGTTTTGGGAGGAAATGTAATATAGAAAACAGATGGAAATATCTTCTACAAATCCTTAAGATAATAATACTAACATTTTTCTTTGCTTTCATATTTCTAGTTCACTAGTGGAGTAACTGAATCAATATTAATTAAATGGTTCATAGCTTGTGGATATTTTAAGTATACATGCCTTTAATGAATGAAGAACTACCTTCATATAAAGCTTGAAGTCCATCTAGTAACAGAAATAAATCCAATGTGAGTAATGCTGTAAAAGATAGAATCAATTAGGTATTAGGGGTTTTGACTTTGCTACACAGTATTGGCTATTTGTCTGCACAGGCCAGATATCATTATATCATCTGAGTTCTTACTGAAATCATAATCATTCTGTCTTGGAAAAAAATTGAATAAAAGTAAATTAGTTTTTACCTTTACATACTAAGATAAACAATTTAAACATATTCAATACTTCATTAACACTTAGGGTATATGAGATAGCTTTATACCCATCAACAGGTACATTTACTGTTATTTGAAAACAAAGGCATAGTTTTGGGCGATAGTTGAAAGAGTGAAAATAATAATGGTGCCACCATTAATTATAGTAGTTTAACCATTTTTTACTGTACTTTTTTCAGTTTTTATTTGAACTTAGATGTAGTTTTCAGATGTTTCCATTGAGTCTCTCGATCAAAATGTCAGACTTGAGGAGATGGCTCAGTCAATAAAGTGCTTACCATGTGTGCAGGAGCAGCCAAATACACATCACCAGCAGCTATGTTAGCTGGGACTAGTGACAGGAAGAATACTCCGAGAGCACAGATTGGAGCATCCCTGGACTGCCGAGGGTAACTATGCTTGCAGAACTGGTGGGATCCTTAACAGTGAGAGAATATATCTCAAAAGTAAAATGGAAACAAATAAAAGAGATGACCTGAGGTTAACCTCAGGCTCTGCGGAGGTCAACTCATCCGTGCATTCCTGCACACCCTCACATAAACACAGATATTAGTAACACACACACACACACACACACACACACACACACACACACACACACACACACACACACTCCTGATATCCTTTGCTGATACACTTTCAACAGCATATAATTTGTATAATTTGGATTGTCTTAATTATATCAACCAACTTAATTTGTTTATATGTTTGAATTATTTTGAATACTCTTTCTTTTTTCCTTTAGGGTTAATAATTTCAAAATAAAATCTCCATTCATGGTTATTTTAGTGGTATTTAGGGGTGACTGCAGGCAAGTGCACATGCAAACCCTCTCACACTTACTAGGCTGGACTTTAATCTTCATAATACCATAACCGCGTGGAGAACATTACTCTCCATTAATGTCCCACAGCATTTTCATGTCCTCAGAATGAAGGGAAGGGAAGGAGCTTGAAGCGTTCTGACCTGAAATGTGCTTTCCTCCACTGCACACTTGGTAAGAGGAGTTATGTCATCAGTTAGTGAAGGATCTATTTGACCGAGGACTCCACACACTTATTCTGGGAAGAGAGCAGTGGAGTTAGAGGACCACAAGAAGTGAGGGTGGCTGGTGAGGAAAACTTTTGGTAGCCGCCATGAGTGTGAACATGTTCCGAGGCAGATCAGGTTTCATAAGTCAGTTCTTTGGTTTTGTTGTAGTTGTTGTTGTTTTGTTTTGTATGTAAGTTACACATAATGTTCCAGAAGCATCTTTTAAAGTTATCAACAGTGAAGTGGTTATTTCACTCTTCTCAAAGATCTTTAGAGTGTGGCTTTGTTGGGATTAGACCCCATGTTTTTCCATTTTCACTACTTCGTTGAGAAATCCTCACATTTTTAAATAATACCCTTGCTTCCTCCAAAACAAATTCTAGAAAATGTGTTAGCAACACATATAAGCACATGTGTGCACTGCAGCTGTGAAAATATAAACTAAAATTCAGGACATACTTTAAACATCTAGGGGAAAGACCCATTTGACCCTGTTAAAGCTCTAGACCAATTTGGTGGATGTATACATGTTTTTGTTTTGATCACAAGTATGACATGTGAAACACACTTGTCCAGTAGAAGAGGAACTGCTTCTTGGGAGGGAATGGTCTTTACCAGCTGATAAACATTCTAGTCCGGACTCTGAGAGAAGATATATATAAGCCCCAAACCTTTTCATTTTTTAAATTTTTGTTTTGCTTTGGTTTTTGCATCATTTGGCTGTTCATCACTCCACTTCTAGATGCTCCTAGAGAGAAATGCTACAGAGAACACTTGGAGTTTCTGGGTTCCAGCTGCTGCTCTGGGTCCCAGATATTGCTGTTGTGGTCACTTTTACTGAATTTCTGGTTTGCTGTTTAACTGGTCTGCTGGAACCCTGATGATGAACAGTCTAGTTCGCCCAAGGAATTGAGTCTCAAAACATCTACTTCTTCTATCCCCACTCACCTTTTCTCTTTCCTATTTATAGTACTTGGGTTGTCAGGGAGGTGTAGGCATTAAAGATCCCCAGATAAAGTAGGATTGTAGAAGACTGAAGCCTACATACCAAATCTTAATTTTTAGGTAAAGGGAGCAGGATCACTGTGACAATCGTACAGTAAAAAGGAAAAACAGATGTGTTTCTGGATGGCGTGGTGAGTTCACAGCACTCAGATTGTATCTTATCGCAGTAATTACAATGGCTTAAAATGGCAGAGCGTTATTTTACAATAATGGAGGTGAGAGGCTAGAGCTCAGGTGATGTGGCAGGAGGAGGCACAGGTCCTCTGATGCAGTAGGGATCTGTTTACTTGTGGTCCCCAGCATCTCGAGCCAGCACACTTTTCAGTCTGTGCTCTTCAGGGCTGTCTATAACCGCCTCTCCATCTACCGATGCAGATCTTCCTTACTATCCTGGGATCATGTGATAATCCAGGATGATCTCTGTGTTTCGCAATTCTTAATTTATTCATTTTTAAATACTTTTTGAACAATTATACTTTAACCAATTTAAATCTTAAGGCTTATTCAGGGAATGTAATTTTATTCAACACAGACATAAAAATGATGAACTGTTTTATCCCGAGGGATTTTACATGAGTCTATATTAAACATTTGACACATTATATTCCATTTAATCTATTCAGACATTTTCTCACTTCTTTACTCTTCTGTGAAATTGTCAAATGGAAACAAGAAAAAGGCAGGGAGGGAGAGGGTTAAGGAAATGAGGAGAAATATTACTGCTGTGCTAGGGTGGGGTAATCCCAATTGTGGTAACACGACACCATAGACACCATAGACTGAGTCACTTATTAAAAAATATTTCTTCATATTTTTGGATGCTTTCTAATACAAAACCAAACAGTGGAAGGCAAAAGAAAAAGAAAGAGAGCCTAAAGTCCTTTTAGAAAGCCTGAACCACAATCCTTTATAGCCCATTCAACTCACATACTCACTTTTAATATTGTCCCCTTGGAGATTAAACGTCAACATGAGTTTTGAAATGGTTACGGGCACTAAAAATTATTTTTAAAAGGAGTATAGGACAGTTTGAATTATAAACCTCTGTGACTTGTGTTGAGTTTTATGAAATTAATTGATACAGATTTATAAAAGCCTATGTTCTAAGGTCATAGTACCCTAAAATTCTGTTTATTTATGATAGGCTTATATTTAGTATTTTTAATTAAGTGCTAAAATATACAAATATTAAAATTTATTGTATTAGGTACACTCTCAGAAAATGAATTATAAAATTAAACATCTGAGAATTGTATAAAAAGAACAGTAAGCATTAAATACAGTATCACCATAAAAGACTTCATAGATTTGTGGATTTAACTTAATTTAAACATGAGTAGTAAATGTACATATATTTCAGCATGATACGGAAGATGATTAGAGAACCACAGATTATTCAGGAATAATGATGACTCTTACAGTAAATCATAAGGTACTTATTGACTAGAGTATTTCATTTATAAAGTCATTACAGGATCTCATTAAATATGATGGGCAGTAGCCTCTGCTGCCTGATGATGTGGCAAACATAAAAATGTGGATGGAGATGAAATCAATATTCAGAAGTAGGTCTTTGAATCAAGGATTCTTTCTCACAAATAAACACATAACATTTTTAATTAAGCACGATGAAAACCTAATTATTGAATGGGCTGTAAGGTGTTTTCAACATTCACAGTTAAGCTGAAAATTTTGTAACATGAAATTCCATTTGTAAATGACAATAGATTAAGTTGAGAATATTTATCTTGGTTGTAGAAGCAATCCACAGTGCTATAGTTTACCTATAGAGTTATGCATGTGGCTCAGCCATGTGTGCACACAAAAACACTGAAGCAGGAAGCCAAAACTCCTGTTTGATTCAACTAAGCAGATACACACGCTAGAAACTGGGGAGCATGTTAGTCCACCATCATCTGATGTTCACATGGTCAGCAGCTAAAGTAAATGCACCTCTTTCTCTTTGTACTATCTTCTCCAAATAAAGTTCATATAAATAATTTTTGAGTTATTCATAATGTTTATGTAACATTTAGCTACTCAAAATGATCAAAATAAAAGTTTTTACAGTGAGATGGATATGAAATCCACTTGGCTAAACAAGCGAACTAGTGAAGTTCTACTTTTGACACATAGTTCCTCAGAGACGAGACCAATAAAACATCCAAACTTCTGTCAACACAGAAAGCTATGTCTATGTTGTGCGTCCCCGAGATATTCCCCATAGGGTTGGTTTGTGGTCTGAGATGTTAAGTTCCACTCTTTGTGACACCAAGTCATTTGGAATATGCTCTTAATTCATTTACTTTGTCATTTATTTTCCTCTCAGCAATTAGGAGATTGTTGTAGAGTTTAAGAAACATTCCTTCTCTACATATTTTCTTTCTACCATAAGATATCTTATGCATTGATATTTATTTTCTCTGTTACTTAATCTCCAGTAACATTCACTTTAATGTAACATGGGTGTGTATGTATGTACGTGTGTGATTTTTCAATTTTGTGTATCCTTATACAATATATAGCTTTCATTCTACCATTTTCTACTTTCCTCTTATGTAATTGTAATACATTTAATAACTCTTGTATATTTTAGATTACTACTTCTTCAAATTTGTCAGTTTAGTGATCCTATGCATTTTATGCCTTTCACATATGTTTTAAGCTACTGATATGTGTTACTAGCATGTTATTTCATAATTTACTTAACTACAGTTTTATTTATTACCCTTTAAATTAATTTGAAATTTTGGAGTACTTTTTATAAAATTCATATTGCCAAAAATTGCCTTTTATTCTTCAATAAAAATATTTGACTTCTGATTATATTTTGAATTTTCTATTTACTTTTCTCACTGTTTACTGTTCTTTCAATAGTAAGATTGAATACTGTTCTCTCAATAGTCAATTGAGTTGACTATTACCTTGTTTTCAGTTATTTGATTTTTTTAATTAGAAGCTAATTATATCTGTAAGCATTATATCAAAATAAAATATATTTTATTTTATGGTAAAATAGTAGTGAGAAATTATGATTTTTTCTTTGATTTCTTATTTAATAAAATTTGAATTATTGATTTACTAAGTAATTAGTCCTTGAATTTTACTTATTCTGAGAAGGGCTTATTTTCTGCTTGACAGCTTTTCCGTCTAGGCTCGTCCTTCACCATGTGCGTCAGGGCGGCTGTGGTATTGCTAACTCTCTCGGATTTATTGCGTGCTGGTTGTCTTAGTTTCATTTCCAGTTGTAATGATAAAAGATCCTGACAAAGGCCGTTTGTAGGGAAAAGGATTTCCGTTGGCTCGAGTATTCTCCATTATAGCAGGGAAATCAGGGGCTTTAGAGAATTGGCCTCATTATGTCTGCATTCTAGAGCCAAGAGCAATTAGTTAACACGTGAGAGTGCGGAGATGGCTTTATCTTCTCGTACACAACCCACAATCCTTTGCGCAGGACATGATCCCACCACAGTAAACCACCCTTCCTAGACAGACTCAGGATTGTCCCACAGGAGTACCCATAGGACAGACATATGAACATTTTCTCACTGGGCCTCCCTTCTTGGTGATCATACTTTGTACAAAGTCGACAGTGAACAGGCGGTCTAAACGCAACCCCATGAAGCTCCTCTTACGTCGGTTTTGGCTTGATGACCTAATACCATTTCATCCAATCCCCGTTACTTTGAGGTTAGAATTTGAACAGGTGAGTTTCTGGGAAACAAAACCATTTTACCATAACATATTATATTGGCAGAACAAAACCTATGAGGAGTGAGAAAAGCTGTACTACTAATACTTAACCTCTTACTACAGTTAGTACAAAAGCTCGGATGTTTCCCTGCTCATTATGGACCATTTGTGTTACCCTCTCGTGTGTGTGTGTGTGTGTGTGTGTGTGTGTGTGTGTGTGTGTGTGTGTGTGTGTGTGTGTGTGTGTGTGAATATAAAATATTCTTAACAGGACCATGTATTAAACATGCAGTCAGTAGGTGGTTCAAGGTCGCAGAACCTTTAAGAATCGGGCTTAACCTTTATTTATGAGGAAGTGGGGTTTAAGAACATGCTTTTGATAGTTACCACTGGACTCTGTTCCTCTTTTTACTTTGCTTCCTGGCAACCATGAGCTGAAAAGCTTCCCTCTCTCCACGTGCTTGCCACTCCATAGTGGATGGATTCAAGTAAGCATGGTCTGACTTCATGAGGCGAAATAAAACACTTATCATAAAGTTGTTTTCTCAGGTTGTTGGTCACAGTGATGCTAAACTTATGAGCGTACTAATGTGGTTTATTGAATTGATTTTCCTTCCCGTCATTTGCAATTATCACTCTTTTAACATATGCTTAATTGCCATGCAGAAACGTTTCAATCATCTAATTGGGTAGAGCTTCTTAAAGAAATATATAATCATGATAAAAGAGAAGCCAGAATAATTGATTCAGATAACTTGAGTGACAGCCTCATTAAGTGAAAATCCATTTTGTATGAATGACCATGTCTCTGTAGGTCTGCAGGGACTCTCACAGGGAGAGAAAAATTATCTATGGTTTCAGATATGGTAATAGGCACATAAATAAGCTGTGTCCAAGAACCCAGTCATCTCCTAAGTCTTTCCTTCCTTAATCATGGTTCTAATCCTAACATCCTGTTGCCTGGGAGAGAACGCCGCATCATGATTTCCCTGTCAGGGCCTCATCACCCTCAAGTGATAAAAGGCAACAAAATGAAGGACTTCCAGAGTCTACGCAATGGTTAAACGACAGAGACAAAGTCACATAAACCAACACTGCTTATCTAGACCACTGCTTGAGAAGAGAAGCTGCCGTGACAATCAATTTACTATTTTCATCAACTATTAAATTAGGCTTGCATTTCCACCCGTGATAGTTGCTATTTGAAAGTAGGACACTCAATTGTCTTAGGCAGCACACATGAAAACCCTCTCAGCACTCACCGTCCTGGCTGTACCTTAGTCCTTTCCTCAAAGGGAATTTCTTTCATAAAACAACACAGAGACACCTCTACTGTGAAACACAGAAATCTTTTCCACAAAGCTGATTAAATTGTTATTTATTTATTTTAAATTTTAAAGAAAGTTTTTGTTGGTATTCTTTTTAACACTTTCATTTTAAACTGAATATCCCTTGCATCTTTCATTACGAAGTGATATTTTGTCATATGTGGTATAGAATGATTTACTTAAGTTAATGAAAATATCTATTACTATATGCACAAAACCTTTTTTGGTGAGGATGTTTGAAATAAACATTTAAACATTTTTAAAAAATATTTTAATTTTGTTTTTGACTTGAGGAATTTTCATCTAAGGATGATTATGATACAGAAATAGAGTGATAGATTTCTCTTAAGTAAATTTATTTTTGAAATTGACTAAATAGACAATATATGTGTGAGTTACAATATATGATATTGTAAAAATATGGTATTGTAAAAATAAAACATGTTACAGGTATTGACTAGAAGGTATATCAAAATTAGGATCCATTAGTGGTACTTATTAGGGTACATAAAACAAATTGAGAAAATGGGTCTGATAATTGATTCCATGATATTGTTTGAAATCCTCTAAGTTTAATAAACTTCATAAGATGTTTTTAGAAGGCCCTGTTAGGACATTTGAATTTTTTCTGGTCTATATCATGATATATTACTTTACATCCAGAAATAATTGAGAAACAGGAACGAATGAAAGGCTTCCATACCATGTGAATTTCATTGATTTTATAATGTTTTAAAGCAAGATATTTGAGTATGTGCACATGAATGTATCTGCCTTAAATGTGATATTATGCCATTCTGTTTGCAAAGTAATATATTAGATACATGGTTTACTGTGATTACGTTTTATGAAGTTTAATATAAACACACACTATTAAGGAAAAGATTAAGCAACCTTATTTGGAGGACGTAGAACCCAAATATTGGAAAAGGAACTAGGAAAAGGAAATATTTAGGAATATTTGAGAAAGAGAAAAGTAGAGTCAAGAGAAAGTTAGCAAGTCTATGAGGAAAAAAATATATATATATCCTAGCCTAACAGTGTCTGGAGGACAGGCTTACAGTGTCAAAATTAGATACTTAGTCATGGAGATGTTGAGTGATCCAATTTATGTCATTCTCGATATAAGATTCTTCCTAAATTCTGAATATAGAAATATATGGCTAGGCAAAATTTCATAGAAGAACTGAGAAGATCAGATCAGTGCCTCACGGATGCAATCACGAAGCCTCAGAGTCTATTCTTAGCCCAACAGACTGTGTGCATCTCAGCTTTCTTTGTTTTCTTAAAGGAAACCTTGTAGATTTACTTACTATATCTAGTTTCCAAGTCTCTTCATTTCAAGAACTCACTCTCAGTTAATTTTCTTTAATTTTTCCAAAATGCCTTTTTTTTTTAAAAACTATGTATAATTTGACTGTCTTCCTTGGAGGTAATATTAGTGCATGAAGGAAGAACTGTAAAATCGCTTATAAACAGCATAAGCTTTTAGTGGGTTTGAAATATTATTTCAGTTAGAATACTTGAGTATATTCAGACCTGGTTCTTATTTTTGTCATGCTCTTGACAACCTATGTCATAAAAAAAAAAAAAGTGGAACAGCATCTACATCTTTGGACCTGAATTTAAATACCGCCTGTCAACATCTCATACACGTTATCTGAGAAGATGCTTGGTGTGCACAGGTCCCTGATAATGAGCCCAAATACTAAATTATATATTTGTTGTGACTGCACCAGAAAGTGCAAACTGTATGTTATGTTTATAAATTTAAAGTCTTCTTACTGGGAAGATGTTCACCCAATTACTCTGCCTTCATGGTAAAAAAAAATTAGGCTTTAGAAACGGGATTTGAAGATATACTTACTTTCGGCACTCCACAGGAAATAATCTGTCTGTATTCCAGGCTATAACTCCCTGAAGTACTGCATTCCTCGGTGCCACAGAGGAGGAGGCCTGCCAGAAGTTCTGAACATCTTTATGTGAATGCTTAGTGCCCTTTTATGTTTCAATTAGGAATTTTGCGTGAGCTATTGCACATTTAAAATTTAACGAGTGAAGATACAGAAATGGGTAAGGAAAAAAAAAACCATAAGCACGAATGACTGGAAAGGGAGGAAGTGAGGCTACAGATCTAACTCTGCTGCTGGCACGAGTGTTTTTAATTACAGATGTGGGGCAGAGCGAGGCTGGAGGGGCATGTCAGCAGTATTTAATTTTCATATCCCTAACAGCTATAGCTGAAATCGCCCCAGAATGCAGCACTGTCAGTCTGTATTCAGCACACAAACAGGCTAGAATCTCAAATCCACCTTGCTCTTTTAGAACACAGACACATTTTCCAGTGGAAACACAGCAACGTCACGATTGCACTAAAATTTACAATCATTTCCCAAGCCATGTGGCTTAATCGTGTCTAATCTATAATATAATTTAACTGTGGCATTGGAGCATGTGGACCCTAGAGACGATTTATGAAATGAGTTCCCTGCAAAGTGTTTTCCAGTTCTAACGTCATATTTGAGAAGCACAGCCTCCGCGCTGGCTTGGCAGAGGGTGATCTATGGCTTCGTATGTTTAAATTGATTTAGAATCTGAAATAACCAGAAATCAGTCAGCTCAAAGGCAACTCAGCACTGTTTCTTATCAAGATTTTATCATGATTTTTCTATTTTCAATGAGCATTGTGCTGTAGCACACACACACACAAACCATCCTCAGTTGATGGGTGGGGAAACAATAGTTCACAGTACGTTAGATCTGGAATCAGGGCCAGCCACGTAGCTCAGAAGTTCTTCTGATCAGAGAAAATGTTGAGCCTTTTGTTCAAAAATGAAGAAAGTATTTTTCTCTTGCTGCTTCTCTTTTTACCTTTTGTGCTGGTCTTTATGTGCTATTTAATGATAGATGTTTTCTGTTTGCTTTAGTTTGTTTTGTCTTGGCACAGGGAACCTTTACAAACTGAGTGTGGACTCTTACATGTATATGGAGTCCTAACCAGCAGCTCTGTGCACATGTGTGCCCCAAACTCCCTGTATACCTCTGTCTAGTGGAAGGTGACAGCAATTGCTACACTGATGCAGGGGAGTAAGAGGCAGAGAAAACATCCCAAGGATACAGTAAACAATGTGGGAACAGAAGACAGGAAATGCCAGGTAGAGGTGAACGCAGGCTTATTGACAAAGTAGACTCTACTTTCAAGGTATACATTTAAACAAAAATTTGACAAGAATCTGAACAGAGGTATTCCATAGTACTAAATTCAGTCTTTGGAGACTTTATGTCAACCCTGTAAATGCCATACGCACTTAGAGATGATTCTGTCCCCTACACTAATCCAGATGTTTTTGATTTTGTCTTACAGTCTTCTATATAAATTGCTGTAGCGGGTGTAAGCATGTTTTTGTTTTAATCCCAAGTGTGGGATGTGAACCAGACTTGTGTGAGGGTATGCTGGAAGGAAAAGTAGAATTGTTCCAAGGAACTGAGTCTAAAAAGGCCTACTTCTCCTGTCATCATTAACCTCTTTTCTATCCTGCCCAGGATATGTGGCTTGGAAGGGAGGTATAAGCACTAAACGCTAAATAAAGTAGATTTGAAAAAGTTCACAGCCTACAAATGCCCTTTCTCTAATGAAGTATATTTGTGAAGATCCACTTTAAATTCATATTTCCACAGATAACCTAAGATTAGCAAATCCCAAACTAAAGATTTAAGACAAAGGATGAATAGTTGTAGAGCTTTGAATTTGTTGCAGATAGTCCTTCATAGTGACATTTTACAGACATCCATGCCATCAGCAACAGTTCAGTGTATAGTGTGAAAGTCATCAGGCACCACAAATATGTTCCTGTCAGCACTGACGGAAAACCAGTTGGAAGCTGAGGTTTGCTTTTATTTCATTTACTATGTAGCCTTGTATGAGCTGTCTTCTTCAACACACTAGCAAGTCCACTATTAACCTACTCATCAGGAGCTCACTTATTATACGTTGAAGTGGTGTTTGTGCAGATGGTAACATGCAGCTACAAACTGGGAGGCATAGGTAGAAGGAATACCACTCACATAAATCTTGATCAATGAATCCATAAACATACTTTCGTATGAAAATAATGATGTGCTTGATTTTATAAGTGGAAAGAGGTGTTTTTATGACTTTATATAAAGGGTGTGTTCCAAATATTAAGTATCTAAAAATAATGTTTACTTACTTACCGACAGCATCTCAGCTACATAAGCAGTTTGTACTCTGCTTAGATTTTATCACAAGGTTGACAAGCATTTTAATGGCCCTGGACTGATAAAGACTGATAGTTATAGCTTTGCCTCTCTCCCCACAGCATTCTAAATCTTTCTAAGTAAAAGAACATAGCTAAGATTGAAGGTGTTTTTTCCAGATTTGCTGAGCTAGACTTTTCAAAGTATTTGCTATGCTCACATACAAGTGGAAGGCTGCAGAATGGCAGTGTTTACTGTGGGACCAATGAGGAGAATCAGCTCCATCAATGACTTGTTCCTGCCATTTCAAGTTAGCAGAGTGAATATGGATGCAGTTCCACAGCTCTGTACTTTTATGTGCTCTTTAATCATTGGATAAGAGATTCTTTTTTTTAAGCTCTCTGTATCGTTTTTTTCAATGGAAACCCCACCCTGAAAATCATTAGGGTACAAATAAAAAGGAAAAAAAGTTATCCCTCCATACCTATTTAATCAGATTATTCAAAGGCAGAGAATCAAGACTCCTGATTCATGATTTATTCCCTTAATTGCTCCTCTATAGTCAATCCAAGCCTTGTGAAGACTCAAAACACATTTCTTTCACCGTTTCTAAAAGTCCATCCTTCCTTCTTACTTACTTCAGTTCCATATCAAGTGTTTCTGTAGTAGCACAGCCTTTCCAGTTAGCCTCGC
Source organism: Acomys minous (assembly GCF_964271855.1). Classification (NCBI taxonomy): domain Eukaryota; kingdom Metazoa; phylum Chordata; class Mammalia; order Rodentia; family Muridae; genus Acomys; species Acomys minous. Next base: position 3,472,282 of record NC_140491.1, read on the forward strand.
TGAATTTCACAGCTCTCTCTCATATCCTTCCCCTGTCAAAATTAATTATATTTGCTAGCTTTATTATACTTTCAAGGTTATCTAATGTATTTGTTAATGTGGTCGTAGCTAAATATATTAAATATTAGACATTATGGAGGCCTCATTCTCTTGTTAATTGCTAATGGCTGATAATTACAGTGGATATGGCTTTTGGTTATTATGCTAAAACAAATGTTATTGAAATATAGGTAACTTATATAGCGTTAGTCATAAATCCAGTTTTAACATGTGTGTAAAATATATTCTACTCTCTAAATCTTTTGCTTGGAAAACTTCTAAGGGAGAATAAAGTTGTTTTTAATTCCTTGTTTCTTAATGCTTTGCATTTAAGATAAAAATAGGGTACTGGGGGTGTATCACAGTGGTAGGTCACTTGCCTGTAATGTGTAAGGGCCTGAGTCTGATGCCCAGACCTAGAAAAATAAAACAAAATAAGTAATAAAAAGAAGGTAAGGAAATTTCATTGCATGGGAGAATAATGTATCTAATAGGAAGGGAAATTAAGAAATTACTTTACCAATCATCATTATTTAGGGAATAATGAGACAGACATAAAATAAGTAAGTTGTTTAAAGATATTACGTAGGAAAAATAAGTAAAAATTGGGTATTTACCATTATCAATCCAGTAACTGATTGACATCTCTTTATTGTGTAATGAGAATTGTTAATGCTAGGAAAGCCAACTCGGATCGTAAACGGAAAGTGAAGTTATTTAATTTCTCCTTCCATATGGGTCCTGCTTCTCCCTGTGTAGTTAGTGGTCTTTGCTTCTATCTGGAAAGAAGATTTTTATAGTGAGGCTACCGATACAAACCCTAGAGTGCAAGGTTCTGGCTTACAAACCCCAGGTGAAGGCAATATGGTTCCTAGGACCACACAGAGATACAGTATGCAAGGGTTCTACCTGGTTCTCCAGGGCCACATACATCTCCCAGCAATCACCATGGTTAACAAATTGGTTAGGAAGATGATTGGAAATTGTAAATTTATCTTTGGATCAAGAGGTTAAGATCTATTAATACAACTATGAGAAGAAGAGATCGTATTTATTTTCAGCGTAAACTTCTGATACTCCTTTTGGGATTTAGATAGACTTGGTGTTCCTTCATTAACTATGTCTAAAAATAAAACAGATTTTCTGACAGAAGAGAAAACTGTAAGAGTCTAGGTAAAAATTATTCAGTTTAAGAGAAGCTTTATCAGTCTCTATTGTGGGTAGCTGACTGCGTATTTTTATTTTAATTGTAACTTCCAGAACAATTACCTGGTACTTTGATAACATTTAGAAGAATGAATTAATATAAAAATTAATATAAAAGGATTAATTCTTTTTTTTTACCATTTTTTATTAATTTATTCATATTACATCTTGATTGTTAGCCCTTCCCCTGTTTCCTCCCATTCTTCCCTCCCTCCCACTTCCCCCCTTCTCCCCTCCCCTATGTCTGTGATTGAGGGAGACTTCTACCCCCTATGTATGCTCTAAGATTATCGAGTCTCTTCTTGGTAACTTGCTATCCTTCCTCTGAGTGCCACCAGGCCTCCCCATCCAGGGGACATGGTCAGAAAAGGGGCACCAGAGTTCACATGAGAATCAGATCTCATTCTCCACTCAACAGTGGAGAATAGCATGTTCGTCGGCTAGGTCTTGGTAGGGGTTCGAAGTTTACTGCCTATATTCTCCTTGGCTGGTGCCTTAGTTTGAGGAGGACCCCAGGACCCAGATCAGCCTGTCATAAAGTTCTTCTTGTAGGTTTCCAGGACACTGTGGGTCCTATTATTTCCCCATTCTTCCATGCTACTCTCGCCTAAAGTCTCAACAGGATGTCCTCTCCTCTGACCCACTTTCTTGGTAAGTAAAGTTTTTCATGGTACATATCCCTTGGACTAGTGTTTTGATATAAGTGAGTATATACCGTTTGTCTCTTTTTGCTTCTGGGTGAACTCACTCATTATGATAATTTCTAGGTCAATTCATTTGTCCACAAATTTCGGGAATTCCTTGTTTTTAATAGCTGAGTAGTACTCCATAGTGTAAATGTACCACAGTTTCTTAGTCCATTCTTCTACTGAGGGACACTTAGGCTGTTTCCATGTTCTGGCTATTGTGTATAAAGCAGCTATGAACATGGTTGAGCATATGTCCCTGTTGTGTGGTAGGGCATTTTCTGGGTATATTCCAAGGAGTGGGATAGCTGGGCCTTGAGGAAGCCCTATTCCCATTTTTCTGAGAAAACGCCAGATAGCTTTCCAAAGTGGTTGTACTAGTTTGCATTCCCACCAGCAGTGAAGGAGTGTTCCTCTCTCTCCACATCCTCGCCAACATGTGGTTAATTCTTCTTTAAAATTAGTTTCCTCTTTACAGTGTGATCATACCTGATCATGTTGTTTATTTTCCCTGCAAGTGGTCCCTTTCACAGGTAAATAGTCCCATGCTTCTTGGAGAAGGCAATATTGCTCTTCCATTTCAATGGCGTCCTAACAAATGTTCAATAGTTTAACCTTTTTCTCTGTTGAATACTCAATTCCAGACATCTGAGCTGCCAATATCAGTACAAAGTTCCAGGATACTGAGAGTAAAACAGAGCTTATAAGTACTGCAGAATTTCTGCATTGGCATTCTTTATTTTACCACCTCCCTCCTTGTTCCTAATTGGGAGGAAACACCATTTCCAAGCTGCTTAATATACATGAATAAAGTGAGGAAGAGGGAGAAAAATTTCCCTTGATGTAGTGCATGGGTGAACTTTTGCCTGTTACCTACAGTATTTCCTGCATGATTTGCAGGTATCTAGTCTTTCTATGTGCCTAGTTAAGTCCAGTTTCCTGGCATCTTCTATAGACAGGCAGGAAAAGATGTACCTTAGACAGTGAAAGTTATGAGATTCCTAGTTACATGACTGCACATCTGTGCAAACACTAAAGATGTTTTCTGGTTTTGAATGTTTGTTTTCTGCTGGTGGCACCTATGGCAATGCACAACCCTAGTCTCTATCATAGACAAGTTATGTTTTTCACAGCATGGTGAGCATTGATAAAGTTTCAGGAAATATAATTTCCCAAGCTCTAAAGCAGTCAGAAGTAGAGGCATCGAAGTCCTCTGAGTATACTGCGTGAACATGTGGAAGTAGGTTTGTAGGTTCTGTCCTACCAACTCTTGTCACTATTTTTTTCTTCCTCTGTTATTGTAAGTAAAGAGAGCATCAAGTTGGAGACTCCAAAAAGTGCTGAAGGTCAGCATTGCACCATTCTTCAAGAACAGGCCTGACCAAAGACCCAGGATGATCGAAATCTTGCTTTAGAGGGAAAGAAACAAACAGACATTAATCTAAGAAAAGCCCAGGCAAAGAGATAAATCTGCTACAGTAGCAGTAAATACATGTTAGTAAACATAGCATTTAGGTACTTAATCCATAAATTCTTGTTTTCAGTTGCTCCCCGGCATTTACATCTCGCCTAACTCACAAGGTTCTGCTGAGGGATTTATTGCTCATTTCCCAAAGGGAAATGGCACAAAGATAAATCCAAGTCTTAACATTTGATCATCAGGAATTTCTTTCAGTGTTTAAAGGACAGCCTTCCTAATTCACAACCATGACAGTGAACATAGTAATCAAATGAGGAAAATCTGACACTGCCAGAGAAAATTTTAATTAGATTTGTAGAGGATTAATTCTCTAAAGTTGATTAAGAGTAGCCCCGCTCACCTTTGCTCATCTTTTCCCATGCAAATAGATGTAGAATATACCCTTCTAAGTTTCCTCAGCTGTATACACAGAAGGAGGAACAATCAAGATGCTATTGGCTCAATAAAAAAAAATAGCACAGGGACTCTAAAAGGAGGACATAATCTATATTCAAGTTTTAAACACATCAGTGCCCCATCTCTGAAAGCTGATCTCCAAGGAACTGCTTACCATAGTGAATATGACGAAGCATTAATGAAGCAATGCTAATTTGCTTCCTAATATAAATTCTTCACAAAGACATTCACAAAGTGTAGTTTTTGGCTTTGTTAGGTGTTTCCTGATTTTGATGCAAGTGCCATCTGTTGCCCTACCGCCTTATTTTACCTATGACCCACACCTGAAATATAAGGAAAAACCTGTTAGGAAAGCTTGGGTGTCCTTTAAAACTGAACTACATTTTCTTCACATACATGAGTCACAATAATTGCTAAATTATGCAATTGTGTTCAGAAATTAATTTTTCCAGCTACATTTTTTTCAGGGAACTGAAACGAATTAGCTGTTTTTTGTTTGTTTTTGAAGACAGGGTTTCTCTGTGTAGCCTTGGCTGTCCTGGGGTCACTTTGTAGACCACGCTGGCCTAGAACTCACAGTGATCCACCTGCTTCTGCCTCCTAAGTGCTGGGATTAAAGGCGTGAGCCATCACGCCAGGCCAAATTAGCTGTTTTTGTTTAAAATAAATATCAAGAAAATTCAAAGCTGCTAGTACTTTAATCACTCCACTTATGTAACGCTGGAGTTACATCTCTATTGGTTTATCAATATAAGAAAAAAAAGTAAAAGCTGACTGTGATTATTGAGTTGCTATTGTTACTGGGACTCATCGAAAGCAAAAAGCTTATGTTTAAATGGAGAATTTACAGTCAATATCCTTAGAATCTTGGAAGAAAAACCAGTTCCACAATTTTGAGCCAAAATTGAACCAAGGATTTTCTTTTTTTATTATTTTTTTATTTTTAATTTTTTTGGTAGCAAATGTTTATTTCACAGAGAAAAACTGAGGGAGACAAAAAGGCAATTATTCTTGACTCTCTTAACTGCAAACAGAACACTTAACCTGAAAAGGATGATAAATGATTGTTTCATTACTGTATATTGTTATATTTGTTGCACTTTGTGGGTAGTTATTAATATTAATCTTATGCTGTGTTTATATTATCTAGATGTACGCTATAGAAAAATCATCAAACATCTAGGGTTTGGGACTTTATGTTATTTCACTCATACACTGAGAGGCCCCTAATTTATTTCCCCCTCAGTGAGGAGAGGCTATTTTGTATTTACAATGCAGAGTAAGTATTCTATAAATATTACCTGTAAGCCTGAGCAAAATAATGCCACTGAATTTTAGTTAACCAGACAAGTGACAAAATATGCATCAACATAAATAAATTCTGTCTTAAGCAACTTTGGCTAACTAATAATATATTCCACTAGTTAGTATTTTGCTTCCTCTATAAAATATGAATAGTAAACTCATTTTGATGGCTTAAATATAAAATACATAAATTAAGTAAAACTACAGTATTTCTTGCTTATCCACACATTCTATCATTATAATTTTATCAGATTTGACTGTGTCCTTCATTAATTATACATTCATATTTTATATCTTATATGAGAGAAGAATAAATTTTAGAAAACAAACAAAAATAAAAAACATGTAAATTAAAGTCATTACTGTGGTCTTTAAAATAACACAGATATATGTTTTGCAACTCATATATGTGCTAGATACTTTATAAACAATTTTGATTGAAAACATGATAATGAAGTGTGCAATGTCCTTGATATTAAAAATGAAACAAGTGGAACCCAATAATTTCAAAATACATTTATGAAACACGAAATCTCATGCTACATGAAGTTGACATGGAAAATAAAAATAAGAAACTGTTTTATGCCAGTTCCAGATTTGTCTTATTTAAAACAGAGCTAAGAGTTTTGACTTAAGAACAAATAGAGATAAAGATAATTGCTATTTTCAAATAACCTAATGCTGACTTTTAAGTTGAGGATGCGGAAACACAATGCTCTGTAATAAACAAAACTATAAAAATTAAACACCCATTGAATGCTTTCTGAGATCTGAAGGTAAATAACATTGTTTGGAAGTGGTTATTTGTAATTCAGGAAATACATTTGCCTCCAGCCTTTTAAAAGTTGCAGAAAGTTTGTCTCCCTTAAACTTGAAAAAGCAAAACTGCCTTCCACTTGAGATGTTGGTTTAGTTTCAATTAATTTTAATACTTAATAATCTGACAATGCTTGGTTAATATTCTCCAAACTAACTGACTGATTGTCATATAGTAGTAGTTGTGTACATGTGTAAATTTCTTTGGTAATATTCTTGTATCACTAAATATTGATAATTCTACTTTCTTAATCTGTAATCCAACTGCAAGCATGTCTTAGTAACTTTGTAGTGTTTTGAAATCAGAGGAACAAAATGTCCGTGCATGTAATATTCATTTTCTCATTCATTACCAACCATTTATTGACACATTTCTTGGTCATCCACACTGTGTCAAACATGAGAAGTTTGCTATGAACAGTAGAAACAAAAGTTGCTGTTTGCTACATAACCCAACCCTATATCTTACATATTATTCATGAAAATATAGTGCTACAGTCTTCAATTAGAAGTTATTATCTATTTACTATATAAGTAACCCCCCCAATGAAACGCAGGTGACTTCCTTTGTCTCTATGCATTAAAAATAAATATCATTATATATATTTAAGGAAGGAAGCATGATGATTTGATATGCATATTCATATTTAAACAATTTCACACATAGTCTAACTAATATTTCTGTCATCCCAGCTTCATTATTTTTTGATTAGAGTATTTAAAGCTTCATCAATTTCTTAGAATATGATGCAGTATTAACTACAGTTTTATGTTGGTCCTTATGACAATGTGCTAAGTGAAATAAGCCAGACATTATAGAATGTAATACTGTATTTGCTTATTCGTAGAATCTTCTTGTTCTCCCCAGATTTAACCAATAATTTTGAGATTGGCTAGTGACATAGCTTCTTTGACTCTTGGTTATGTCTATACATAAGAACCTTGTATCTTTCCAGAGTTAGAAGAAAATGTTGCTTACTAGATTTTAATAAATTAGTATTTGTTCATAGTTAACAATACTCAGCTACCAGCCTGGTTCATATTTATACAACTAAAATTAATTCATTGAGTAAAACTAATCTACAATGGGTTACTGAAATTAATGTAATTGGATATGTTTATAATCAGAATTCTCTGCAGGTGGATTTGTAATACTCCATGGGTAAGTGAGTCATTCATGTTATCTCAATGACCTTGAGATATACTGGCTGTGCATGGCAGGCATTTTTGTAATATACTATTACTCTCAAAAGTGCTGGATCAAGGTTTCTTCAGGTCACAATTTCATCATCCAGAGTCAATGGCTGCTGTCTGAAGATTTGCAACTACAGCAGAGGCACTGAAATTTGTTACAAATGTCTAATAGTCTCCATTCTAACTTCTGCCATATGAAAGGATTAATGTCGTGCCATTTAAAAAAACTGTTTTATCTTGCATTAACTTTCTTGATGATTAGTGGAGCTTTAATCAAGCAGGATGGAAAGACCAGCTATTCAAGGTACTGAATACTGAAAAGGTCACAGTATCTCAGCAAACTCCATAATTTACCGTCTCCTATTACATACTCTAAAACCTATCACATTGCTTTCTCAAAGACAAAACACTATTTGACAAAGTCACCTCACTTGCCAAACCCAGATGTAACTGAGAAAAAAGCAGGCAACAAGATGTCACCAAATTAAAAGATTACCCCCTAAAGTACATAGCCCAGTAGAGTTCGATGAGGGTTTATCAAATTCCACTTACAACTGTGATTATCATCAGGTATGTGAAATGAAAGGAATTATGAGTCACATCTAGTAAAATATTTTAATAGATCCAGTTAGGCCCTATGGGGTGACAAATCCTTTTCACCATGTAGATGCACAGTCATCTGGGAAACTCTCACGGCCACCCTCTTGTTGAAGTTAGCTCATCACACGCATGGTGAGAGCCTGTCCCTTACACCGCAGTGGACCGCAACTTCTTTGTGAATAAGAATCTTCATTTTATAATTTATAGATAAACAATTTACTTTTGATAGTTTTAAAATCATGTTTTAAAGGTTTTCGCCCTTTGCGTACCTATGCATTTCTCACTTTTTCAGTGCTGTGGGTGTGCTGTAGCTACTTTGTTATTTATATTATGGGCCCAAACCTTGAAATTCTTGCTTCCCTTACAACTTCCCCCAAAATGGTGTATTGTCTTTGTTCTTGTGAGATATTATTATTCTGTAATTCAGCTACAGAAAAAAACCCCATGCATCTTGCATTTCAAGTAATTTAAGAAAGATGGTTTAAAAACTATCTTATAGGTTAATTCTTTGCATAGATTTTCAAATTCATTTTAATTATCATGGTGGCCTGATGAAAAGTGTCTCCCAGATCTATGGGCATATGAACGAGGGTAGCCAGTGGTGTTATTGCTTTAGGAATACTAGGATATGTGGTCATGATGGAGGAAGTGTGTCACAGGATGCTGACTTTGAGAACTGAAAGCTTCACAGACCCCACTTAAAGATGACGAGTTGTGTTTAGGATGATGTTTTCTCATAGCCACTGATAAGTAGCCAATACAGACGTCACCACGCCCGGCACTCGATGACGCTTATGTTTCTGGAACTATAAGCTCCAATAAGCCCTTCCCTTTGTATGTTGCCTCGGTCATTGTGTTTTATCATGCCACAGAAAAGTAACTGATATGCTATGTAATCACATACTGCCCACGATTAAAATGTCAGTTCTCTTTACTCAGAATCTCATCAATTTCAACAAATGCTGTTAAAAATAGATTTCCCATATTGTATTATGTGTGTGCATATACATATATGTGTATGATGGTGTGCAGGTGTTGTGTGTGTGTGCATGCCAACACATCTATTTTCATGTGGGAGTACAAGTATATTGGGGCAAAATTTGTATGTTGGGGTCAGAAACCACTTCAGGTGCAAGCTTTTGCTTCCTGTCTTTTTCTGAGCTGGGATCACCTTGATGAACGCTTCTGTGTAAGCGAGGCTAGTTGGTCTTTGAATAGCTAGGTATTTCTCCTCTCTGCCTGGCTATAGGAACACTGGAGTTACAGACATGCATTTACTGATTGTGGGTTAAAGTGTATTCACACTTGGGTCCCCAGGCGTGCACGGCAAGTTTTCACCCACAGAGACGTCTCTCCAGCCCATAAAGCAAATTTAAACATGGGATTTTCCTTGTGTTTTGCTTTATCAGCACCTCTCTGAGAGCTGACTGTGCTCTTTCATGGTGTTAGGCATACATGTCACCATTCACTACCTGGCTTACGGCACGTCACCATTCACTACCTGGCTTACGGCACACTGTTAGGCAGGCAAGGAACAGAGCTAACACAACAGATGGAGGTTTGCTAAATTGACGAAAGTGATAGGGAACTGTTTAGCTTTTAAAAGTGGCCATCTACATGGTGGAGACAAAGAAGGCATTTTATTCTCATTTATAAACCTGGATCTCCCAGTATTCCAAAGCCAGTACTGAAGGTCTTGATATCCGTGGAGAGTTGCTGTTACCGAGTACAAATTGAAAGGCTGAAAGAGTCTCATGTCAGTGAAAGATGGGACTAACAGTGATGGATGCGCTCACTAAGACGAAAGCCACAGCAAAGTTATGCACATTTTCTTCATATGTCTTTATATCTAGGCCAGATAGTTCAGTTAAGATGATGGCAGTGAAATCCCCAAAGACCACAGATAGAGCTTCAGGGTTTAGCGCTGGGTCTACTGGGTTTGTTTTAATAAGTATTTCAGTGTCAGTCTTTAATTTCTTTCTTCAAGAATGGAAACGTGTATGCTGAACCACTGTAGACAAGGTACATAGAATACTTTGACTTTACAGGGGTCACAGTTAACTGATTGCTTTGGCTCTCAAAAGAAGCTTTAGCCTATTGATTGATGTGTCTGTATTATGGGGATGGGGGGAAATCTAGACCTGACAGTTCAACAGTGTTAGTTTCTGGTGAGGCTTTTCTCCTGGACTTGGAGATAGCCTTCTCTCTGTCTTTATATGACCTTTCTTCTTGATGTTTGCACTTCTGGTCTGTTTTCATAAAAACACAAATGTTTGCAGTAGGTCTTTATCTTTATGGCCTACTTAAGTCTTGACCTTTTCTCCAAGAATGTTAACGCTATGGCTCATTATTTTAGCGTGTGAGTTTGTGGTTGCTGTACATGTGCTGTAATACTTAACAGCATAGATTCTTTGTATCTCACCTCTCTCAGTTCTTCTTGGTAGCTCACATATTGTAGGTTATGCCTTTCCACATATTTGTGATTAAGTGACTAGATTTCTCACTAATGGGTCGTGGAAATTTGAATAATTTTACTATCATAATCAATCCATATTAAGAACTTTTCCAGTCATATGCTTAGAGCGTGTGTGACAAAGTATGATGCCAACTGCTAGAAATTCTGAATATTGACAAACACGAGTGTGAAACTTTCTAATTTTGTATGTGATTTTTCAATTTTTTCAACTAGATGTGCTTAAGTTATTTTTTTTTACATTCTATGCAGTTAGTAAAATCTACATATTAGCATTATAATTGATATGACAATTGCTTATTGGGATTTGAATTTGCATTCATGGAGATTACTAAGGTAATTGAACATTTAGAAATGTTCATTGTAGCATTAAATTTTCTGTATTAAGAATTCTTTGATTGCCTACATTTTATTATATTTGTTTGCTTATTTACTTATTTATTTGAAAATGTCTCCATTATATAGTCCAGGCTGGCTTCAAATGCATGCTCTTTCTTCTGAACTCTCTCAAGTACTGGGGTGTGCAGGAACACGCCTGGCTAAAGATTTTATTATTCCTTTATATGATTTGCTCTGAATGTAGGTGTGGTCTGTGTTTTTGTCTTTCATTGTTTAGCTGGTTTAGATGTTTGGAGATTATCTTTTCATTGTTTATATTTTCTGACTTAAATATGTATTCTATTTATATGAATATGTATGAATAAATCTTATATAGAATTTAAATTTCTATTTTTTTTCATATTTAACCTAAGATCTCACCACGTAATATTGGCTATCCTCAAACTCTGATTCTTCCTGCCTCAGCCTTCCCAGGCCTGAGATCACACAGAAATTTCTATTCTCTGACTTTTAGCTATTTTACTAAACTATCACAAGGTTAGTGAGCATACAATAACACCCTGAAAGGTTTACAGTAAGGAAAAAACAGTTCCTGTCCCATTCAGAAAATTAGGGGGAGGTGTGACTGTATTTCAGTGCAATAGTACAATATATATTTAGCATGAACAAGAGTCAGAATTTAACCATTAGCATCAAAATTAAAGTAACAAATAAATATGAACCACTAAGCCTGAAGTATTTTTGTTTGTTTGTTTGTTTGTTGGTGCTTTCAAGACAGGGTTTCTCTGTGTGACCTTAGCAGTCCTGGACTCTCTTTGTAGACCAGGCTGGCCTTAAACTCACAGCAATCTGCCTGCCTCTGCCTCCCGAGGGCTGGGATTAAAGGCATGTGTTACTATGCCTGGCTTGCCCAAAGTATTTAATTCATAACATTACTTTTGCAATGAGTTAAAAATTATATTAATTCTTGAGATCTACAGCACCTGTGTAAGAGACATTTTGTCTCTGTTCTGTTTTGCTTTTTTTTTTTTTTTTTTTTTTTTTTTTTGGCTATCCTAGTATAAACATCTGTAGGTTTTTTAATGTCTTTAAGTCGTGTTCTCCCAGTGTTTTACATCTCTAGGAGCTTTTTGGAGGTGGTGGTGCTGAGGACATGCATCTGTGGAAAGAGTGCATGCTTTGTAATCATGAGGACCTGAATTCGTATCATTAGCACTAATGTATAAAATCAAAGTATAATCTTACTGGTCAGTAGCCTGAGCCTGAGCCAGGTTGGTGGTTAAGTGAGAGTGACCACAGTGAAACACCTATAGATTTCTGGCTAGTCATCTAGGACAAGCAATGTCCACCTGTACATTGTGTGAGGGACCCCATTTTAAAGGAATACTGTGTAAACTGATGCATGAAGATGGAAAACTCCTCCTCTGGCCACTGCATGCATAGACACAGGGCATGTGATACTACACACAGATATGCTTATCTAAATCTAACACACACACACACACACACACACACAGAAGCCAAAGCTTGTATTTTTGACAGTTTACATTAAAATACACAGTAAAGTAGGCTGTAGCCATATTATTACAAATTATTCACATAGATTATTTAAATAAATTTATGACATTTTCAGAACATCCTGTTTTCCAACTTTGAAAATGGTGTAGTGTACATAGTTTTATTGTCATAGGTAGATATTACTTTATTGTCTTAGGGTTCCTATTAAAACCTAATGCAACCTGAGGAAGAAATGGCTTATTTCATTTACTCTTCCATAGCGCTGTTAATGTGGAAAACAGTCAGGGGAGAAACCAGACAGAGATGGAGCCTAGAGCCTGGAGCAGCGATGCAGGGGCTGCAGAGGAGGAGCCAGGAGCAGCGATGCAGGGGCTGCAGAGATGGAGCCAGGAGCAGCGATGCAGGGGCTGCAGAGATGGAGCCAGGAGCAGCGATGCAGGGGCTGCAGAGGAAGCGCTGCTTACTGGCTTCCTCCTTGTGGATTCTCTTTCATGGCCACCAAAGGGCTTTTGGAGGCGTGTGAAGTCAGCGGCCATATGGAAAGCATTTTAGCTCATGGACTTGGCATTTTCCATACTGTTTTTTCCTATGTTTTCATTTTTCTGGAACAAACTGGGAGTCCCACCCTTATTTGAGTGATAAGAGGCACTTATAGGACTCACTGGCTTCTTTGTGTGTTTGGGGCTGTAGCTCTGCATCAGCTGTTATCAGTGATCACATATCTCCCAGAGAGTCAGCAATAATCTGTTCCAATATCATCATCCTCTATTTCCTAGAGCTTTCTTGACAGGATCCTTTTTTTTAACATTAACATTAGCATCATAAAAACCTTATGTTCATTTGAAACGTACCATAGACGATTCTGACAGTTTCGTATCTGTCAACACTTTTAGCTTTTGCTCATGCTTATGATTTTACTAAGATTTTCACCGGATACTGGCAAGAAGTGTGGGTAACACAAGCCAAGCTGGAAGCTCTTCTAAAATTTGTATTGCAAGCATGCTTCTGTAACTAATCTCCGCATCAAGTCGTCTTTTATTATTTAACTTAGCATCACAACATCATGTTGATCCACTGTGTTGTGCATTTACTTGGAGTCAATTCCTCTCTAAATTCAAGTTGCTATCTCAAGGATGAAATATCTTATTTTACCAGCAACCCAGATACAAACTGTGTCATTAAATGTTATTTGTGTTTAATGTTTCATGTTGAATGATTTCCCTTAGAATTTTAATGAGAATATAATATATAAAATCTCATATGTGGTCATATATTTTTTTGGGGGGAAAAATCAACGAATAATAACCAGTTGATGTACAAAGTGACATCGAGTGAATAAAAGCCTTTTAGAATGAGACTTTACATTTTAAGTTTTTGAAAACAAGAATTATGCCAAAGCCGGCTTAATAAAAGTTATACATCACATAATATGGAATACTGTGCATAAAAATAGATACTAATCCCAGCTTTCCATTCACGCTGCCTGACAAGCTGCGAATCTGCTCCTAAAGATCACAACAGGCCCATTTACACTGTAAGGGCCTTGCCACTAAGTAGGGCATCATGTTACTTTTCGTTTTCAAGGGCTGCCCTCCCCCTTCATCCTGGCTGAGACATGCTGATCTGGAGCTCACTCAGACGTGCAGCTGTACACACTTTGCTCTCTTCCTAGTGTCCAGTGATCTGGGATCCAAACGTACCATGTCCAGGCCGGAATCCAAACATGCCATGTGAGTCTGTAGTGTGATCTCCTTTTGCTTCCTGATAAACTGAATTTAAAAGAGAAAAAGAAAAAGTCCTTCAGTTTTAACCCTGGAGAGGAAATTTTCCTTATAAGGATTTACATTAAAGTTAGTGACTTTTCCTGTCACCTCAGAATTCTACTTAAAGTGCATAATGGATGATTCTATATCTTTAGCAATATTTATGCTTATAAGAAGTTGATTAAATATTATTACTATTAAGATTTTCAACATTTTTTTCTGTTCTTTTTGTTTGTGTTGTTTTGTTTTGTTTTTAGAGGCAGAGTCCTTCTATATAACTCAAACCACTTCTTTTCTAGCCCATAGTGATATCACATTTATGGCAACACTCCTGTATCACGTCTTTTTCATTCATTCATTCATTCATTCATTCATTTCTGGTAGCGTCTAATTCGGGCCTATTAGTAGTAATTAAGATCAAACAATAGTCAAGAGAGTTTCTTGCTTATGAACCATAACAACTCCTTTTTATAATGCTTGCTACTTGACTTTATTTACTCCTCTGTGACAATAAGTATCACAGTCAACAGAGGAGGCGGACCCCGTATGCACACAAAGCAGAGACTGCTAGTCAAGGCTTCTAGTAAAGCACGTCTTCCAGGTTCCGAGGATTATTTTTTTGAGCCTAAATGAATGTTATCATACCCAAGTAATAAACCATTAGCATGCCATTTCTACACCACTTTGACAGAAAGCACAAAAGTAAGTCATGGACATGGACAAAGAAATGAGAGAAATTTGTCAATATGATTTATAATTGTGGGGCCAGGGGGAAACAAGGAAAAGGGGCTACTATTGGGTTGTACAGTGAGGACTCGCCCAGAGCTCGTGAAATTGATGGGTTAGGTCTTTGTTTTAAGATTACCTATGAAGCTTTCTGATGATTATCCCTATGTTATAAGCTGTAAGTCAACTTTTGTTACAGATCCTATAGATTTTAAAACAATATCCAATAAACATAAATCCTGATCTACAGAAAGTTTACACAATAGTCTTACAAATCTTGATATAAGGTTCATATCACTTAAATGAAACCAGTAGTTTAATTTTTTTTTTAGCTTCCTGGTTTTGATTTGATTTTTCTGCTGGAAAGTCAGGTCAATTCCCTGACATAGATAGAGACTTCCTAACTTCAGAGACAAGGTTTCAATACAGCAGAACAAGATAAAAAATACTTTTAAAAAAAGAAAAGAACAAAGGAAGTTTGACTGTTTCCTTTCCTCATGAGATCACTGGCTCGTGTTTGGACATCTGTTCTCATCTTTATTCATTGTTCTTAATGTGGACATTGAAGTGGCTTGCTTTGTGTTTTACTGTTTGTGTTTGAAATATAGCTCATTGATATAGATGAGACGTTAGCAAATTATGGCCTGATCCAGAACAAAATTTAAACATAACCTTTTATTATTTTATTCCCATAATATTTGCATTCACAATGTATCCTTTATTTTTAAGTATTCTAATAAAACCTACAAAAATAACAAGTAGGCAAAGACAAATATGTGAAAGAGGTAGTAGGTAACTCTCAAATTCTGGAATCAACATTATATAATCACATACAGGGAGGGATGTGAACATACACATAGAGGCATTCTTGCCTCTGGCTGGGCTACTCATTTTGTGTGTTTATTATTTTACTTTTAAAAATTATAATTGCAACTCTTTTCCCTCTCCATTTTATATAATTGTTGGTGTCGCTGGTATAATCTCCACAGTAAAATTTTAATCTCCCTTGTGATGCTATGTTTTAAACATTTAAAAATGCTTCCTTTTAACTATTATTATGATTCTATTTTATTTTCATGACATGACCTTAGCTACATTTATATAATATAGTTATAAACATTTGTTTTAATTATATTTATTGCACTAAAGTGAATTATAGGTATATTTACTTTCTTTTTGAAAAAAATTTACGCAGATATTTAAAAACCTTATAAAAGTACACTTCCATTTCATACTTTATACTATTTATCTCTAATATTCTCAGAAACCACAGAGTATATTATTAATAGTTTTTACTCAAGCCATAAATGAACAAGAAAAAATATTTATTAATTTTTCCTTCTATTAATAATTGGTACTTTTTTCCATACAGTATATCCTGATTATATTTTCGCCTCCCTTGGTTCCTCCCAGTTCCTTGCCAAGTCCCCTTCTATATGGATCTTTCAGGGAGATAGATATGCACATCCTCCTGCGTGCGGACATCCAGCTAGGCCAGCACCATTTGTTGAAGATGCTTTCTTCTTTCCCTTACATAGTTGCGCATCTTCTTCTTCTTCTTCTTCTTCTTCTTCTTCTTCTTCTTCTTCTTCTTCTTTTCTTTTCTTTTTTTCTTTTTTTTTTTTTTTGTCAAAAAATCAAGGGTCCATAGATGTATGGATTTATTTCTTGTTCTTTGATTCCATTGTTCAGTCTGTCTGGTTTTGTGCCAGTACTATGAGGGTTTTGTTATTACTACTCTATAAAGATGATGACATTTCCAGAAGTTCATTCATTGTACAGAATTGTTTCAGTTATACTTTTTTTTTTGTTGGATTTTCCATATACAGTGAGTATTGTTCTTTCAAGATATGTAAAGAATTGCATTGAATCTGTAAATTGTTTTTTGGTAGGATGGCCATGTTTTTATGTTAACCAGGGGAAATGGGAGATGTTTCCATCTTCTGATATATTTTTCAATTTGTTTCTTCAAAGACTTAAAGTAATTGCCATAAAGGTCTTTCACTTGCTTGATTAGAGTTTCACCATATGTCAATGCTGGCTGATACCCATGGGAGCATTTCCCTTTTCTGAGAAAAATGGCAGCAGGTGTACAGGAAGGAGATGAGAGGGCAGGACTCTGAGGAGAGGAGGGAAGAGATGCTGTGAACAGGTTATAAAGTAAATAAATAACTTAATAAAAAATTAAAAATAACAAAGAACTTATTAATAGTAATTTTAATTTTTTCTTGAAATTTAAATCTTTGTTCCTGTCACTTCCAGGTTCTCTTCCTCTTCCCTGCACTTTCCCCCAAGTCTCTTTACTCCTCTCTCAATGTTTGTCTCAGTATCTGTCTCAAGGTGCTCCTGGGTGGAGCCTGTCCACCCTGATAGGCTCCTACCTGCAGGCATAGCAGAGTACCATTGACAGTCACAGGGGTTGGTTCTCTCCCATGGTGTGGATCTTGGGTTGGACCAGACTTTGGTGGAGAGTCCCTCAATCTTTCCCCTATCTGCTCTATCTTTATCCCTGAACACCTAGTAGGCAGGGTGAGTTTTGAGTTGACGTTGTTGTGGGTGGGTTGGTGTTCCCTTCACTCTGCTAGGAGACTCATCTAGTTAGAGGGTGTCCTCTCCAGACACTATGGCCCCTGCTACTGTCCCTCTCATACCCTCCCAGGAGCCTACCCTGACTTGGGGCTCCAGCTCGTCACTGAAACACCTCTATGCACAGTTTCTCTTTTCCCTACAGGCATTTTGTCCTCCCCCGACCCAGACCCCACATGTTTGATCTCCACCCTCATATTCCTCTGTGTTTCAACCCCTGCCTTGTTCCTCCCTTCATCCACTCTCTCTGTCTGTTCTGTTGCCCCATCTGGGTTATATTTAGGCGTCCTCCCTTGGACATCCTTGCTACTTTTCCTCTTTGGGCCTGTGCATCGCAGTATGTTTATTCTGACCTATATGAATAAAATCTGCTTATAAGTGAGTACATACCAGGCATGTTTTCCTGGTTCTGGCTCACTACACTCAGAATGACCTTTTCTAGTATTCATTTGCTGCAAAGTACATGATTTCCTTGTTTTTAATAGCAGAGTAGTATTCCAATGTGTAAATGCGCCACAGTTTCTTTCTTTTTTTTTTTTTAAGATTTATTTGTTTATTATTATGTATACAGTGCTCTGCCTGCACATACACGTGCAGGCCAGAAGAGGGCATCAGATCACATTATAGATGGTTGTGAGCCACCATGTGGTTGCTGAGAATTGAACTCAGGACCTCTGGAAGAGCAGTCAGTGCTCTCAACCTCTGAGCCGTCTCTCCAGCCCCGTGCCACAGTTTCTTTATCCATTTATTGGTTGAAGGGTGTCTAGGTTCTTTCCAGATTCTGGCTATTACAAATGAAGGTGTTTTGAACATAGTTGAGCAAGTGTTCTTGTTGTAAGGTAGAGAGTCTTTTGGGTTTATACCCAGGAGTAAAATAGCGGGGTCTTGAGGTAGATATTTTCCTGGTTTTTTGAAAAAGAGCCAGATTGATTTCCAAAGTGGTTATACAAGTTTGCACTCCCAGCAGCAATGGAGGAGTGCACCCCTTTCTCCACAAGGAGTGACAGAAGATTCACAAGGAGACCAACCAAGCCAACTAACTAGGGCCCAGAGGAGCCTGAAGAGACTGAGGCACCAACCAAGAACCTTGCATGGACTGGACCTAGGCCCCTTACAAAGATGTAGCCAATGGACAGCTCAGGGCCCATGTGGGTCCTCCAGTTAAGGGGAGCAGGGGCTCTTCCTGACAAAGATTCTCTTGTGCCTTGCCGGGCCTCAGGGGAAGACACACTGTCAGTCAGTCCGGACCTGGGGTGAATAGAGGAGGGGAGAGGAGGGAGAGGGAAGGGGAGCAAGGCTGGGAGGTGAGAAGGAATGGGGGTGAGACCAGGATGTAAAGTGAATAAATAAATAAATAAATAAATAAATAAATAAATAAATAATTTAAAAACCTTTGGTACTTAAAATTTGAATATCTGTGTCTTTTTAAAAAAATTGTGGTGTATAGTATATATACTAACAACATTTTTACCTAAAACCGTATTTCAAATAAAAATATTTAAAATTTCATAATTCCTAGTCTCTTACAGCAATTTAGCTCATATTTGATTAAGTAGTATGCTGCAAGGAATACCATTAATTCTCACAGGAGAGACTCAGATAAAATGGACATTACAAGGTAACACAGCAATCACACTGAAATCTCTGCACAGGCTGTACTGAAGGAGGAATATTCAAAGGGTATTTCATATTTTCCTCTGAGATCCAAAGAAAGTCAGTGTGACTTCTCTCTAGTTCATACTGTTTTCAGAGGAATTATATAGAATAGCGTTTTTACTATTATTATTACACACTAATTATTAAGTTTAACTTTTTTGACTTCTGAAACTATTATCTTTTTTAATCACTGTTTTTGCAATGTTTAAAATTTTTAAAAAATTGTTTTTCTAAGACACTTAAGACTGTGCTTCTTCTAAATGTATGGTATAAAATGTATTAAGAGATAGAAGAATTGATGAGAAAAATTTTTACCAATGTGTCTGTATACACACACACACACACACACGCACACACATACACACACACATACACACACACATACACACACACATACACACACACATACACACACATACACATACATACACACACACACACATACACACACACACATATACACACACATACACATACATACACACACACATACACACACACATACACACACGCACATACACACACACACACTTGTATTATAGGAACTTACCATATTAGTGCCTTTTATGTTACTGTGATAAAATTAATAATAGCTCACTAGGGAAGAAAGGATATTTTCCCTTACTGTCCTAGAGGAATAAACTCCATCCTATCAGAGAAGAATTGCCAGCAGGTGTATGAGGTTAACTTGAGTTATTAATCTGGAAGCAGAAAGAAAGACCAGGAAATGGTTCCAGGCTGCCAAATCTCCAGGTTTCTCCCTAGTGACATACTTCCTGAAGTGGTGATTTACTCCTTAAATCTGTGTAACCTTCCCAAACAGTGCCAGCACCTAAAAAACAAGCAGTCAAACGCACGAGACTGTCAAAAACATTGCACCTTCTAATTCTAACTATTGGCAACATTTATTTCTTCATATATTTACACAAATCCTTTTGCTATTAATATATCTAGTATTAAAAAAGAGAGAGAGAGAAAGAAACAGATTTTGGCACTTAATGACTTAAAAATCCTCGTTCATTTAATGTATAAACATAATTTCATATAATGATTGTGCTATGGTGTGGTGATCTACACTTCTAGATAGGGCCATATAAAAACACCTTATAAAAGATGCAATGAAAAACAATAGTTTCTATGCTATGGTTTGAATAGACTCACATTTCTGAACTTCTGTTTGCAAGTGGCTTTGAGAGGTTGTAGAACTTTTAAGGCATAACCCTGGTTGGAAAGCGTAAGGCAGATGGGCAGGGAGCTGCAGACTCATATCAGCTTCCACTTCCCCGCTCGCTCTTTGCTTCCTAGTCCACGCACGTAGGACATGACAGTTCTGTATCTCCACCAACACGGTCATTCCAGCCACTGGGCTGCACCACTGTGCAGAATGGTTCCCCTGAAACCGTGAGCTAGAACGATGTTCCCATTGGGTGTTTTGTCACAGCAACAGGAAAGTAATTAATATATCTAGCTTTGTATTTGTTATGAAATTTACCTAATTACAAGTACTACGGTATTTTCACTGCAACATGTTTCCTTTCAGCATAAGGTATAGTCTTAGTATTCAAAGCTAGTTTATCCAACTGTCACAATACAAAAGCAGTGAGAATCATTATAATGATGTACATAACAGTCTTGTGTTTTCACCTCAGCCCCACCTGTCATCCTGCTGCCCCTAGTTCTGCACCAAGGTTTTGTTTTGTCTTTCTAAAGTACCTAATAAACACAGAGTACTTATATATAATGGTTGTTATTATATGAGTTCACATGCTTATTTATTTATTCATATATATATATATATGTGTGTGTGTGTGTGTGTGTGTGTGTGTGTTTGTGTGTGTGTACATGCCACAACATTCATGTGGAAGTCAGATGATAATTTTCTGGAGTCAGAACTATATGGGTTCAGAAAATTGGACTCATGTCACTGAGTTTGGCAGCAAACAGTAAAGTGTCTTTACTTGACAAGCAATCTTGGCCACCCATGTCTAGTGTTTCCCTATCTTTAGACAGTCATATTACCTCCATGAAGATAGAATTATTATAATATCTGTGAATGATAACTCACAAATAAGGCCCAATAAACACAGCTGAATAGATTCCTTCGGCAATTCACACATTGATTGGAAGAAAATCCATCATTTTCCATAGAACAACTGAATGGTATAATGAGTAGCTGCCTGGTGGGAAATATTTCAATTTTTGTTCTTTCCATGCTTAAATCAATGCGGTAGAGTCACTGTGAGTATCGGGAGTCACCAGGGAATCTATAAAAGTTTTAAATGGGAGACTGACTTGATTGAATTTGAATTTTATAAAGACAAATGGGAGGGAGGCGAGGCTATAAGCGGGGACGACAGCAGGCTAAGGAGCTATTAGCAACACATGTTGTATTTTGTGAAGAGATGATGGCCACCCAGGGTACAGCAACAGCAAGGACCAAAGAAATACGGGAGTGGGACGAATGATAAAACGACAGAAGTGACGGAGTCTGTGACAAATTAGACCAGCTCATCTCACACGTGTGTATGAATTCTCTGGGACAAAGTGTTTTAGAAGAAAATGAAATTTTACATGTTCTCAAGGTTTGCTAAGAGCTTTTTATATTTTCCTTATTTCGCAGTATTCAAAAAATGATTTGTCTCACAGAAATGTTAATATATGAACAAGTTTGTCTGTGATATAGTAGAGGGAGGTTTAGAACAGGTCCCAACCAGGTGGTGTGATGGGAAAGTCAATGCCTAAGATAATTCAGAGTCAAATTCATTGTGTCAGTTACTGTGCTAAAATTTTACTGTGATAGGAAAGAGCAGAGGAGAAATAGATTGTGATTAAAAATTGAACCTATTCTTCTTGGATATACAACTTGAATAGTTAATGAATGTACTAGACATATCGAAGCTCAAATTCTTGTTGACTTTTTAAAAAAAACATTATAATTCATTCAGATTACATCCAGAACGTTATCCCTTCCCTCATATTTACCTGGTCCCACCCTCCTTCCCTCTTTGACCCCATTACCCTCCCCTAGACCTGTGACAGAAGGGGACCTCCTCCCCGACCATATGGTCACAGCCTATCAGGTCTCAAATAGATAGCCTGCTTCCCCTTCCTCTGTGTGCCACCAGGCCTCCGTACCAAGGGAAGTAATCAAATAAAGGGCACTGAAGTTCATGTCAGAGGCAGTCCCCACTCTCCGCACAAGCATGGAGAATGAGCTGTTCATTGGCTAGAGCTGAACAGGGGGTCTAGGGAGACTCCACACAGCCGGGATCAGGACAGATGCAGGAACTTCCTGCTGGACACCAGGTGGAGCAATGACAGTGGTATGGAACAATGGGGGAATGGAAGGACACAGAGGGCTCAGGAGCACCACAAGGAGACCATCAAAGCCTGCAGATCTGGACTCAGGGAGGCCTGGACAACTGTTGCACCAACCCAAGGTCAATGCATGCAATAAATCCTGTTGGCATTTAAGCTCTACTTTCTGTGAGGAAGAAACATGATTATATATCCCAGAAAGGAGTGGTCTTCTGAGAAACAGAGCTCAAAGCCTTTGTCACTCTTTCCCTAGTCTTTAATCAGTTTGTAAAGGGTCTAGTTCCTCACATTGCATGGTCCTTGGTTGGTGCATCAGTCTCTGCAGCCCTGCCCCTGTCCCCACACTTGTTGGCTCCATTGGCCTCCATGTGGAGCTCCTGTCCCCTCCAGGTCCCTTTGTTCTCCAGCTCTGCTATAGGACTCCCTGTGCTCCACCCCAAAGTTTGACTGTGAGTCTCAGCATCTGCTTGGACCCTCTGCTACATGGAGTCCTTCAGAGGACCTCTGTGGTAGCCTTCTCTCCTGCTCCTTCTCTTCAGCTGCTTAGTTGTCCTTCTGAATGAGAATTAAACATTCTTCTCAGAGTCCTCTTTGTTATTTAGTTTCTTTAGGTCTGTGTATTAAAGTGTGGTTATTATGTGGCTAATATCCGCTTACAAGAGAGTGTATACTATGCGTGTCATACCTCAATCAGGGTGATCGTTTCTTGTCCCATCCATTTGCCTGCAAATTTCAAGATTTCCTTGGTTTTAATAGCTGAGTAGTATTCCATTGTGTAAATGTACCACAGTTTCTCTACCTATTCTTCTGTTGAGAGACATCTAGGTTGTTTCCAGATTTTGGCTATTAAGAATAAAACTGCTATGAACATAGTTGAGCAAATGTCCTTGTTGCATCTTTCGAGTGTATGCCCAAGAGTGGTATAGTGGGTCTCTAGATAAAAATATTCCCAAATTTCTGAGAAAGTGTCAGATTGATTTTCAAAGTAATTGTACAAGTTTTCACTCTCACCAGCAGTGTAGGAATGTTCCCCTTTCTCCACATCCTTGCCAGCATGTGCTGTCACTTGAGTTTTTTATCTTAGCCATTTTATATGAATAATTCGACCTATATTTCTTACCATGCCAGTGCTATAATTGTTCAATTATAATTAATAATATCTTAATTTTCATGAATACTTTTTTTAAATACCTTATTATTTTTTGAGATTATAGTTACGTCATTACCTCTGCTTTCCTGTCTCCAGATATAGCTCCCCCGTATTCTCTTTCAAAATCACAGCCCTTTATTGATAAATTTTTGTTGCATATGTGTGTACGCATGCCAGCTGCCAGGCCCTGCAATGGCTAGGTCCTACAGAGAGGTTAAGGAGTCCTCGAGGGAGGAGCAAGTCAGCCAGTTTCAGGGGTTGGGGAATCTTGCTTCCTGACTGACTGACTGTCAGAGTGCTTCTTTATTTATACAGAACTCAGTAGGTAGGGATAGATTCATGTTGTTCCAAACCACAGATCATGCCATTTTTGTCCCTGAGCCATGTTTCACCTTCCTTTGGGTCATAAGTTTAGTCATCATTGATAAGCCATGACAGAAGAAAGGTATCTTTTACAATAATTTTCTCTCATCAACCCCATAATCCAACTCTTTAAGAATCTAGAGGCCAAATCATGGCAGCCCACTCTCAGGCTGGTAGCTCTTCCAGTTTCGAGGACACTAGACAGAAAGAAAATCTCCAAGCCAGCCTGGGCAGAGTGGCATGTCCTAAGCAGTGTATTATTTACCCTTAATGCTCAGAGTGTTAATTGTCATTAGACCCAAGAAAAATCTTCAGGCCAAGGCTGTTGTTATTATTCAATTTCTGCCATAATACAATGTTTATATCTTTGTAGAATTTATATTTCTAATCTTGCTGTCTTTTCTTCCTTGATCATTCAATATGACAGTAGCCCTACAGATGCTTTTTTTTTTTTTAAAGAAATGGAGGTCTTAATACTTCATTTTTTTTGTATTTATCCACACCATTCTATGTCCATCAATACAAGCCCCTATGTAGGGCAGAGATAACTCCAACCATCCTAACTTTGCTGCTCTATCTTTTCCTTGAGGATACCATATGCAGGCCTAGTATTGTATGTCATTAATTGCCTGAGCATAAAATAGATGAGACTTTTAATCTGATCTGCTGCCAACTCCTTAACCCACCAAATCTTGTTTACCTTTTTAAGTTTACTTTCTTCTGATTATCTTGTTCTTCAGTGAGTACAAGGGCAGATGCTCCAAGGGTATCTCAGATCTGAAGCCTCATAAAGATATATCTGACATCTTTGAGTCACAACCTTCATGGGATAAGGAAGATCTTCAACAGGGCCTGATAAGGATATCTCCCTAAAAGTTGGAATGGTATTATGCTCAGGACTTTCCTGGAGAAGCTCAGAACCAGTGATCATGGGGGAAGGTGTAAATTATTCATAAGAATTTTCCATCAATCCAATATCCCCAAGTTGTACGTATATCCCTCTCCCCATGCATGCAATATGTGGCAGTCAAGACCAAAAGCAGAAGATTGCATGACAGCTATCACATCATTTGGCCCAGCTTTGCTGGATCTTTGTCAAGTGGCTGTTCTGGGTTTATGATTTTTGCTGTTTTCATTAGATATGGCTATGCCGTATGTATATGTATGTGTACGTAAGTATATGATGCATATGTATATACATATGCATGTATTCCCCTAAGTACACAAACACAACATGCTCAGTCAGTATGTATCTTGTAAGTACATTTTCAGGGATTATCATTGGTATTGGGTAAGCAGTTGGTATTCTCCTTTCTAGGGAAGATTATTGCTCCCTGTCTCATCCTTTCTTACTTGCCTGTATTTCCCTGTGAAGGGCTGAAACCTTATTGGCTTTTCTTTGTTCACTTTGGCATGTTAATTTGTGTTTTCCTCATTTAGCTCAGGTCTAGATAGTCATGTAGTTGAGTCTTTAGGAGTGTAGCTTATAACATCTGAAGGAGACACAATCTCATAGCAAATTCTTTGATTCTCTGGTCATTATAATCTTTACACTCACTCTTCCACAATGTTGCTCAAGGCTTGAGTGTGAGGGCTATTTTATAGATGTATCACACGGGACTGTGGCCCACAAGTCTGCATTTTGGTTCGTTGTGGCTTTCTGTAATGGTATTCCTACGTTACAAATGTCTTGATGAGCGGAAAGCATTACTTTTCTCTGTGGATATAAAGAAACATATTTAGAATGTAAAAGGATTACTTTTGGTCAACTATTCTTTAGTATGGGACTTCCCTGAAGTGTAGTTGAAATACCTGGCACCACATCTTTTTTTTGCTTCATCTTGTTGGTTTTGATGTTTTTGTCTTATTATCTTTTTGTTAATTTATTTTGATTTTGTTCTGGGGTATTGTTTTGGTTATTTTTGAAAGTTGAAGATTAAGTTGTATGGATAGGGAAGAGGTGGATCTCTCAGAGGCTTGAGGAAGGTAAAACGTGATGAAAATGTATAGAAAAATTAAACAGAATATATTTATACATAAAATGAAAAATAAGGCAGAATATTTTTGTAAAAATATTACTTCTTAATCTACTCTTATTCTATCACTTCCTACTTCTCTCTGTTTACTTTCAGTTCCATATGCTCCTTTTTTTGGTCAAACTCACAGAGCCCACTTAGATTTTTTTAAAAGTATTTGCTATGTTATTTAATAGGCTGACTTTTTATATTATACACGAAAAAAGAATGTTTTTCTGCATTGTGTAAACTTTTACCAAAGAATATTATCAAGTCTTTTTAAAGTACTGTTTAAAACTGCAGCGTCAAAAATTTTTAAATACTGACATTTTTTTTCATTAAAATTTCAAATATGTACTGAAGGCAAGGTATATCAATAAGCAATGATGATGGCTAAAATTAATGTTGTGATTTTTGACACAGTTCTTTGATTTGTTGAGCTTACATAAAACTCTTTTATTTTCTCCAAAATATCCTATTAGGTTATAAAATTATAATTCAAGGTGATTAGAAAATATACCACCAGAATAAAGAAATGTGATATTTCATTACTGATGCAGAAATTCATATTTCGTATTTGAAGCCACATCAACCATACCTATAATTTATAGATAATGCACTAGTATTCCAGTTACCATCCATTTAAGATAAAGGGGATTTTAGGAATAAAGGAAATTGGATTAGAGGTAATTATTTTGAGAATGATGCTGCATTCATTAGGAGAGATGGGAGTGTGCCTAGAGCAAATACTCTGAAATCATGTAGAG
The DNA here is from genome assembly GCF_964271855.1 of Acomys minous. Lineage (NCBI taxonomy): Eukaryota > Metazoa > Chordata > Mammalia > Rodentia > Muridae > Acomys > Acomys minous. The sequence goes on from NC_140491.1 coordinate 3,498,678, forward strand.
TTCAGATGCTTAATTGGTCCCAAGACCAAAACTCTTAGTATTCTGCTCCATATTTATGCTCTTGAAGTACTTTTTATTCTGAGAAATCAGTGAAAATTACAGAGGTATTACATGTATCAAAGTTAAGTTACACTTTGCTTCATCAGAGATAAAGCTATTAATATTAATTTTATTTCAGAAATGGGAAAGGTAACATTTAAATGAAAATGATTTTGAAGTACATTTATTAATTGCATAAAAAGATTCACTTTTTAATGTAAGATAATTTATATTTGTGTCATCTTCAGACCTTTCGTAAGGGTTTTATTATATTTATAGATTTTAAAACTTATAATCCACTTAATGCTTTATTGGATATCTCAATTAATTAAAATTTTCCTGACAATACTGTGGAAAAACACTAAGCATTCATGTATCCATTTCATAGTAAAATCAACAATGAAAGAAAAAAAATGTGGTTTCAGACACAAAACAACATTTTTATTCTAAATTTCTATCTCAATTTTCTGCCCGAATTGTTGCTTTCTGGTTGTAATTTTTGTCTTGTCAATTACTGTACAATAATAACTCGAAACAGAACATTATAGTCCTACTATACACTAGTACGATGAATACAATGGATATTGCTCTTTCTACCTAATTCTCTCTCTGTCCAATGCTTCATGTTTCTATTTATTCAGGAGTGAGGAGAGCAGGAAACTTCATTGAAAAAGTATAAGAAGCTGACTGAGAAAGAAATTAGACAAACAACTCCTTTCAAAATAGGCACAAAAAGCATAAAGTATCTTGGTGTAACTGTAACCAAGAAAGTGAAAAACCTTTATGATGAAAACTTCAAGTCTCTGAAGAATGAAATTGAAGAAGATATCAGCAGAAGTAAAGATCTCCCATGCCCATGGGCCAGTAGTATCAACATAGTAAAAATGGCCGTCTTGCCAAAAACAATGTACAGATTCATTGCAATTCCCATCAAAATGCCAACACAATTCTTTACAGACCTTCACATAACAATTCTCAATTTCATATAGATAAAAAATCCCAAATACCTAAGACAAGTCTATACAATAAGAGATCTTCTGAAGGTACCTCAATCCCTCATCTCAAACTGTACTACAGAGCAACAGTAATAAAAATGGCATAGTATTGGCATAGAAACAGACAGGTGGATCAATAGAATCAAATTGAAGACCCAGATATAAACCCACACACCTATGAATACTTTACTTTTGACAAAGAAGCCAAAACTATAAAATAGAAAAAAGATACCATCTTCAACAAATGGTGCTAGTCTAACTGGATGTCTACTTGTACAAAAATGAAAATAGACCCTTATTTATCACCCTGAACAAAACTAAAGTCCAAGTGGATTAAAAATCTCAACATAAAACCAGAACTAAATCTGTTAGAAGAAAAAGTGTGTCTCAGCCTCATGAGGTTCCATTTATTAATTGTTGACCTTAAGGCCTGGGCTGTTGGTGTTCTGTTCAGGAAGTTGTCTCCTGTGCCAATGTGTTCCAGGCTCTTCCTCACTTTTTCTTCTAACTGACTTAGTGTCTCTGATTTTATGTTGAGGTCTTTAATCCACTTGGACTTGAGTTTTGTGCATGGTGATAAATATGGGCCCAGTTGCATTTTCCTACATGTAGACATCCAGTTAGACTAGCACCATTTGTTCAAGAGGCTATCCTTTTTCCATGTAATGGATTTGGCTTCTTTGTCAAAAATCAAGTGACTATATGTGTGTGGATTCATATCTGGGTCTTCGATTCAATTCCACTGATCAATCAGCCTGTTGCTGTGCCAGTACCATGCTGTTTTAATTACTGTTGCTTTATAGTATAGCTTGAGATCAGGTATGGAGATTCCTCCAGAGGATCTGTTATTATACAAGATTGTTTTAGCTATTCTGTGTTTTTTGTTTTTCCATATGAAGTTGAGAATTGATCTTTCAATTTCTTTAAAATATTTTGTAGGTATTTTGATAGGGATTGCATTGAATCTGTAAATTACTTTTGGTAAGATGGCCATTTTTACTATTTTAATTCTCCTGATCCACAAATAAGGGAGATCCCTCCATCTTCTGCTGGTGCCCTTGGTCTTAGACCTAGGAAAGGGGAGAATAGGGTGAAAGCAGGAGGGAAGGAGGAATGGGAGGATACAAGTGATGGGATAACAATTGAGTTGTAATCTGAATACACTAATAGAATTAAAAATTTTTTTAAAAAGAAAGAAAAAGTGGGGAAAAGCCTTGAGCTCATTGACACAGGAGACAACTTCCTGAAGAGAACTCCAACAGCTCAGATTCTAATATTAACAATTAATAAATAGGACCTCATGAAACTGAAAAGCTTCTGCAAGGCAAAGGACACTGTGAAGAGAACAAAACAACAGCCTACAGACTGGGAGAAGATCTTCACCAATCCTTCACCTGACCGGGGGCTAATATCCAAGTGTATAAAGAACTCAAGAAAGTAAACACCACCAAAGCAATTAATCTAGTTTAAAAATGGGGTATAGACCTAAAGAGAGAATTCCCCACAGAGGAATATCAAATGGCCAAGAAACACTTAAAGAAATTCTCAACATCCCTAGTCATCAAGGAAATGCAACTGAAAATGACTCTGTGATTCCGTCTTACACCTACCAGAATGGCTAAGATCAAATGCTCTGAAAATTGGGAATAGTTCCACCTCAAGACTCAGCTATACCACTTCTGGGCATATACCTGAAACATGCTCCACCATACAACAAGGGCATTTGCTCAACTATGTTCACAGCAGCTTTATTCGTAATAGCCCAAATCTGTAAAAGCCACCCAGCAGGGGATACAAGCAGATGTTGAGACACGCAGCCAAACTTGGTGGAGGACAGAGGATCTCATGGAAGAGTTGGGGAATAGAAGGACCTCGAGGGTTGAGGAGCTCCACAAGGAGACCAGTGTAGCCAACAAATTCAGGCAGGGCTGGCGTGGGGTGGGTGGGTGGGTGCTTCAGAGACTCATGCACCAACCAAGGACCAAGCACTGGTGAGGACCTAGACCTTCTGCTCAGATGTAGTAGATAGATAGCACAGTCTCCTAGTGGGTCCCATAATATGGAGAGTAGAGACTGCTCCTGACATGGACCATGGCCACCACATGTTGATCAATTCCCCCTGACTGGCTGCCTTGCCATGCCACAGAGAAAAAGGATACTGGCAGTGCGGATGAGACTTGATAGGATGGAGGTCAGATATTAGGAGAGGAAGTCTCTCCCTTTCTGAAGACTAGGGGAAGAAAGGGGCTACAATTGGGATGTACAGTGAACAAATTAAAAAGAAAGAGAAGAAGAAAAAAAGAAAAACTCTAGTCCCTGCACTCTTGAGGCAGACGATTGTGACTGCAGGTCAACCTGAATACATAATTATATCCGGTCAACAACAAATTAAATTAATTAAAATATGTCCTAGATTATCTTTTCCTTAATGCAAAATGATGATCAGAAAATCACATATATTTAACATTATCTTTATTTGTTGTGTCTAGAAGAGACAGAAATGGTTGCCTATCTTTAAAATACTAAAAAGTTGCACATTGGCAAAAAATCAATGGTGATAGCTTATTCATAAGGTTAACAACACAATTAGTGGAATCTGACATACTCTCTGCATCCCATTTTGCCTGTTCTACTCAGGACTGGCAGAATAATATCAAAGAATTTATCATCAGCAGACTCTCTTTTCATGAAAAACCATCAGAAACAAACGCTGTCCAAATGGCTTTTGTGTGTGTGTGTGTGTTTGTGTGTTTTTGATTATTTTAAAAATGAAATTATTGATAAACTCAATATAAACACATAAATAATTCATTGCCTGCATATTTGGAGAATATGAATTTTCAGTTACCTTCCATGGTTATTTACTTTCATATCTTTTTCCTATTTCTCAGTGGAAGTCAATACCCTGAAGTATACAATACTTTTAGACAATTTTCAAGTGTATATTATTCTCAAAGTATGCTTTGTGCTGTTTGTTTTAAAAATATAAAATAAAATAATAAACACATTTGAATTAAAAGTGTTTATTGGAAAATAATCAAAACAGAGAGATATCAAGAAAAAACACAAAGATTCACGGCAACAAAAGGAAGAAGAAATGTCTCCTAGTGTGAATCCTTGGTAAGCTGCACAGTGTCTCCTAGTGTGAATCCTTGGTAAGCTGCACAGAGTCTCCTAGTGTGAATCCTTGGTAAGCTGCACAGTGTCTCCTAGTGTGAATCCTTGGTAAGCTGCACAGTGTCTCCTAGTGTGAATCCTTGGTAAGCTGCACAGTGTCTCCTAGTGTGAATCCTTGGTAAGCTGCACAGTGTCTCCTAGTGTGAATCCTTGGTAAGCTGCACAGAGTCTCCTAGTGTGAACCCTTGGTAAGCTGCACAGTGTCTCCTAGTGTGAATCCTTGGTAAGCTGCACAGTGTCTCCTAGTGTGAATCCTTGGTAAGCTGCACAGAGTCTCCTAGTGTGAATCCTTGGTAAGCTGCACAGTGTCTCCTAGTGTGAATCCTTGGTAAGCTGCACAGTGTCTCCTAGTGTGAATCCTTGGTAAGCTGCACAGTACCTCCTAGTGTGAATCCTTGGTAAGCTTCACAATGCCGTCATTGAAACACCAGTTTGTTAGGTTGCAACATGGCCTTGTGTCTACAGAACAGACTCTTCTTATTTACACAGTATACAGATGTCTCAGCATCACCAGAAGCTAAAAAGGATTATGACAATTGATAACCCAAGTTTCAGATTCTATTTTAAAAGTGCAATTCCACACTGTGTGTAGGTCACATAAGTGTCTTTCTCACTGCAGTGTTACAGGGACAATAACATTGTAGTAAAAATAAACTCCATAACTTGTAGTAGATTCTAAAGACATGCATTGATTTAATATGTCTCATGTCTGTTTTCTAGAAATGATTACTTACATTGGGTTTCTTTTCAATTCATAGTGGTGATTTTAAGGATCTATTTTATATTTTCATAGTTGAGTGAATATTTGCTCACATGTTCTTTTGGTCTCAGGTATTAGTATATTTATGGAGAAATGCCAAGAGTTCACCAGACTTACCATCTGTGCATAAAGGTGGTGATAGATCATAAACCCAGCAATTAGATACAAATAACCTATTGTGTTTCTTTTTAATTTTTTTTACATATACATTTATATTATTGCACATATATATAATAAACTACCAATAGCAAGAAGTACCATGAAACAATAAGGAATTATATACATTCATAGTGTTTTGGCTATTTGCATTTGGCAGCCTTGAAGAAAACATTTTTCCTATCTTGGTGCATCTAAAATTCTGAATGTAAATCAATATCTATCATGCCTCCTCATTATCACCTTAAGACATCTATCTAGACCTAAAAACACCTTAAACTCTAAGCTTAATTGTAATACTAAACTACCTGGTCTTCAACCCATCAGAAACTTGAGAAGGAATAAAATTAATTACCTGAGTATACGTGCAGGTTAGCAGCTTACAAAATGAGAAGATGACAGAGACAGTTTGCTGCCTGTACAGTCACCCAAAACTATAACATTGGAGCATCTTCTTCAGCCTGCTAGCCCAATATACCTTACAGACATATTTGTGAGGCAGGAACTATTGAGGACTTGCTTACCCTGTCTTGGCACAGTTTGCCTGTCGACTGTGCCTAGTCCAAGTTCCTGAAGAATTTTCCCCTTCATTCTTTGTTTTACCATGTCCTGTATAAATACCACAGAAATGCTTTAGTTGTATTGCAAATTAAACTAAAAATATGTCTGTATGAAACTATTCTAAAGGCAACATAAACACCAGTTTCCTGTTAATGACTTAAACTCAGTTTTCATGTTTTTTTGGATTTGTTCATTCACATTGGTAGGTTATCACCATACATAAAATTTTCATTATACCTCAGCACTCTCAAAGGATCTCTGTATCTTGACAGCCTTCTATGACGTGACACACCTTTTTATCTGGATATTTACTAAGTCAAAATTTAAAATCAGAAGAAATGTGATTGTTCTTAACAGAGGTATATTTCATCTCTACATATCACATCATACATACTATTAATTTTATGGGTCAATTGCCTTGATCTTCCTTCATTTTTAATCTGTAGCATCCAAAGAAAGAATCCTGAGCAGTAGAAAGACTGCCTGCTGTATTTGTACTGTATTCCAGTAGAATTACAGTTGTAAAAATGGATTAAAACATGTCTAGTATCAGGTATACTCAGTGAGGGAGAGAAACACAGCAACGAATTAGCTATGTAACCATACAGTGTGTCGGGAAGCAGTAGGCTCTCCAGGTTGTGAAAATAAAACAAGAAACAACACACAGGAGAAGCAGGCGCTACCGCTGGACACTCCCGATAAAGGTGTGGTAAGCCTGTTGTAACCATATGTTTTTTTTTGGTTATTTTACTGTGTTCTTTTGCCTACCACCCTTACTCAATGCAACCCCTTTCAACCTCCCAACACTAGGTAGGAGAGAAGGAAGGATAGAGGGGCAAGGGTGCGTAGATCTCTTTAGACTACTTCCAGATGGCTAGGGATGCCAAGTTTCTTGGGATACGTCCAACCTCTGTCATTAGGATACCTCCAACCAGCAACCAGAATGCAGCAAATAGAAACAGGCAACCAGCAACCAGCAACCAGCAAAAGCATGAGAAAGAACCCCCAGCATCAGGATGAACAACAGCTGGTACCAGGCCCTCTTGGGGCTATTGGATTTATACCTCTCAGGAGTCCCCTGAATTCCAAATGTAAATTGTCTTCAGCTGGCAAAATCACGCATCTGCCAGAGCATGAGACAACTCATAGTTAGATGCTGTGGTCAATCTAAATCAGGCCCATATTACACACCTAGGGACTGAAATAAAAACATACTTACATAGCATAACTGGGGTTTTAAAGAAACAAAAATTCTCACTACACTTGTAACAAAGAAAGGATACACCTGTTTGGTGGGAGGTTTTGTGGCTTTCCTTAGCTAGATGCTCAGGAGCTTTATAAAATGCTAAAAAAAAAAAAAAAAGGATCATCTTTCTCTTAGAGAGTAGCAAGACAATGATGAAAAGATGAGATACAAAATGAGGTAGAATTAAACCACACACACAAGAATTAGGCTCTTACCTTTGTTGGTAGAAATTGATTTGAGTAAAGAATCCTGGTCAATGGATTTGTGTTCATGAAGAACAGCATGAGGATGTGGCTATTGCGTATAACATGGAATGGTGGAAAGCAGAGCAGAAAATATTTCTGAAAATCTTGGGTGCTCTGCATAATGATTGGTGTCTACTGCAACTGCAGAGTGTTAGAAGACTAGAATCCAGCTGGCTGAGTGAAAAAAACCCTGTTGTTATTAGAATTAACACTGTAAAAGACCCCCTGCTTTTATAAATTAATATTTACCAGAATATTAATGATATCAATAAATAATATTACAAAAGAAGAATGTTCTATACCTTGCAGGAGCTCAAACAATGCTGTCACAAGTTGGTTCTTTTGTTAATGAACTGCAAGGAATTCCGTGTGCACTAAAACTCTGACCTATTAATTTCATATTCATTAAGATCAGTGTTTTAGAGTAAATGTTACAAATGAATATTTAATGCCATTGCATTTAACAGTATGTATTTATAGAACTCTTTTTTTTTTGTTACTAATTAACACAAACCCAAGTGGCATTAGAAAAGTTTGACCTTCCCTATAACCATTCACTTGACTCCATATTATTTTCAAAAGCACCAGAACATGGTCTTACTGGATAATATCTCCCTAGTTAAGCACATCTCTGCCTAATGAGACCCAGCTCTTCAGGTGGTGTGTGGCCGAGTCAGAGCTTGGCATTTCTCTGTGAACATCTGAGTGATTTTGAGTAAAGCAAAACATCCTGAAACAGCCCTAATAAGCAACCATTAGAATGCATTGCCATGCCTCCTTAGAATGTGCCAAAATGATTTTCCTTAATGTAAGATTTTTATTACGAAATTGGACACTGTCTGTATATTTCTTCTTTGAGTCCCGGCCCTATGAATCTCAATTTTGAGTGGCTGTCAAATCCTAATTTGAGATAGCTCCTTCTTTCATTTTCTGCATGGAATTTTCTCCTCAGAGCTAAAGTGGACATAGCAATGCAAACTCTGTTGGAAAACCTCAAGTAAACCAGTGAGCTCTCTTCTGGATGGAAGTGTTCATTAAAGCCAAGGGGATAAAGAACAGGTCACAGCCAGTTCCTGAGCACCTAAGGAAACTACTTGCATCTTAATCCTGATTGTAATCCCCTAAAGAAAAGATTATGAGCACATTCTGCTCAGGGCACCCATAGCTAAAAATTAATTAAATGTCATACTTAAGCTATTAAGTTTCAACCTTGAATGATGGTTATGTTGCAAGTCACTTCATCCATTTAGAATAAATCACCTGCCATCTGAACCAGTAGCTATCATATACTTTGTTAAAATTGTACTATTTATGCTGAACCTACACTCACAGAAATATCTGAGTGTACTGAACACATTGATCATCTCAAATAACTCATTTGTTAGTTATATATCATCCCATATATGAGATAATATGGCCACAGTCATGGATATTACACAACAGCATTTTGAAAACGTTTGCATCTAGTCTTGTTAAGGCTGGTACTTAGTCATTACATCCCTACGCCATAATGTGCTTATGTGACAGCACACTGTTCTCAATGATGTCATTAACAGTCTGCTTAAATTTATAAACTTTGTGCTGTTCAGTGTCTAACGTTAAGTCAGACAATTCATATTGTCAAACAAACTCATCTGAGTAGATCAGGCTGAGAATGATTATCTCAGTCTTACTGCAGACTGAGTCAGGGGACATCAGACCTGAAGGGATGATGGGCTGACTTGCAATGTCTTCAGTCTCTGTGCCTGCCAAGACCACTCAGAAGAATTACCCACAGAAACGAAGCATCTTTGTTTTGTTTATTTATTTATTTATTTATTTATTTATTTAATGAAGGGTCTTTTGTGACAGCTCATAATTCCTTTTTAAAAATTAGTCTCAGAGGCAGGTGGATCTCTGTAAGCTTGTGTAATAGACTCTCAGAGATGATTGGTATGCAATGTAACAACTGAGGAAGACTTCCCTCCACTAAGGCCACTTTTCCGCTGGCACTATCAAACGGGTTGGGTCCCTGGGTAGACACAAAGTTCAAGGAGGAAGCTAGAACATTCAAGTTAGATTGTTTCTCGTGCATGACCGTCTGTTACTGTGTCATCACCCAACAATGCCACAGGTTCACCTGTCTCAGAGTTTTTTCTGGTTTCTTTATGTGTATTTATTGCATATACATATGTGTTGGAGGTGTGTGACAACAGAGGACAACCTTAGGTGTTCTTGAAAAGAACTTGTTCAAGGCAGATGGGGTCCTAGCACTGAGAAAGGGAAGTAGCAAGAGACTCCTAGGGCATACAAGCCACAAAAATGGGGCACGTTCATGCCCTGCCCAGGAGTGTTGGCCAAGACAACATGAACTTCATGTGGCTTTTTTTTGGGATGTGTGTGTGTGTGTGTGTGTGTGTGTGTGTGTGTGTGTGTGTGTGTGTGTGTATGTCCATGCATGTGCAGGAGTTTTGTTCCCTTTTGATATTTTGGGGCATTTTTGCCTTATTTGTGTGTTTGTGTTGAATTTTAACATAGCTATGGATTCATATCCATACCTTGCCATGCAAACTCCAGGCAGTCTGTGTCAGACTAGGGGGTGAGTAATTGATTCTCCTTGTCCCGGGTTTTTTTTTCCAGTTTCATGGGCCGAACTATTTCTGGGTTTCCTGGTTGCGAACCATGCAGACAACCATTGCTAGACTTTCTAAATGCTGTTTATATAGACAAGTCCAATATACTGTTTTTAATCATTTGCATTTCTTAAATTGCATCTATTCTGTTAGGAAACCCTGACTAATACAAATGAAAAATTAATAGAAATTTTTGTTATGTATTATTCTTATACTGACCTTGGTGTCAAAAGTGTTAACTTAAATTCTTAGTATTGCATTATTGAGCAGACATCTTGCAGTTTCTGAGTATTTTTTCCTGTAAATAAAGTATATTAAGAGTCATTTTAACAATTTATTAATATATTTTATTAATTTATTCATATTACATCTCAATTGTTATCCCAACCCTTGCATCCTCCCATTCTTCCCTCCCTCCCATTTTCCCCTTATTCCCCTCCTCTATGGCTGTGCCTGAGGGGCACCTCCTTCCTCTGTATATGCTCATAGGGTATCAAGTCTCTTCTTGGTAGCCTGCTATCCTTCCTCTGAGTGCCACCAGGTCTCCCTATCCAGGAGACACGGTCAAATATGGGGCACCAAAGTTCATGTGAAAGTCAGACCCCACTCTACACTCAACTATGAGTTTTTATAGGCAGCATCTGATATATATTCTAAAGACTTTTATGAATTTAACTTTGTTCTCTCTCTCTCTCTCTCTCTCTCTCTCTCTCTCTCTCTCTCTCTCTCTCTCTCTCTCTCTCTCTCCTCTCTCGTGTATAGCACTGGCGGCTCTGGAACTCCATTTGCAGACCAGGCTGGTCTCAAACTCACAGAGATCCACCTGCCTCTATCTCCCAAGTGCTGGGATTAAAGGCTGCGCCACCACGCCCAGGTTTTCATACATCCTTTCAAAGGTTGTTACTGAAAAGTTTACTTGACATTTCCTCTCTGCCTCTCCTCGGTGTTCAGTGGAGCACAGTCAAGTTAAGTGCTTACTGCAGGCAGCAGTCTCAGAGCAGGTAAGTATCTAAATCCTTTCCCAACTTGTGTCCCCAGAGAAAAATAATTTTTATTTTGGAAACATCTGGTGATAGTTTAGTGATTATTTCCAGAAAACTTTTAATTATGATTTCTCCCAAATAGATTTTGAAGAGGTAAAATGTCAGCTGTAGCGAAGTGATTATTGGGGTAGATTTAAAGATTGAGCCTTATATTTGATTCAGGTACAAGGGTCCTTCCAAATGGCATCTCTTTGCTGGACATGCAGTTATGGTCAAGGACTTCGTTAACTGATCATTACAACACAATACTCGCCTGCTACCTGACAAAGCTTCTATGATAAAAAAATAACTGCCGATGATGAGCAAATGGGAGTTTGGAATTACTGCTAATATCCCAACATTACTTTTAGCTGTCCCTTCTTAAAATGTCGTTCATCACGTCATACATCCACTTGCTTATTTTAAAACACTATTCTGTAAGTGGAATCAGCAAATATAATTGTGTCAAATATTGTTCCACATGATTTACTCCATGAAGGACAGTAACAGTGTGGAAATGTGTTTACCCTAAAGTTTCATTTAGAAATGCATCCGATTTTAGTATTCATCTCCAGTAGTAATCTGGGAAAGCTTGAGAGTTCTAATTAAGCCCTTTGAAATGAATAAAGTTATTGCATTGATACATATACAATATACAACATTATATACTATACAATGGCACACCATAAGAATTCTTCAGGTAAAATTGCTTTGTTTCAAGTTTCTTAGTATACTTGGCTCTATAGCCTCTGCATCGTGCATGAGGAAACCAAAGCAAAACATTTTAAGAAACTTGCTTAAAATCACATGGCCAGAGCAGGTGAAGACTTAGGATTCTAATCTCTGTATCTGTTTCCAGGGTAGGATTTTTAACTCTGTGATTCCTAGATGGAGAGTCTGACTATTTTAGAATTGCTCATCTCATCACATGTAGAGACTTACTGCATGATGGCTCATTGTAAGGACTGTGTAAGAGTTCGCACTATTATAAACTAAGGCAACCTTAGTCTCACACATCAGAGAATACTAACTGAAAAAGATGAGTACAACATACCAGAAGCTTACATTTTATTACAACTGTATAGACAGTTTATTTTAAAAAAATACCAAGAAAATATACTTGGTTCCTGCCCTTCCCTCTGCTGCTGCTCCAGTTACTGTTTAACGGATGCGTCACGCCTCTGTGCAAATGTAAGCTAAGCTACAACGTCTTTCAGAGCTGCATCATTCAGTTCAGCAGCACGAATAGAAGATGCAGGTTAGAGACGGCGAAGCAGGCCTGGAAAACGCTGCTGAAATTTAACCTGGGGAATTAAAGACTCTGATTCTTTGTTGTACCTCTTCCGCCCGTGGTCATATGTAATAGCATCCCCATCTTCCGCCATTCCACTCCAGTATTCTCAGCCAACCCTGACTAAAGCCTGTCAAACGTATCATATTATTTTGATGGCTTCATGAATATAAGATTTGTTTTTAGAAGGTGCAAGAGAAATCACCAAACCTGCTGCAGCACTTTCAAGGCTCAGAAAACATTAATCTTTAAGTACTTTTATTGGCTTTTACACTTTCTCTGGTTGTTCTTTATACGTATTGGTCACAGTTGCTACAGAATATTAATTCCCCCTGGCTTACAGTGCATTCAGAAAGTTCCATAATGCTCACAGTCTGAGCCAGAAATATATATCTTCATTTTGTTGATGTTTCCACATTGCTGTATTCCAAGCAGATTGTGGCATCCTTTAAGAAGCTCAATGTTTGTTTATTGAAGATCAAGCCATTTGGAAGGGAAGAAAAGTTGAGTTCAATTCATCAGCCTTACTTTAGTCCCCATTTTAGATATTTGCCAAGTATGAGCTTATCTTCCTAACAGCAAAGCCATACTCGGCTCTACAACTGCATTTGCAAATAAACGAATATATAAATACATTTTATAATGCACTCAGCAGGAGTTCCCTGTGCTTCCTACTGAAAACTAATTAGCTGAATTTAGATTTTCAATTAATGCTAGAATAGAGTATCCAGGAAGACATTAAACATTTAAAAATGCGTGATGTGTGTGTGGAAGCTATTATTTCTTTTTAATGTATTTTTATATTTTTAAAGATTTTCCATGGGAAAGCTTGCTATAATATCATTCTAAAGATCGTGTTTCTTTCTTTTTTTTTTTTAAATCAAACTGCATACTGCATTTAGTAGAGTTTGGAGTGAAGAGAATAATCATGTTTGCCACCTTCTTCACTTCTCTACAGACTCCCCAACTTGGTACAGTCTGAAATGAAGCAGAAAGCAGATGTTCATTTTATACCTATTGTTAAGCACCCCGTATGCTGAACGCAGGGCTCTTGGTGGGGGCTACACGATAGCCTCAGGCTCAGACTAAACATGCAACATGATGTTTCACTTTCCACTCCTAATCTACATTTTTTGGGGCTTTATCAATTCGAAGTACTTGATGAAATGTGCTCAAAGCTAGACCTTGTTCTCTTTAAAATGTTACATGGACAAACATTCCACAACCAAAGTTGTTTTCTCGTTTGTATGTAAATGAGGATGATAACATTGTGTGTCTTTATACTTAGAGGAGGTGGAAGCGTTCGGCCTCCCCCGAGAAGGGAGCAGGAAATTAAGTTACATGGACCAGAGTTGGAAGAGCTCATAATAAGATGAACCTGCAAATGCTTTAGTGACAGAACATGCTTTAAGATTCACCACAGTTCTACCCTACATAGTGCTGTATTGGCTTAAATGTAAAAACATACATCAATGAATGGAAGCAAGGTAGTTGATGTGTACTGAAAATGAGCCTGCAGGACTACTTAACAATGTAAAAAATATGATAATAAATTATGTTGTTTGGGAATTCTATTGAGCTAATTTTAGTTGTTCTACTGACAAAACTGAAACTATGTGAGATATTAACTTGTTTCCTTTATGCATACTATAAATATGTATCCCGATGCATTGCTCTGGAAGTCCTGAATGGGCACAATGAATTATACTAATAATATTTTTTAAACAGAGACTGTAGTGGTAGACTTCAATTTCATGATTGGTTTACTTTTGGCTGTAAAGGTTAGGTGGGAATAAAAAAGTATTTTGAACAAATGATAAAAAAATGGATATAAGTGTAAAATATAAAGAAAACCCAGAATTCATAAAAAGCACAAAAATTAATTTGAGATGGATTGCTTTCCTAGGCTTGATGTTTAAAAGAAATTTGAGAGCCAAAAAATATTCTTGGAGCACACAATGATTCAGGTCTTTTTCTACATATTCATAGAATATTAAATGAATTTTGTCTAGATATATAAATAAGCATAAATAAGAGCTGCTGGTCCTGAAGCTAAGTTGAAATACTGAAGAAGGATATTCTAATACCATCAAAAGAATGACTCAGTGATAGCATAGGTGAACTTAGCGGTGAGAGCAAGAGAAAGCAAGCAAAGTCAAAAGCTTACTTCTTCCATGCTCTTTTATGTGCACTGCTGCTGGAAAGTGTGGCCCAGATGTAGGACACCTTCTTACAATAAAGATGCAATAAAGAAAACTACACACAGGCATGCGTAGGTGCTTGCATTTTAGTTGATTCTAGAGGTAAGCCAACTAATTTGACACTTAAGTGAACTGCTATACTCCCTTACAATCATGTAAGCAGTGAGGAGCAAAAATGAAGGCCAACACTAGTTAAATCAGTAAGTTCTAGAAGATTAAGGGAAAAGGCTCAGTAAGTGTGAGGAACTGAATGTGGAGCCCCACAACCCACATGAAGAAGCTGAGCTTTCCTTGGTGCATCTGTAATTCCAGGACTGTGGAGACATAGAAAGGAAGATCTGGGCAGTTCACAGGCAAACAGGCAAGTCTAGATGAACCCGTGAGCTCCAGGTTCAGTGAGACACCATGCTGCAAAACAAATAAACTGAAGGGTAATTGAGGAAGACATGCCACGGAAACCTCTGGCACACCTGCATGTACACACAGGTACCAGCACAGCTGTATTCATAGACATACACACACACACACACACACACACACACACACACACACACACACACACACGCTTATGTGTTACAGACATGAGGATTAGTCATAGAGCCTTGACAAAGTTCCAGAGACCTCCGACTGTCCAGCATGATCTCTAGACATCCAGAACAGCTGTCGAGCCTTTGCTTGACAAAGTTCCAAAGATCTCCAGTTGATCATCACTGCCCTTAAATATTATGTATGCTCCGGGTGTAATTTTGTCTAGAAATCTGCTTTTTCTCCTAAAACTGTCTTTTCTCAGCCCTAAGGGAATTCATACAGGGAAAGCTTTTTCCACAGATAATGTTGAAAAAGAACATCTGGCCAAGGGCTTGAGACAATGAAAGAGTTTTCTGTTCTGACTGTGAGCACCCAAGCAGATACTGCATGAAAAAAAGTTAGGACCCTGACATACCAGTACCTGGCTAGATACTGTTACCTGTAGAAATTTTTCTTTAGAATCTCTTTTGACAGCAGTAGAAGGTGGGCTGGGAATGTTACAGATACTTTACATAAAGGACCCATTGGTAGTTAGCCTAGGTTTGGATAGCACACCTGTTGGATTGGGACTGGGAGTAAGTCAAGTTTTTTCTTTATTAAAGAGCATTTAGCTCAAGCTATGCTGCTATGACAATCATGTAAACACAATGGCTTTAGCCTGGGGAAATTTATCATTAAACATTCCTGAGTGCTGTTTAAGAAATAATAATCAGGGTATGCTGACCATTGCTTGGAAATTGATTGCTTTTTGCTGTGTGCTTTATTGTGGGTTATACAGAACTTTTGTATTTCTTTAGTAGACTGTTCTTTTATTTTGTTGATTTTGAATGCATTATTGATTGTACAAGATGAGAAAAATCATGATGTAATCTATAATGAAAAAAATTGAACTTCATTTAAAAAAAATACTACGGTTGGCCCAAGGAAAAAGGCCAAGCACGTAACAGCCATGAGAGAGTAAGCTAGAGTGAGTTGGGAAAAAGCAAGAAAGATGGGCAACAGCAAGTCAGAGAGATAAAAAGATGGGTGACAACAAGCAAGAAGACAGACAGAAAAGTAAGAGAACAGCAAGGAGTCAGACCAACGGTGAACAAGACAGAGACAGACACATAGACAGAAAATAAAGTTCACCTGGGCTTTGAGACCATCAGCTTGTAGCACATATGCCTGAGTCTGCAAGCATTTCTTTTTCCTCTGTTCTTCAACCTCTCCTCAACAACTAGTTCCTCTAGCTGGTTGTTCAACCAACGGTTGGTTTCCCTTAACCAGCTGTTCACTGCCTGCTCAATTTTCCCTACCATATATCTACCTCTCTTTTCTCCTCTTCCCAATTCCCATAGCTGGTCTTGGAGAGCAGCACCTATGCACACACACACACACACACACACACACACACACACACACACACACGCACACACAAAGAGTTAAGGCAGATTTTTTTTCAGTAGTAATTATTGCAGCGGAAAAGACATCCTGTACAAATTGAACTCAGCTTTTAGAAGTGAAAATTTGGGGTGTGGGATTCTTTAAAACATTCAGAGTTGTGAAGTTTTTCAAAATGCATGGTGGAGTATCATCAATGTGTTTCCCAACTGGTTTATTCTGAAACCATGCTGCTATGCCCCTCCCCCAACAGTGGAAGGAGGGGTTTCAATTAAAAGCTAGGACATAGCATCTTCTTTGGCCACTCTCTCCCTTTCAGAAGGAATGTGCATTGGCTGGAATTGTCATTATAGGGATACATTTTCTACTGAGCTATTCAAATGTTTGTCTCTCTGTCTCTCTCTGTCTCTCTCTGTCTCTCTTTGTCTCTCTTTGTCTCTCTCTGTCTCTCTCTCTCTCTCTCTTTCTGTGTGTGTGTGTGTGTGTGTGTGTGTGTGTGTGTGTGTGTGTCTAGGGGAAGAAGAATGATTGGCTGTGGATAAAATAACATTTGCTAATAACTTGTTGAATTACCCTAGGAGTAATTTTGAAGTCTAGTCAAGGAAAGGGCTCAGAAGAGTCTGATTTTGTCAAGGAAAAAATTTTTGTTGACAGCTAAAAAATTTTTTTAAAAACAAAACTAGAACAGCTTCTGTCACACTTATAAAAGTCCCCACCAATTGCTCATCACAGCACTCAGAAGAAAAATCAAACCCCTTACTTAGTGTTGTATCCCAGGATTTAAATGACCTTTCTACAGAACGTCAGATTGTCTCTCCCTCTCTCCTTGCTGATTCTGCTCCCGTCCCTTGACCTTTATAGTCATTAAACACAGCAGGTCCTGTGTCAGGGTAAGGATTGGGACTCGCTGTCCCCTTCCTGTGTCAGGGTAAGGCTTGGGACTCGCTGTCCCCTTCCTGTGTCAGGGTAAGGCTTGGGACTCGCTGTCCCCTTCCTGTGTCAGGGTAAGGCTTAGGACTCGCTGTCCCCTTCCTGTGCCAGGGTAAGGATTGGGACTCACTGTCCCCTTCCTGTGTCAGAGTAAGGCTTGGGACTCGCTGTCCCCTTCCTGTGTCAGGGTAAGGCTTGGACTTGCTGTCCCCTTCCTGGGTCAGGGTAAGGCTTGGGACTCGCTGTCCCCTTCCTGTGTCAGGGTAAGGCTTGGGACTCACTGTCCCCTTCCTGTGTCAGGGTAAGGCTTGGGACTCACTGTTTCCCCTCCTGTAGCCTCCTACTTGACATCTTTATATGACTGGGTCATCTACATTCTTGTAAACACTCACACACCAGGGAACCTCTTGTGAACAGCTTGTTAGAAGCTGCATTCCACCTTAGATCACTGACCTTTTGATTTTATGCAAGGCACTTTCCTGTGTCTAGCCATGATAAATATATTGTCATCTTGCTCACTGTTTCATCTGGGCTTTTCTAATGAGAAGTTTATGTCTACAAACATAAGCTCATCTCCCGCTGCCACAGTCTAACTCTACATCTGAATGGGTAGCTACCACTTAGCATGTGCTCAACATACACATCGCGATTCAGAGAAGGGATGCATTGGATTGGTTCATGGCTTTACATATTTACCTAAAAATACTGATTTTTTTTTTGTCTGTAAGTTTCAGAAACAAATCATCCTCCCCTTCACCAATTCAATAACCTCTGTTGTGAAGCTGACTTGAACCTGTTTAACTTTATACAGATTATTTGTGGATACTATAAAATAAACACAGTGACTAATACAATCAAATAAATGATCAGATGACTCCTGTAACAATATCACATTCACTAGAAAATCAAACATACAATAAAGAAAGATGACAAAGCCATTAAATTACCCCCTTAGTAGTATAATTAAACAAATTTAAACCACAAGTCTAGTTTATAATATCTGCTGAAATGTTTGATTGTGTTTTCCTTCCATCCTTCCTTCCGTTCCTTTCCTTTTCTGATAAGCTTGTTTAGTAAATTAATAAAAGCACTTCTGCTTGCAGAATGTCCATCTTAATATTTTCATCAACTTGAAACAAAGAATTTACCTGAACTGAAAACAAAATGCCATTACTGATGTGATGATGATAAAGGATTAATGGTTAGAGACACTCATTCCAGGGACATGGAAAGGCCTGGAAATAAATATCAATAATCTCCAGAGTACCACCTGAACTTGATTCATAAATTAAAACATGGATGAAAACAAGGCAACTGATCATGAATCTCTCAAGTGAAAGGTATAGGTCATGTTCCAAGAGAATGGCCTTTTAGAATATTACAATAAATGACTAAGAATTAATGGGTATGAGTGTGTTTTACAGCCCTGAGCTGTAAATCTTGATATATATCAATAATAAATTAGTGACATTCTGTGTATTTAGGTATTTTTAAAAATATTTTTATTATGCTTCTTTTTTAACATATACAATTATATTATTACATGTGAGTAAATAAATTAAAAACATTTATTTTTTATATATTTTATCTCTGATCCATTCAATTCTGAAATTTAATGAACAGATTATCTCAGTATTAGTAATTTTTGTCATTGTGACCAAATATCTGACTAGTGTCAATTTAAGATAGTAAGGGACTATTTTGATTACTGTCCTGGGAGATACAGTCTGCTATAGTTGAAAGACACAGTGGCAGCAATGCAAAGCAGCAAACTGCATAGAGTCTCCATTCAGGAAGCCGAGGAGGATGAATGTTGATATTCAGGTGGAAGGCTTTGCCTTTATATTTCAGTCCAGATGGTACTGTGCCCATCTAGAATAAGTACTATTAATCTATTCTAGAAAATAAGTACTATTCTAGAATAAATACTGTTAATCTGTTCTAGAAAGTCACTCATAAGCATTCCCAGAGGATAGTCTTAATCACAATTAACCATCTGAATCCTAAATGCAAAAATAGGTTTAAATGGTGAACATCAGAGTACAATCATTGAAGGGCCAATGTGGGGAGAAGAGAGGAGAATGGAGAGAGAAATGCCAGAGGAAATACCCAAGAGAAACTCAGAGCTTTTCCTTATACATAAATCAAACAGTAAAAAAAAAACAGTACAGCATATTATACTAATCAGCCTTATATGTAGGAACTGGGTAGGCAGCAATATAAATACTTTTCACTAAGTCAAAACAATTTAACTTACTTAAAACCTATGTAAGTGCTATCTCCAGCAATAGCCTAGATGACACCCTGCATTGTTTGTGGGGTTCATTTGGGATCCTCTGGACAACTTTATATCAAATCCATTCATACAGCAAAATTTCACTTGGTGGCAAGACATGTCTTGTAGGTCTTGAGTGACTACACTTTTTCTTGGGAGGCATTACCTATATATCTACTCACCCCAGATAGGTAGCCCATGACAGACCAAAGTACAAATACCAGTAAGGTACAGTTTGGTAAAACAATGAGTTTTATTGTGGTTAAAGTGTATAACTGGAAAATTACTTACAGTAGCGGAAATGACTCAGACAGCTGCACCTCCAAAACCCACCCAAGCAGGAATGGCAGCTCAGAGAACACTGCACAGCCTGCAGGCAGTTCCCTGGATTAGGAAATGTCCCGTCCATGTGACTCAGTTGTTCTACGCCTGCTCTGCAGGAAGCTTGACAGCTTTCTGCTTCTTTCAGGCAGAGGAAGTCTCAGAGTCTTCGGTTCACCTTAGCCTGTTTGAGAGTCTTTTGCAGCTTGACTTTTCAGAGTCTTCAGAGTTTGGCTTGTTTGAGAGAGAATCTCAGCTTTTATTTCTTACTCTGGTGACTAGGGAACCTGGTAAGTTTTAAGGATTTTCTGAAGTTATTCTGAGTTGTTTATCTTCTTGCTTAAGGAGCGTCTCTGCAGCAATGAATGTTTTAATTTAGGAGGAAAGTGTAATACAACAGTTAGGGTGTTGTATGCCCCCCACCACATTACTTGGTGACTCCATTTAGACATTTTTCAAGTACATGTATATTTTTAGATGCTTCTAAAGTAGTAGGTTTCATATGATCTTTCAAGTGGACCACAGTGTTATCCTTTTCCATATTTCCTGTCTCATTTTTTAAATTAAGTTATTTATTTACTTTATTTCCCAATCACAGAAGCTTGCCCTCTCTGCTTCCCTTCCGTCCCTGCCTCCCTCCTCCTCTCCCCTCCCTTTCCTCCCACCCCTCCTCTCCTTCTCCTCAGCAAAGGGGAGGACTTTTATGGATTATCGGCCAGGCTTGGTATCTATCACATTGCAGGAAGACTAGGTGCATCCTATTCCATTGAGGCTAGACGCGGCAGCCCAGTTGCGGGAAAGGGATTGGAAGGCAGGCAATGTGGTCAGAGACAGACCTTGCTAACTCCTTAGCAGTCCCACATGAAGCCTCAGCTGCACAACTGGTGCGGAGGGCCTAGGTCTGTCCGTGCATGTTCTCTGGATGGCAGTTCAGTCTCTTTGGGCCTACAGTTAGTTGACTCTGTAGCTTTTCTTATGGTGTTCTTGACCCCTCTGGCTCCTTCAATACCTCCCCTACCCTCTTCTACAGGATTCCCCAAGTTCCACTTAATGTTTGCCTTTGGGTCTCTGCATAAGATGCAATCAGTTGCTGGATAAAGCCTCTGTGATGACAGCAATGCTGGGCTCCTGTCTGCAAGTATAGCAGAATATCATTAATAGTATCAGGGCTAGGTTCCCTCTCATGGCCTGGGACTCAAGCTGGGTCAGTCATCGCTCAGCCCTTCCCTCAAATTCGGCTCCATCTTTTACCCCTGCACTTCTTGTAGGCAGAACAAACTGTGTGTGGGTCTATGTTTTGTAGCTGGGTGAATGCCCTGATACCCCTATTAAAAATCTTGCCTAGTTACAGGAGACGCCCATTTCAGTCTCCATCTTTCCCACTGTTGGGTGTTTTAGCTAGGGCTTCCCTCATAGTGAGTGACCTTGGAGGTTCCATTGTTCTAGGTTTCTAGAACCCAGAGATGCCACCATCTGTACCACTCCTGGGCATATGCCAAAAAGAAGCTTCACCATACCACAAAGACAATTTCCCAACCATGTTCATAGCAGCTTTATGCATAATAGCCAGAAACTGGAAACAACCTAGATGCCCCTCAACCAAGGAATGAATAAAGAAAGCGTGGCACATTTACACAATGAAATATTACTCAGCCATTAAAAACAATAATATCGAGAAATTTGCAGGCAAATGGATAGAACTAGAAAACATCATTCTGAGTGAGGTAACCCAGACCCAGAAAGGCAAACACGGCATGTACTCACTTATAAGCGGATATTACTCATAAAGTACAGGATAGCCATGCTACAAACTACAGACCCAAAGAAGCTAAGTCACAAAGTGGGGGTTGCTTAATTCTCACTGAATTGGTAAAATAGATTAGACATCTGGGGTGGATGACAGAGGGGATTGGGTTGGTGAGGGTGTACGGAGGGCTGCAGGAGGAATTGGGGTGCAGAGGGAGAGAACACTGGAAGAGGCAATAGGATTGGGAGGCACATTTTCTCACTTACACTGCCTTCCCTCCCCTCTCCACCGAAACTGGCTCCAGTGTCCCTCCTGCTGCTCAATAACAATATATTCTATTTAAGTTTCCTTGGGGGATCATCTTTTCACCCAGCATCTTAGTTTATAACAACCTCGGTGGTTATGCTGATTTTACCATGCCTTTTAAGCTAACATCCACATATAAGAAAAGGTGTACAAGATTTATCTTCTGAGGTTTAGGTTACTTCACTCGAAGGGACAGTTTCTTTCCTAACTCCATCCATTTACCTCTAAACATTATGATGTCATTTTTCTAACAGTCAAATTATGATCCATTTTGTAAATAGACCACACATTCTTTATTCATCCATTTGTTTCTAGCTATTATGAATATAGCAGCAATGAACATTGATGAGCAAGTGTCTTTGTAGTAGGATGCAGAGTCCTTTGGACATATGCCCAAGAGTGGCACAGCTGGATCTTAAGGTAGACCAGTCCTCAAATTTCTGAGGAACTACCACACTGTTATTCATAGTGTCTGCATGAGTTTTCAATGCCACCAGCAAAGGATGAGTGATCCCCTTAACTTAAACACTCACCATCATGAGATGTCATTTGTTTGATTAATCTTGGCTCTTCTGACTGGTTGTAAAATAAAGTTTAAAAAGTAGTTTTGATTTCTATTCCCTATTGATTAATTATTTTGATCATTTCTTTAAGTCTTTCAGGAATTTGTATTTTCTCTTTTTAGAATCTCTGTTTAGATCCATACCTAATTTTTAAATTGGGCTATTTGTTTCTTTGATGTCCAGTTAAAAAAAAATCTTTATGTGTCTTACATTAACCTTTTACAGAATATGTCATTGATGAATGTGGTGGTTTGAATATATATGGCCCCCATGGATTCGTATATTTGACTGCTTGGTCATAGGGAGTGGCACTATTAGGAGGTGTGGCTTTGGAGTAGGTGTGGCTTTGTTAGAGGAATTGTGTCACTGTGGAGGCAGGGCTTTGAGATCTTAAAAGCCCAAGCTACACTGAGTGAGGAACTCTAGTCTGGCCCTGGTGGTCTTCAGGTCAAGATGTAGAACTCTCAGCTCCTTCTCCAGCACCATGTCTGCCAGAAAGCTGCCATGCTCCCCACCGTGATGACAATGGAGTAAAACCTCTGGAACGGGAAGCCAGCCCCACTTAACCGTTTTGTTTCATACGGATTGCCATGGTAAACGGTGTCTCTTCACCGCATTAAAACCCTCAGTCAGTGAGGATCTTTTGCCATTCCCTAGCCTGCTGGTTCATCTGACTCATCATGTTCTTTGCCATATGGAGGCTTCTCAGTTTCACGAGGTCCCATTTATTTATTTTTTATTTTTTATTTTTTACTCTTTTTTTGGTGTGTATAATTACTCTTTTTAACACATTTTTATTGAAAAATAAAATAAGTCATATTACATCTCATTTTCTATCCCATCCCATGCATCCTCCCATTCCTCCCTCCCTCCCACTTTCACCCCAATCCCCCTTTCCTATGACTGTGACTGAGGGGGACCTCCTCCCCCTGAATATGGTGCTAGAGTATCAAGTCTCTTCTTGGTAGCCCGCTATCCTTCCTCCAAGCGCCATTGGGCCTCCCCAACAAAGGGACATGGCCAAATATGGAGGTCCCATTTATTAACTGCTGTTCTTAGTGTCTATGCTTTCAGTGCTCTGTTCAGAAAGTCATCTCCTGTGACAATGAGTTCACACCTATCCCCCCACTTTCTTTTCTATCAGATTCATGATACCTGGTATTATTTTGAGCTTGAGAATCCACTCAAAGTTGAACTTTGCGCAGGATGATAAATACGCGTCTCTTTGCATTCTTCTCTGTGCAGCCCCTCAGTTTGACTAGCACCACTTGCTGAAGAAGCTGTCCTTCATTCCAATAGGTTGTCTTTATAAATAGATGGGTGTCCGTGAGGTGTGTTGACTTATGTCTGGATCTTCAATAAGATTCCTTTGACCAACATGCCATGAAAGCATTACTCCAATACTAGGCTGTTTTATTACTATAGGTCTGTTTTACAATTTCAGATGTGGGATGGTGATGCCTCTAGTAGTTATTTTATGACTCAAGGTTGTTTTAAATATTCCAATTGTTTTTTGATGTGTGTGTGTGTGTATGTGTGTGTATGTATGTGTGTGTATGTGTGTGTATGTTTGTGTGTATGTGTGTATGTGTGTGTCTATTTTGTGTGTGTATGTGTGTGTGTGAGTGGTGTATGTGTGTCTATGTGTGTGTATGTGTGTGTGTATGTGTGTGTCTATGTTGTGTGTGTATGTGTGTGTATGTGAGTGGTGTATGTGTGTGTATATTTGTGTGTATGTGTGTATGTTTGTGTATGTATGTGTGTGTATGTGTGTGTGTATGTGTGTGGTGTATGTGTGTGTATGTTTGTGTGTATGTGTGTATGTGTATATGTGTGTGTGTGTGTGTGTTTTCTCCAGGCCTTACTATCTCGCTGATGCTCTTGTATTTTATCTCTTTCAATTTAACTTGGTACACTATCTAATTGTTTTGGTTCAGTCCTGTTTATTTAGCAATTATAAAGTTAATAAAAATCAAATAAATAGTTTTTGATGAGTCAACGAAAGTTAGAATGTATCGTCCACTCTACTGCAAATAACTAACCACTAGGCCAATGTCTGTTCCCCACAAAGGACACGACTGAATGGCTCCAGGAGCCCCCTTGGCCACGGGCACAGTTGACAAGGCAGCTTTACCTAACCCATAGCTGATATCGTACTGCCACATCGAGTTGCTAGCTTTGAAACTTCTTTCATTATAAAGTATTTTTGACCTCTAGTAGGTTTATTTCCATCAGTGTATTAAAATGACAAGTCGTTCTTTAAAAGATCATCAATGTGACATACATTCATACAAACTCTAATAAAATAGGTTGTAAGGAGAAAACTCAGTGAGTAAAATCCTAGATTATCAAGCCTGAAGACCTGATTTAGACTCCAGGACCTACGTAAAAAGCAGTGCCTGCCTTTAATCCACGTTCAGACACCAGAGTTCTCTGGAGCTTGATGGCAGAGCAAGGTGGATGATTCTGCAAGTTCTGTGTCCAGCAAGAAACTCAGTATCAAAAACTAAGGCGGAGTGTGATTGAGGAACGTACCCAATGCTGATCTCTGACCTCGGGCCAGAGAAGTATATCACGGGTAGCTGCACACATACACACGCGTGCTCGCGCGTGCACACATACACACCATTTTAAAAATTAAAATAAATAAATACATTCATCATTATCTTTGTACCTACTGTTTGACAAAGAAAAATATAAAGAAGACACTAGTAGCTGATTAGCATGTTTATTGGTACAAAGCTTTCTTGTAACGATGCCCATAATGTTTTGTGATGTTAACTAACATATCTGACAGTCAATGGCTTTAAGTTCAAGCATCTATGCTAAAAAATAAAAATGGACTGGCCATGGGCTTCAGCATACCAATCTTTCCACTATGACTAATACTAAACAGAAATAAAATAGTAAAGTGTTTGTAGTAATCTGTATTTTTAATTTTCAACCACTCTTTTTTATCTTACTGTTTCTTTTGGGGTACGGTAGATTTTCGTGAATTATTTAATTAGCCTTTGCTCATGATCTTACAAGTCAAATGGAATATGGACAGAAGTGTTTGGTTACCTGAGGTCTTTCATTGCAATAGCTGTAACTGAGCTTGCTCATACACAGATTTTTCTGAAATTCATATTTATATGATATTTATTATAATCATACAGTATGCATTTAATTAAAGCATGGATAAACACCTGTAGATTAAACTATGCACTCTATTGTGTGAGGCTTTTGAGGAAGAGACACTCAAAATCACAGAAGCAAGGAAATAAGTGATTTCTTACCGTGCTTAGGGCTACAATTCTAGAAGGTGAGGCACATTACGAGGATCACTCCTCTTTCCCAGGATCTTTTGTTAGCCAATGGTGTAAATCAAGACTCTACTGTGTCTCTCAACTTGGCAGCATCACCTCTGCCCAGTATTTGTTCTAGATGTCCTTTTCTGGTACATGGCATCCCTGTTTTTATGGCTAAAAATCATTCAAGAGTTTAATAGGGGAAAAAAAAGTCTTCAAATGGAATGTGAGGATCACATCTCATTCTTAGGAGCTTTATTATTCTTTATTGTATTATTATGTGAAACTGTTAAAGAAACTTTCTGCAAGATAAACATTTGATTTTTTTTACCAAAAACACTACATAGAGTATTGTTCATGTTACATATCAAAGACAGGTCTAAAAATAACTAGAGTCATTGAATTTAAAAAGTATCCCGTATGACTTCTTGCATAAATCACAAAAAAGAATAAAGTTGCTTTACCATGAATATTATTTACAAAGGGATTGTTTCCAGAAAGACAAAATAATCAGACTGCATACATCATAGTATTAATGTTGGCGTAAAACTTAATACATGCTTAAAAAATAGATATTGCCATTAAAAATTCACAGTTGCCATTAAAGCAAATGTAAGTAAAAACTGTAATTCAGAATGAGGATTCACCGTACTGCCACCGAAAATCTGAGGGATGTTGTTGATACACAGTCACTGAATGGCTCCCATGTTCAAAAACTTCTTAGTGTGTCCGTGTTGTGTGATAAAACACCACAACTAAAGGCAACTTGAGGACAAAAGGGATTTAGTTCATTTGCCAGCTTGTGATCCATCATCCAGGGACATCAGGGCAGGAAGTTAACCTGGAACCTGGGGACAGGAGCAAAATGGCAGCCATGGAGTAGCACTCCTTACTGGTTGCATTTCCGGGCTTATTCAGGTTGCTTTGCTATAGAATTCAGAACCACCAGCCTAGTAGTGGCACTTTCTTCAGTGATCAGGTACCTCCTGCATCAATCATCAGTCATCAATCAAGATGAAGATCTACAGACTTTCCCACTGTGGTCGTTTTCTCAATTAAGATCCTTTGTCCAGGAGGACTCTAGCTTGTATCAAGTTGACAAAACACTAGCCAGAATTGGAAACATTGTTACACATATTTTTTCCATATATCAAATATGCAGAAGAACAGGACCCTTCTTACAAAAATTTAATGACAAGATAGTGAAGTAAACTATTTTTATTTTTATTTTTATTTTTTATTTTTTATTTTTTGCCTCACATTTGACCATGTCCCCTGGAGGGGGAGACCTGGTGGCACTCAGAGGAAGGACAGCAGGTTACCAAG
The DNA here is from genome assembly GCF_964271855.1 of Acomys minous. NCBI lineage: Eukaryota > Metazoa > Chordata > Mammalia > Rodentia > Muridae > Acomys > Acomys minous. The sequence goes on from NC_140491.1 coordinate 3,525,652, forward strand.
AAGAGACTTGATACCCTATGAGCATATAAAGGGGGAGGAAATCCCCCTGAGGAACAGTAAACTATTTTTAAATGAAGTATAGGGCTATCATTGTTGAAAAATCATTTGTTTCATCTAAAAATAACAATTACATGCAAGTATCAAAATCATAAAATTATTTCAAATGATTTTGTTTGGTCAAATGCTTAATATTTAAAGAAAAATAGTCTCTTGTGCTAGCCTGGATCTGCATGTGGCATAAATAGATTATGAATTTTACCTTTAAAAGATAATTTTCTTTTTAAAATATATTTTATTAATTTATTCATATTACATCTAAATTATTATCACATCCCTTGTATCCTCCCATTCCTCCCTCCCTCCCATCTTCCCCTTACTCCCCTCCCTTATGACTGTTCCTGAGGGGGCTTTCCTCCCCCTGTATATGCTCATAGGGTATCAAATCTCTTCTTGCTATCCTTCCTCTGAGTGCCACCAGACCTCCCCATGCAGGGGACATGGTCAAATATGAGGCACCCAACTCAGATAAGATAATTTTCAAAAATGAAATCATAACATCATTTGAAAATTACATCATGTTGTTTTGTATTACAAAAGAAATACACAATGTGTTTCAGTATGACACTCCTTGATTACTCAAGCATAGAATCTACATAGTTATTTCAAATGAGTTTTCTGAATACAGGAAATTATATTTTTCCACTACAGAAAACAATACTGTTTTTGTGAGAGGGTGATTCTCTAAAGATAGTTATTGAAATTGCCTTTAATTGCTGAACTGGAAAGATGGGGAAAACCCTGCTGTCTTTTCCATCATACACATAGATATAATTTCTTCTTAAAACAGCAGCTCATGTGTTAGGTGCCCTGTTAGTCACAGTAGGCTTTATCCTACTTATATCAATCAGTCCACATGTGGTCTAAAGAATATGACAAATGAACAAAAACTAAATTAAATACATATTTGTTCATTTGCCTAACCAACATTTAAAACACCTCCTATAATTCTCCATTGCTTAAACATTTTTTTTCTTATCTTAAATGATGATGTCCTATTCCACCTCAACTTATACCTCATGTTTATTCCAGTCCTTCTCAACTTTTTGAAGCAAAGAGATCTTATTCTGTTTTAGCATTCATCCAATTATAGTGCTCTAAATTTTAAAAATATTTCCCTTATATTTGTTCACTATTAAGACAAGAAATTTGTTGACTTCATCTGTGAAACCTACTCAGAAAAAATTAAGCCTCTCAAATAAATAAATACTCAATGATCACTTTACGTGAATTTTTTTCAGATTAAATTCTGAAAATGAGAAGAACCTCGCTGAATCTTCATAGTGCAAAAGAAAGAATACTGGACTGGCTTGTCACAGAAGCTCGAAACAATCAGGGGTGTGGTTTTAAACGAAGAGTGCGGACTAATGAGTGAAAGCAGTTAATGAGTATAGGCTGCTAATGTCTTTATTGAATCATTTCTACATCCAGATGGTCAGTACTAACTACTTATGGAAGGGATTCTAAATCACACTGATATTTTCTAAAAGCTCAGCTAAATGTATTTTTAACTCTATTAACGTGTAATGGATTGCCAAAATACTCGTTCCAACACATTTCACATTATGGGACATTGGGTAGAGGAATGGTATTATGGAACAGTGATTACAGTAAAGAGTCTTCTTAAAATAGAACATAAGAATATTATTTAGAGATCACATTGATAGACTTCTCCTGGGGATTTGAAAAGAGCTATTAAAGATCTGGGGTATCTGGAGACTTTTCTCCATTGGCTTTGAAATATAGCCGGATATGAGGAGGTGTGCATTTTCGGAATTATCTTATTTTACTTTATTCACCATTCTGTCTCTTCTTCTCATGTGTCCCACGCTGGCCTTGAACTCATTATAAATCTGAGGATGAGCTTTAGCAAGTGATCTTTCAGCTTTTCTCTCCAAAACACTAGACTTACAGGCACGTGCCACCATGGCAGCTTTATATACATGGCCTTATATTGTTGATACTAATGGGTTAGTAAAATTACAGAAAGAATCTGAACCCATATTAAGTGCACATATGACACTCTCAAGCAATAAGTTAAAATACACAAGTAAGTAGGAAATAAAACTTTATAATTCCATTAGCTTGATTAAAAATACACAAAGAAACAGCCATGAGCGGTGACACACAACTTTAATCCCAACATTTGGGAGGCAGAAGCAGGTGGGTCTCTGTGAGTTTGAGGCCAGCCTGGTCTACAGAGTAAGTTCTATGACAGCCAGTATTGAGACACAGAGACCCTGTTTCAGAAAGCTGGAAATATATATATATATATATGAGAGAGAGAGAGTGAGACATGCTGAAGAGAAGTCTCATCAGTGAAATATGTTCTCTGCGTTATCAGAGGACCCAGTTTTGCACCAGTATCCAAACCAGGGAAGGCATAACTGCTGGTAACTATAACTGAATTTCCAGGGGATCTGATATGCTCCTCCAGTTTTTTGTAGACAAAAATATGCACACGAAAACACAGACCAACACAGACACGCTGAAATAGAAATCAATAAATAGTAAAACAAACCTCAACTTCAAATACACATTATTAAGATAAGAGTTCCAAGTAAGAAAGAACTGTGTATAATTCTGAGAAAAACAGAAGGAACAGATTTATCCAGAGGAACTAAATACTGTCCTCAACGATATTGAAATCAGCTGAACTTATGTAATAAAAATTACTAAATATGTTCTTACTGATAAATAAGGGAGTGAGTTCTAGAGACACAGAAATGTGTAGAGGGCAGGGTAGAGTTGATCTGTATATAGTACTACTGTATGAAATTATAAAAAAAAACCAAAAAAATTAAATTTAAAACAAAATATTTAATTAAAAAACTGTTAAAAAGAAAAACAATCTTAACCCCTAAGCAACTAAGCTTAACTGTAAGGCTAAACTATATGGTCTTCAATCCCATCAGAGACTTGAGAAAGAATAAAATTTAATTATCTGAGTGTACTGGAAGTGCAAGTTGGCAGCTTCCAATATGAAAAAAAAATGACAGAGACAGTTTACTGCCTGAACAGTCACCCAAAACTCTGTATAATGTTGGCCATCTTCTTCAGCCTTCTGGCCAAGATGTATGACAGATATATTTGTGAGGCAGGAACTATTGAGGACTTGCTTACCCTGTCATAGCAGAGTTTGGCCATCTACTCTGCCTGAATCCAGTGTTGCCAATTTTTAGGCAGAATTCTGCCTGTGACAGAAAGGAGAATATTTTGCCCAGTGACTTGTTTGCTATGTTTGAAGCCATCTGCATAAGGAGGTTCTTTGATGCTCACCATCTTCTTTGATGTAGGCTAGGTGTTGCCAGGAGTTAACTTGTCTTGTCAAAGAATCATTAGAATATTAAAAACATCTTTAAATGCCGTATTCTGTAGGTCTCTGAGGTTTTAGGTAGCTGTTTTAAGTTAATAGAGATAATAGATATGATATGATAGATATTAATACATATGATATGATAGATACTGATTTTCATTCAGAATTTTAGACATAACAAGATAGGAATAATGTTTACTTCAAGTTTGCCAAATACAAATAGTCAAATCACTATGAACATAAAATTTATATAATTCTTGACTGTTTCATGGTTCTTCCTGCTGTATGTATATAGTTTATTTGATTTATGTATAATAATATAAATCTTTATTTAAAAAGAAATATAATTTAAAAGAGTAAGAAAAAACATGACTTACTCTAATAGACACAAAATCAGGGCACTCAAATTGTGTCAACATCAAAGATTAATTACTAATGATGATTTTATTTGAGTAATATTAGACTATACAAGATATAAAATTTGCCAAAGAGTAATGGTACAATTTGATTAACAGCAGTTTAAAAGTAAATGCTTATGGAAGCTTTGAGGGTCAAGCTGGGTTTCAATGGAAGACCCACGACACTAGAGATGCTAGAGCTTTGGTGCGTCAGGTACGACAAAGAGAGTGCGTCAGGAAGTAGAACCAACCCATGAGGCAGAGGTATGTTGCAGGCAGCAGGACTGGCGGGGCAGAGCCACATAAGCACCTTTGAAATGAGATAATATCATTAGAAGACCCAGATGATGAACATGGAGATACAAGATTTGTGGTTTTTTTTCTCCTGTGTTTCAGTCTCTCTTCAGGTCAATATTTTCTTATTCTGTCCTCATTAACACCTTTCTATGTAAAACATATACTCTATGGCCTAATACATTGGAAATAGGCAGTTTGTTTGCTTCTTGCTTTAGATTACACTTTATTAAAAGACTGTGCATGCCTTCAATCCCAGCTCTCAAGGTGCAGAGGCAGGTAGATACATGAGCCGGAGGCAAGCTGGGTCTACAGAGTAAGTTCTAGGACATCCAGGGCTACACAGGGAAACCCTGTTTTGGAAAAAAAGAGATTGTATTGCATCTCTTGAACAGTAGTAGGACTGTGAAAGAGTATTGACATTTTTGAAATTGAACTAGATTCACTATGCATAAGATGGACATGACTGTGGGAGCCAGCAGGTGAATGTTGTGGATTGAATGTAAAATGTCAGCCACAGATAGGATAACGCTTGATCTCCAGGTCACAGAAATGCTTTGCAAGGCTATGAAACTCAAATTGGTGGAGAATCTTTTAATTGCTAGAAAATGTATGTTATTATGGCCAGGCTTTACTGGTTCATACATACCCTGGGCCCTACTACCTGATATTTCTGTGCTTCTGAAGCGCTGATGGAAAATGATCAGCTAGCTTCATGCTTCGGCTGCCATGTCTTCCCTAACACATGGACTATATCCATTCGGGACTTGAACGCTAACGACATGCTTTCTCTCAGAAGTTGCTTTTGTCAGAGTATCCCCCCCCCTCTGTCTCTTTGTCTCTGTCTCTGTCTCTGTCTCTGTCTCTCTCTCTCTCTCTCTCTCTCTCTCTCTCTCTCTCTCTCTCTCTCTCTCTCTCTCTCTCTCTCACACACACACACACACACACACACACACAAATTCAGCTTCTCTCACTGTTTTATGTTTTCAACTTCAGATTGCTCACAGTGTGTCAATTACTATTCCAGAGGATTCACTGAGTTACTCCAGAATTACTACTACATCTCTGAAATAATAAATGATTCTACAGTGTTTGTTTCAATTATTTTATTTCTTAACCCCGATATCCCACAAATAATTGATAATTTTATATTACAAGGCTTCAGAACATAATCTTGAGCAGTTTAAGTCTGTTCATAACCCTCTATGCTATTTCATCTTCCTCCCCACAAACATTTCAGCGATAATTGCACTTCGTTGCTTTCCTTGGCTCCAGCTATTTCTTCCTGGTCTTACTTGCATCTCTCCCATGGCCGATCTCCCACTTCCCCTAACTCCTCCTCCCCCGGCTGGTGGGAAGTCCAGCCTTATTCGCTCCCCTGCACATATTGACTTAACAGGGAGACAATTGTGGGTCAGAGTTTACACAAGATTTAGATAGGAAATCAGAATTTAAACTGCACAATAACTTTAGGCCTACAAGTGGTAGTAGCTTTAAGTTGTGAAGCAGTAGACTAACATATTATGCATTGAGAGAAAGCTAAGAAAGTCATTATAATTCTAAAATGACCTTGAACTCTGTACTCCCATTCTTAAATTGAGAATGGTAAGAGCAAACACTGGAAGACTGATGGGTAAAATATATTTTTACATAGAAGGAATTAGTTTTAATTTTAACCCACACTATATTCTTGGAGTCTAATATATTTCAAAAATAATAAAGAAGAAAATGGTTTTATTCATGTAAACCACTTATTGTATCTTCACGACAATCAGCCACAAAGATGGGCCATAATTTTTAAAGCTAAGTAAATGGTATCTAAAATTTTTTGGATGTATTTGATAGTGTGGCAATGCCCTAGGACACCATCTTTCATTCTCTCCTCTCTATTGGAAAGACTACTGAGGTCACATGTGGCAGAAGTCTACAAGGCTCAATGACAACATGAATGCCCATTGTGTGTTTTATTTTTTTGTTTTATTATTATATTATTTGCCCATGCTACTTGTCCATGCTCTTCCAGCCTGGGATTAAATTCATATGGAGTTCAATTGTTTTACTGTTATATTGATTTGTCATTGGTTAACATTCAGGTCTTTGGGGGGATTATATAAAAGTAGTTTTATGTATTTAATATTCACAGAATTATATTTCCATTGTAGCAATACACTTCTTTGACCTTTTCAAATGTTTCTGGGTATGAAATCCAGGTTTTAGTATTCACATCTGTTCATTTTCATAGTTGGAAAATGCCATATGGAGCTAGATATGTAATTAGATTTGTATTGCAAAAGAAAAAACAACAAACCTCATGTAGGTAAATTCTGGGTCTCAGCCAAACTAGCTTTTGACTTGTGTGTTCAATATATGCTGAGTAATATTGCCTCTGACGCTGGGAAGACACACTTCCAAATTCACCTGTTCTGTTAGATAAAAGTTATTCAGTTATAGTGATAGAATCCTCCAGGATTTAGAAATTTTAGGTAAGGTTAATGAAAACTTTTATAGATTTGTTCATTTTCAAAATAATGCTGGGCACCCATGGAATTATCATCAGCTCTTTTCATATCATGCCTAATTCCACTGTAGGATAGTTAAAGAAGGGAGGACATTAAAAACAGACAAAAATAATTCAGCATGGCCCAGTTTATAAGTATATATACATATATGTATATGTATATATACACACATACATATATATACTTACATCCATATATGTATAGTATCTGTATAAATATGAATTAAAAGCTAAGCTACAGTGTAGTATTTAATGTCAAAACTTCGTTTGTTTGTAACTTTTCTCTCTCAGAGACCTTTGATCTGAATCCCATTTCCTATTTTCCCACTTCAGTGTGCATGATGTTGATTCATTACTTCCTGACAGTCTTCTTCTGTGAACAGGTGAAACTCCAAAATGGCCTGTAAAAGCAATTTCTGATGCTGTTTTTGACAACTAAAAAACAATCTATTTTTTCAAGGGCTCATTTAAATTCAGAATTTCAGGGCTGAACATTCACATAAGCTTACTTCTTATTTTTTTTAAAGCCTTACTAATCTCAGAGACAAGATCTTTAAAAATCTTAAAAATCTGCTTTCCAAGTGAGTACTAATATTAAGGTTAGAAAATAATCGTCCAGGAGCACGTTCACTATTACAGTTTTGGAAGTCATTACTCTTGCTTAAATCATGTTCATTACTTTATAATGAACAATATTGAATCTACTTAATAACTTTAACAGTCTAATAGATTATAAAGAACATGCAATATGAGACAAGCCATAGATTTTTCCAACTTAACACTTTTATTGAGTCTCTGGGAGTGCCTCAACATCCACCCTGATCACATTAACTTCCCAGTTCTTCCCACGCCCTTCCCTATCTCGTGGCCCCCACAAAAATGAAAATATAAAAATAAGAATTTAAAAAATCAAAATGATTCAATATGTATTATCTATATACTTGCTGGAGCCTGTTCTTAGTGGCCTGTTCTTTACAGAGAGCTGTGTCCTTCCCCTCTCACGTGGAGGTATGAGGAAGCAGAGTGCCCAGAGCAACGCTCCACTGTCTGGACTTGGACAGACAGTCTATCTTAGGGGAGAGGTGTATCCATTACAAATACTACCTCAAGTGAAGATGCAATCTGAAAGTACCAAAGGTCTGCAAGATGGAGACATATAATGTAAGCATGCTTTTAATTCCAGAATAAATGCATGGTTTCATTTTTGAAAAAAGGAAGACTTACCACTTTGCTATGGCTATATAAAAATGACCAGCTACATAAAAATCATCAGCTATATGATGGTCCAAATTACATAAAATCTTCTCTTTGGAAGCTTAGCATCTTGATAAGAATGGATCCTGAACTAAGACATTAGACAAAGCATAGAACATATGATTCAAAGCCAATAATGCTCCGGAAAGCTCTTCTCTGTTTTTTTATATTGCCAAAGACTTTTATTTTAAAAATTACAAAAATATTTTCATACTCATACTCATCCAAGCCAGGTATCATTGTTTTTTATTTGATATTATGGCACATTAATAACTAAATAAAAAATTTTCTGTTTCATATTTTGAAATTGATGTGTAGATTTCACTTGTGGCTATGATAGAATTTGTTCTGGATACAGTAAATTTAGTAAACATATTTTCATTGTATTTAATGGGAAAGTAAGTGTTTACCTAAGCTTTAAGCTAAGAACATATTAAGATCTTGTCTTTCCAAAAATAAGTGGTAACATACAGATAAATAAAATATTGATGTGTATTATATAGTACATATATGTACATATGTAAAGTTTTCATATACAACTGTACATATATGGTTATATATATATATATGCATGTTTATGATGCATAAGTTGTGATTTATAACTTTTAAATGCCTTAAGCTCTCTGTCAACTTCCAGGAAATCATTTGTGCATTTACCATTTAGTATTTACTGAATTGATACCATCTAAAGTTCTGTTCTCAGAAATGTTTTAACTAGATTTAAGACTTAATAATTTCACTGATAAATGTTAGAAGCAGGCTTAATATAAATCACTTTGAACAACCTGACGGATTTCAGGACATACTTTTGCTTCCTGTGAGTGTCATGCTGTTGCTCCTCGTACGGATAGACTTGCTTTTCTCCTCATCCTTTCCATGCAGTGTCAGCTGGGCTCTAACCCCAAAGAAAATACTGCTCAAAAGTAGGAATATCTTTCACAAAGAAATTAGGGCTAGTCTCAATTCTTGAACATCTATTATCATATTTACTTATTGCAAAATTCCAAACTGATTAGCCTGTAAAAAGAAATGTCATGAGTGTTAAGAAAATACTTCTATAAAATCTCTTTGTTGTCCTAAATTTTACTGTGCTATGAAGGCTCCAGAAGATTAGTAGACTTCCTTTATAGGTGTCTCATGTGATGCTTCAGTAAAAAATCAAGTAAGTTGCAGGCAACATGAGGACAAACAAGGATAGAAAGTCCAGAAATATTTTAGCAGAATCAGAAACCAGATTTCATAATGGACACACTCACAATTTGTTTCTTTCATCTCTAATATTGTGGTAAACCTGGAGGCTCGGATAGGATCTGGCTTCCTACCAAAAAATGCTTTAATCCTCCTGAAGTGATTAATTTTCACACATGAAAGAAAGTAGAAAACACGATTTCTAGCCTTGAATAAATGCCACAGATGCACAGAAGTCCCTACATATTTTAAGTTGAACTTTGAGGGATGTTGACAAAGAGTGTATAAGTAACAAAGACTGAACCCTTTAGAAAAACACTGGGTGACACAGAGGGGGAAAGGCTGGCTACACTGTTGCCTCACTGAAAGCGGATTAGGTTTTAATTTGAATTCGTTGTATAAACACATAATGTTTTGGTTGCTAAGCAATATAGACTTCTTTTATAAACACCACTGAAAAACTTGGTCAAGTCTTTTTATTTCAGTTTTTAATTTTTCTTTTTATCTACCTAATTCCTCTAATGGAAAAAATGGAAACAATTCCAATAATGGAAACAATCCTTTAAATGTATAAAGTCCCCACAACAAATCATTAGGCAGGAACACTATATGAATGGCTGTCTTATTAATCTATCCTTAGTTGTATCATGTGCACCTTTAGAAATGACTCAGCGAATAAACAGTAGTTTATATTCAATAATAAACTATTACTGAACAGATTGAAAATTGAGGAGAATATAAAATGTTTAAATGACTGTTAGCCTTATGTGGAATAAAATGTCTTTGGATTTATTTCACTCTTTTGGCTACTTATACCCAGGGTGGAATTTAATGCAGTCCCTAAGTCTTGACTAATACTTATTTGCTGGTTTGCTTATTTAGTTAGGGATACCCTTGGTGTCAAAACTTTTATTTCTTACTTCCAAAACTCTTAAATCATTAAATCAATGTTTTTACTACAGTGAGTAATGGCATTTTTAGTCAGACTGTGCACATATATGTATGTATCATGTGTGTAAATATAGATACATTTTTGCATTTATGAGTACAGCCTGCCCAGGGTCACAGAGTACACGTGGCTGTCAGAGGGCAATCTCCAGTGTCTGTTCTTAACTTTCACCTTCCTTGCCTGAGCCTTTTTGCTACTTAAAGATCCAGGTAAGCTATGGAGATTCCTGTCTCTAATTCCCACTACACTCTATGGAGTGTGAGTATAATAGAGCCATTGTCCTGCAGCCAGCCTTATGTGGGTTTGGGGGATTCAAACTCAGATCATCACCCTTACACGGCAAACACTTTCTACCTTGAGTAGTCTCCTAGAGCCTGTAAGGAATTATTACCACCCTTTTAGTTTTCAGAGCCCTGGTTCATCCCTTGGCTAAACTTTAGAGATTGCAGGAAATACGCACCCACTGTTTTTGCTTTTATCATTGGTGGTGTTTAATTGAGCATTATTTTATAAAGTTTAATTTTTGTTCTACAATCTTTTCAGATGGCCTGTCTTTACTCTCTCTATGTCTTAGTTTTTATCTCTGTAAAATAAATGCAGATTCAGAAAATTAATCTCAGATTTAGATGGGTCCAATCTTCTGACACTGTTACAAAGTTTATGCGTAAGGAAGGCCCAATAAATTACAAAACTAACCAACCAAAGACACAATAAAGAAGAACAATCAAACCTTCTCAGTGTTGAGTGTTTTCAGTGTGGTTATGGTTTTCTGCTGTGACACATTTCTGCTATGTTTGGCTGCATGCAGCTTCTGGCTTTAGGTAGGGATGCCCAGAGGGAAATAAATTACACATGGCAGTGCTAAGCACAGAGTTAGTATTCTGTGACAATTTCATAGTGCTACAGCTTCCAGTATTAAGAAGTAATGAATTTTATCACCAAACAAAATATAGAATAACAGTTAGTGTTCTAAGAATATGAGCTAATGGCATAAAACATTGTTTTGATCTTCCAATGTATTTGAAATTGGAATAGTCATAACATTTTTGATAGACTTATCTAACTCAAACAGGATAGAAAATGAACTATCGGTTTACCTTTGATTAAGTCATTTCTCAAGAGTTAAAATTAAAGATATCTCTTAGAAACTACTTGCTGTGAGCCATGACCCATGGCAAAACATCGCACTTGATCTTCCCCTAAGTGAGCAAGTTAAGTGTTAACAATACATTTGCAGGCAATATGATTGACAGTTACAAAGGTCATTATACATGTTCAAATTCAGAGATAGTAAATAGGAAAGTTTTATCTTTAAATCCAAATTTGCTTAACTTGAAAACTTATAGATTTCATTATTATGGCATGACTAGTGGTTGGGTGTGCATTTGCAATAAATAGAAAACACATCATTAATTTTGTGATAGGTTTCAAAATTTACTGCCATATATTTGATATCTTATGGATAGGTGAGAGGAATTCTGTGTACTTCGTCCACATAATGGTGACACTGCAATTATCCAAGGTCACCATGCTTGAAGAAATATAGATAAACATACTTTTCTCAGAAAAAAATATGTATTTCCTAAATGTCAGGACAAGTGTGTGAATGTGAATTCAGGTTTTATTTCAATGGATAAGAAGCAGGCTTGAACTGAGTTAAATAGATTTTTTTTTTACATTGTAACTAATCTTGGATCAAAAACTAATTCTAAACTTGGGCAACTTTAGCATATTTATGGAATTTGGATTGAGGTGGTCCCCTGTTCCAGTGCGGGGGAGCAGCGTTTGTTATTGATGTAATTCAGTAAGGAGGATGGATAAGGAACACTAATGAGCAGTGGAAACAGTGGAACAAAAGTGTTTGCAGTTCTTGTCATAGAGAAACATCTGCAGGTGGCGATGACTCAGCTATAGCAATTTTCCAAGCAAGATTTTTGATTTTCAGCTTTCTGGTGTTAGAAACTCTGAAATTTGAAGGCAGCATTACAATTTGCTCAAAAGAACAGAAATGATTAGGTGTAGGCCCGGAGATCTCTGGGTAGGGTGCTACTGCCTAGTGGGTTACAACACTGTGGTGAGTTTAAATGACTGATGTTTCACCTTTACTGGTTTCCCTTCTTATTAAAATGTGTGATAAGCAGTGTAACATTTAACAGTGTGAATGATGTATACCTGGATGACAGCTTTGATGCTGTTCAAGTGCCAAATATCAGATCCGTGCTCGTTAGGCTCCAGTTTAGTCCCCATAGAGATGGCAAATGGATAAAACACACCAGTAAAATGTATAACTATCCTCATGCCTCAAATGAACAATTAAAGTCCAGCTTTCCTTCCATATAAAAACTTCTTGGAGTTGTTAGCAAGCACCGGACTAAGCGGATCAAAGCTGCAAGGCCTTTTATAGTTTACCTATTTTGTTCAAGGATAAGTCAGAAAATTAAACAGTGGGAGAAAAAAAGTTTGAAATTGTATATTTTATTTTGTTTTATAAATTTCTTACTGCAATGTGTTCACTGTATATAGGAACAGCCCTCACAAAGATATATTAATGTACACCCTTGTCCCTGTTAATCCTTCCTCCCTGCAGCTAATCCCCCCCCTCCCCTCTGGCTGTCTTGATTGTATGTATCCATACACTGGCCTACATCCTGATACCACGAAAACTCATCTTCAGGGAGGATTCATTCAGGCCAGTTCCAGCTCACTGGTTTCTAGGCTGTTTCTGCAGTGCTCAGAGTCTTCAGCAATTTGGACTTAACATCCGCTTTTGAGGGTTGACAACCAAGGGTAACAACAGACAGGCTTGGACTGCCCCAACCAACAACTTAAAAAAGGCCTTCTCATATATGGTATCGGCGGTCTTGGTAGATGGTCTTTGGTTATTGGAAAAATAAATTATATGCCAATGCTTTATATCTTGGAGAGTTTTTCTTTCGCTTTTTGAGTTTCAAATCTTAAATGTAGGCTTTTGAACTAATTTGAATATTTGTTTATAGATAAGAGTAGGAATCAGTTTCATTTTTCCTCATGTCCAGTTATTTTTTAGAACCATTTGAAAAAAGAAGTTTTTTTTCCCTCTCTAATGTGTGGGGTTCTATTTTTTGTTTGTTTGTTTGTTTTGTTTTTTAGTACCTTACCAAAACTTGAGTGGCTGTAGCTGTGCCTGTTTAAGCATATTTCTGGGCTCAATATTCTACTCCGTTAATCTACATGTCTGCTTTTATTCCAGAACTATGCAATTATAGCTCTGCGCTATAATTAGAATCAGGCATTGTTTCTGTTTGTTTCTTGGTTTGTTTGTTTGCTTGTTTGTTCAGAATTTCTTTGTGTATTCATCACCTTTTGTAATTCCATGTGAACTGGGAAAGTTTTTCTAGTTCAGTGAAAATGTTACCGGAAAGGATTGTATTGGCTATGAGGACCGGTTTCAGAACTAGAGGCATTACACAGACTCTGAGCATCTATGAATACAGGAGTGCTTTCCACTTTCCGGTTTCTTTGATGTATAAAAATTTAATTGTAGGGAAGATGCTACTTCTTGAGTAGGATTTGGGATGGCAAACTTGACCGTAGATTTGACAGGATCTGGAATTGCATATGAGACAAGCTTCTGTGAAAGATTTTCCAATCAGGTTAATTAAAATGGAAAGGCCCTTCTTAACTGTGGGCAGCACCACGTGGGCCACAAAGATCACGGCCTGAATAAAAAGGAGAAAGCAGACTGAGCAGCAGCGTTCATCACTCTTTGTCTCTCAAGAGAGCTACAGTGTAACAAATGCCTCGCCAAACTTCTGCTGCCATGGTTTCCCCACTGTGATAGTGTGTATCCTTATATTTTAAGGCAAAAATAAGCCTTTTTTTCCACTAAATTTCTTACATCAGTGTAGGCTGTGACATCAACAAGAGAAGTAACTAATACAGGCTTCTTGATTTGTAAGGCTGTTGCCTTACACCAGATTTTGTTGTCAGATTATTCTTGAAAAATGAACAAGCTTGTGTCATTCTTGTTCTTCTAAGAAAGAATTTGAGGGTTTTTAAAAGAAATAATTTACAATATTTTGGTGCTGTAGTTATTTTCTACATAGCCTTTGTTTTGTTGAGGCATGTTATTTTTCTATTTATAATATTTTTTATCATGATGGGATGATGGGATGTTGAGGGAATTTCTTTCTTTGAGTTTATGTATGGGCTGTATTAGTTACACTTTTATCGCTGCTATAAAATGCTGTGATGAAGGCAGCCTGTAGAAGATTGTCAGGGGTCCTTGATCCAGGGAGTGGGAGCTCGTAGTAGCAGCCACAGCAGGCTGCAGGCTCGGGGGCTTGAGTGGAGGCTGAGAGCTTACGTCTGGAGTCATGAGCACAAAACAGAGAGTATGAACAACTATCACTTTCCTTTCTCTTTCCCTCTAAGAATTCTGGTTTTTTTTTGGGGGGGGTAGGGTGGAGTGGGGTGGAGTGTATTTCTCCTTTCATCTCACTTGTACCCTCATAAAGAAACTAAATTAAAAAAAAAAAACAATGTGTCAGGTTTCAACTTTTATATCTAATCTGTATCTTGAACTGAGGCATTCTTTTTTTATTAATTTATTCATATTACATCTCAGTTGTTAGCCCATCCCTTGTATCCTCCCATTCCTCCCTTCCTCCCACTTCCCCCCTACTCCCCTCCCCTATGTCTGTGTCTGAGGTATGAGAAGCCTGGGAGAATGAGAAAATAGAAGGAACCAGCGGGTCCTGGAAAACTACAGGCGAGTCTGGGCCCTGGGGTCCTCCGCAAACTATGGCAACAGCCAAGGAAAATACAGGCAGTAAACCTCGAACCCCTACCCAGACTAGCCGATGAACTGAGGCATTCTTAACACAACAGTCACCTGCTGAGCAGTCAGGGGACTTACAGCATTAGCACCACTTGGGTTTTGTTATAAATGTATATATTCATGCCAACCCCTCCCAAGATGAAAAAATTATGACTTACTCTTAGCGAGATTCCAAAATAATCCCACACTACAGTACCAGAAGCAAGATCAGATGCCTGTCCATAGGTGCTCTCAAGTCAGCCACGGCACAGTCCACTTCTCTATGGATGTGTCTGTTGGATCAGTTAGTGATCCCTTTCCTGAAGTTGTGCAGAGAACTATTTTGCATGCTAGAGATGTAGTAAGGCACTTGTGCCACAGCAATGATCAGATACATTAGCAAACATAACTGTAGACACATACTGAATAAATATGTACTTATTGCATTGCCTATAATTTTATTCTTATATAGTGCTGTTTTAGAAAATATAAAAATATTTAAGGTAGATAAATGCCAGCTTAAAACGTTGTTTTATATCTTTAGTTTTTATTCTTGACTTGCATCGAGATTGAGTTTCACTATATAGCCTAGGCTATCTTTTCCTTCTGATCACCCTGCTTCAGCCCCCCAAGTGATGGAGGATATTAAATCATTCAGCCTCAGGAGTGATGATCTTACATCATTCAGAATGAATATATTACATATCATATCTAAGATATATATCTCTAATACAAATTTAAAATCCTTCA
Organism: Acomys minous; assembly: GCF_964271855.1. NCBI lineage: Eukaryota > Metazoa > Chordata > Mammalia > Rodentia > Muridae > Acomys > Acomys minous. Next base: position 3,541,174 of record NC_140491.1, read on the forward strand.
TTTGACCTCCAAAATTTACTTTTTTGCATTATTTAATATGCAAATATTTTATTTTATATTTGATCATTTCATGCAGTCTTATAATGTATTTTGATCAAGTTCAGTCCTCCAAGTCTCCACCTCCACCCTCCCACCACTTTTCATCCTGACTCAATGTACTGTTTTGTTTTTTACATGTCCATGTAGTTCTGTCTTTAGGGACATGGTGTAGAGCCACCTACAAAAGCATAAGTAATTTTTCAGGGTTCACATACCTGAAGAAAATGTACTCTCTTTTCCAGCAGCCTTTAGTTGTCAATTGCTTTCCAGATAACAGTGTTACTTTCTGAAACCATTCTAAGGCTCACTCAGGGACAGCAGCAGGTTTAATCTGCATACCGTCCTGGCCCTGTGAGTTCATGGTGCAGCGGCCCTTTCCTGTCCAGAAAATAACGTTTGCTGCAGACTCCCATTGCCTCTGTCTCTTAAATTCTTTATTTACCATTTTCTATGATGATAACAGAGATTTTGGAAGTGTGTGTGAGTGTGTGTGTGTGTGTGTGTGTGTGTGTATGTGTGTGTTTTAGTAATGTCCCACTCAAAGCTGAGCAATAGTCTTATATTCATTTACATTGATAAGTCATGAATACCTATATTAACCACCATTTACTTTGAGAATAAACTTCTCTGATGAACCATTATGTTTCTAATATAATGTACTATGGTTACAAAGGTGTTAGGGGACAGTTTAATATGTCCATTTAGTAGTATAATAGTAGCCAGTTCTCCCTTGGGGCTTATGACTTACTAGGCTATAGGGTTTTGCACTTAATAATGGTGCCAACCATGTTTTCCATCTTATGGAGTGGGCCTTCAACCCCATCAGGAAAAGTTCTGTCACTCCCATATCACGGACCTACTATTACCACAGTAGGCATATACAGGTCAATGATTGTTTTAGCTCACAGGGTTAACAGTTATGCAAAACTGATTACTTTTCTAATATGTTAGCATGTGTAACACCTACCAGCCTTCTGAAAACTAATTAGTAAGGTGGGAGCTTTCAAGTCAGTATAAGTTTGGTTTCTCTAAGTCCTGTGACTCAAGTATGTAATATGGTTTAGAGTATGGTTTTACCACCAAGTTCTGGTTGGTAAGCAATAGTTGGAAGGGGGGATTTGGAGTCCCCCTGACCAACTGAAAACGGGGTAATCAATTCCTGAAACATGATTTTAATTTGATAGCTTATGGTGCTTTGAAGAAGGCAACTCCCTTAAACTCCTTCTCTATGCACGTATATAAAGATATTCCAGGAAGCTTTTACAGTTGTCAGCTCCCATGGGCATTTTCCAAGGACTTTAGTATTAGTTTTCCTCATTACTCTCTCCTCTTTCCTGCTCTGCATCTTCCACCTGTTTCATTGTTTCCTTTCTCCTTCATATATCCTGAGTTTTAGTCATCTTATGACTCCTTACTAGTTTCCTGACTTCTGTAGGTACTTTGGAACGCACATACCCAAACTTCCAAATATAGCATCCCCATATGAGACAGAATTTATAGCACTTGTCTTTCTGAGTCTGGACCACTTCAATCACAATAATGTTCAGATTATCCATTTAGCTGAGTATTTCATGTTTCATTACATCTCAAAAATACTCCACGGTGCATAAAAAATAGTTCAATCACTCTTTAAGGTCTCCCACTTTTTTTAAAAATAAAAAGCCAACCCTCATATGATTCAGATATTTTTCTAATAGTCATTTGCCAAGGGAGTGGAAAATATACACTCAAATACATTTTCTTGAGTTTTTAAATGAGCTATATTGGTAATAGTCTAAACTAGAAACTGTCAACTGCTCAAGAGATAAAATCAACAAATTGTGACAAATATTTTCAACTCAAGATTGTTCAGTAAAGAAACTACTGCATAAGCAAGAACGGGTCTGCAATGAAGGCAAGTACATAACTGAAGGAACAGCCCGGAACAAGAGTACATCTAATGCAATGCACATAAATTAGTCTCCGGTAAGCAGAACCCGTTCAATTATTGCTATAGATATGAGAAGGTGGTAAGCACATTACAAAGTATACAGAAAGGAATTTTGAGAGCACTGACTTGGTTGTGATCTTGATAAAGGTGATGGTTTCAAATCTATATATCTTCTATACATCATCTGCCTGTCTGTCTGTCCATCTACTAACTTATCTCTTGTAAGATCATCAGTGGAGAGTACTTTAGAATTTGGGAAAACACTGTATTTTATGTCCAACCACGAAGTCACAAAATTCTTGCAGTTTTAAGTGGAAAGGGTTATCTAAAATCCCAGTGTTGTAATAGTGAAAGTGAAGGTACATTGGTTCCAATTGTATATTAATCCTATCAAGAGTGGATTGCTTGCAGTCTTGGTTATTCCAATGTTTTAAACTTTCATGTGTCCAATCTTCATCCATTCATTTATTCTTGTTTTCAATAAGAGAAGTGGATGACCCACAAATTGTCTAATGCTCTTTCCAGCATAATGACTAAAAGCACAGCTTCCAGAATCAGATTGCCGGTATTTGTTCCTAGTTTTACCACTTAATTCTGCTTGACTTTAACCTAATGTTTAACTTATTGGAGAGGCAGATGGTTGCAGTGGTAACTAACACATCGGAGAACAACATGGCCTTGCTGTACATTGACTTCTAGAGAGCCAAGGGCTGCGGGTACAACGTACTCCTGTCTATTTGTTTAGCACTTAGGAGCAGCTGTTGCCTTTCAGTCACACTATTGGTTGCAGTTTTTAAATATGTTCTAGCTGGATTTAAAATTTTAGGCACCTAGAAGGTTCACAAAACATGTGGGTAAAGCCTCCAGGCAGGGATTTTCGCCAAACGGCATTCAAATTCTCTGTATGCATAGAATGCAAAATCATATAATCAAATGGGAAATAATGTTAGTAGAAAAACTCAGCCAGCCTCTTTCTCCATTAAAAACCTATGGCTATAAGTGGTTTCTGTGCAGCTGAGAAACAGCAGGCATTGTAAGTACTCAGAGAGAGAGAGTTAAGAAAATGTCCTACTTATGGAAGGAACAGTTTAAAGGGCTTAGTGATGCTAATTATCATAAGGAGTTTGTTGATGTTTCATCAAAAACACTGACCCACAATCTTAGCAGGTGCTCATTACATGTGGTAGACTTTGCTCTTAATAGTCATTTGCCCCCTTGCAATGTTTACATATGTAAGGAAAAAAGACAGCATTAAGCATCTTCCTGTAGACACACAACCTAAAAGTAACAGGAAAATTATAGACAAATGCTTTATTTTATCAAATATTAATGCAGAAACTTGTATTAAATATGAATTCTTTGAAACCACAAAATGAATTTAAGAGAATTATGCTCTTAAACTAGTCACTAAATAATTCTTTTAACTTAAAAATCTATATAAGTTATTATTAGATTATACATATTAAATATCTGAAATAAGAAGTATTTCAGTTATTATTTTTTTAATTTATTTATTCAGGAATTATATTCCAAAATGTTGTGGATGACTGAGTTATAAAAATCATAAATAATGTGCACTAATGCTGTTAGAAATGTAATAACATATAAATGTTCACAGAAAAATATTCTGTCACCCTATCTCATATTAATCTCATATTACTGTATTCCTTTATAAGAAACTAATTTTATTAATGTTTTCTGTTTCCAAAGAAAGCTGCTTATATGTCATAATGCCTTTTCTTCTTTCTTACACAAAAATAATCATAGTTTATTTGCCTGAATTTTCTTTCTTTCTTTCTTTCTTTCTTTTTTTTCTTTCTTTCTTTCTTTTTTTTTTTTTTTTTTTTTTTTTTGGAGCGGGGAGGGGTACCTTCAAAACTGTGTTTAAAGAGCCCTGCTGACCTGAACCCACAGAGATCCATCTGCCTCTGCCTCCCCAAGTGCTGGAATTAAAGGCGTGTACTATCACACTTGGGTATGAGTTTTCTAAAAGAAGATGAGAACCAATAAGCCATACAGATAACCACAATATTGGGGTTATTAGATTAGTTTACACCATTAAACGGGACACAATGGCATAACGACCAAATAGGAGAACATGGGAGACTAATGGACTCCTCATCCTAGGGACCTGGGACCCTCAGAGCAAGAGGGGCCAAGATTGCTCCAGTGTAACATGAGAGGCATAGACGGTCCCTGGAGTGCACGTGGTGAGTTTGCAGCTAAGGACTGACATTTGATGGAGTCTGATGTCCACGGCCTCTCAGCATCCAGTCTGCACCTGTTCAAGCAGAGTGAACCTTTCATGCGCACATGCGTCTCCTTCAGTCTGCTGCTCCCATGTTGCCGCAATGAAGCTATCGGACCATAAAACATGATAGTCTTGGAAAATTGCCCCACCTAGTTTTCCGGTATGAATGCCAATCATCTCTGGAAATAAGTTCAGAGCAAAATACATATGTATGTTTTGAAGTTTTCTAAAAATATTGTTTTTTCCTTTGGTCAGGTGAAGCTAACCAGCAAGATGACCAACTATACATCACACAGCACATGCGATTTCTGAACCTTGGCATTTTGTTTACCCGAAATGATGACTGTTATCAGCTTTATAAAGTTATGCCAGTCATAAGTACATGGGCAGGTCCTTAGGTTTCTTTGTATTCTAAGTTACACAGGATGCCTCATGAAACTACACCTGCTCCATTTTGGCCAGTGCAGTATTAGGGAGTACAACCTTTTTAAATATGAAAAAGTGTCTGTTAATAAGCCTTCACATGTATTTTTTTTTAAATACGTGACAATACTTCTAGTATGTATTTGTGAAAATGAAGTAACTGGAGCAGGTTGTAAATCTATGTATAATTTTCATAGACTGTAGTGAGGTTCTGATTCTCCACTGATTACTGAAATTTATGACATTTTTTTCCCGATCGTGTGTCTTCAAGTTAAATGTTCTACACTGCTAAAATATTTTCATTAGGGACTGTTTTATAAGAAATGGAATATTCTTCTTACAGAAACCACAAAGGAACTTGAGCATAAATAAACACTTCCTAAATTGGGCGTTTGGGGAGCTGATTTTAGCAGATGCAGGAAATTAGAAATTAATATATCTATGTTTCCACTTAAACTGATGCATCAAAATCTGTTAACTATGTTTATATGGTTAATACTAATTTGTAGCCCTTTTCCCTAGTTAATGCTGAATTCTTTTCAAATTATCATAAATTCTGACTAAGTGGAGTCCAAGTTAATAACATCTCCTGGAGCAGCTAAGTGAGGTACCACCCACACTGGTCCTAACTGACTGCTGGAGCGTATGATTCGACTTATCAATTTAACTGCATTAGATCCTAGAGTATGTTTTTGGTTGGTGATAATATAGAATGACATTTTTTCATATTTGAAAATTGATATGCATTTGGTTTTGGTTTCTCCAGTCTTCCAAAAGCAATTTTTACTGTCAGAAGAGTAAGAGAAATTACTATGGGCATTTTTGTAAGTCCAACTGAAAATAATCTGCGAGGTAGTCATATCATAACTCCAGAATTATACTTCTCCAAAGTAAACATTGGCTACATAAGGTTCAAGGCTTAAGAAATTAGACTCCAGGGGCAGTGAGTACAAGCTCCTGCTTCCCAGCCTGCTCACCTGAGTCTGGCCTTCCCACAAGCTGTGCCCTTAGTATAGGTAGGTACACACACACACGCGCGCACACACACGCACGCACGCACGCACGCACGCACACACACACATACATGCACCCTGCACACACACGTACACACACATGCACACGTGCACGCACACACACTCCTACTAATAACAACAACAGCACAACAATACACACAAATATCGCCCCAAAATAACCTAAGCTGTGATATTCAGTAGATGTCATTTCTATTCCACATGTCCAGGATAAGGAAAGATACAAAATAATAATAATAATAATAATAATAATAATAATAATAATAATAATAATAATAATAAAAAATATGCAGAACAGGGAAGCTGGGGTTAAATTTGGTAGAGGGAGGGGAAACTGCAGTTAGGGTATACTGTATGAGAGAATGGGGCGGAGAGTCAGGTTGTGTAATTACAATTTTAAAAGTATTCTCAGTACTTTTTACTTAAATCCATATTTTCTTCCTGTTTCTTGACCTTTGGAACCCCTGTTGAATCACCACCATAGTAACACCCTATAATGCTCTTACTATATTCTTTAGGTTTTTTTTTTTTTGCAGTGTTCAAAATTATGCTGTGTTTAAAATCTTAACTTGACTTACTTTTTTTCCTAATATGAATATAAACAAAGTGCATGGCTGAGGTTCTCTTCTGCATCATAAGCTTTAACATTGTTGGTTTATTTTTAAAAGTTACCTTGGCTTACATAAAATAAGAGTTTAATAAGAATAAAAAAAATTTCCATTGAAAGTTAAAATTAGTTAATGTTATTATTAAGCAACTTTTCTTTATCTTTCTCATATATTGATCACTAGATTATGTCAAGTGAAATATTATATTATATGTGTGCATATTTATAAACATGCTAGTGATACTTATATACCAATTATCTCTGATTAATTAAAAATATACTCTCAAATTACTTTAATGACTAATCATGACAATACAAATGTGCAAAGTCTATATGTACGGCCTGATATAAATTGAGGATGAGGGGTGGGACAGATAAATAAATAAGGCTCAATTATAACGTAAATTAATTTTTGTTTTGACTAGAAAATGCACTTATTTTTAGAAAACTCATTGCATACATGCTAATATAATTAGTAAAATAAAATAATAAAAGGAAGGCTAAGGCTCCAGGAAAGCATGCTTTGCATTTATTTTGTTCATGTTCATATTAGGAAAAGAAGAATCAATCAACTAAGATTTTTTGCAAACCATAATTTTGAATATTGTAATACGAACAGAACTAACAAATGTAGTCAGAGCAGCAAATAGTGTTACTTTGTTGCTAAGGTGGACACCAATCAGTATCGAGGAAGGACACATGGACAAACCTCTACACCCTTAACTTCTCACTCTGTACTGGTTCTGGAGTTAAAGAACTTCAGGACCCAGTTGATTAGAAATGAGGAGAATAAATGTTTCTACAGGCAATGAGAGAGTGATCCCACTGGAGATACAGACTCACTTCTTAAAGACATGGGGAAATCGGAAGTCTTTTGGAGGATGACAGAGGAGGAGACCCTGATGAGATAGCAGGGCTCATCAATTACTCATGGTAGGAATTCTAAACATGAGGTAGCAGCATTCATCCTCTTGAAGATAAGTCCCAAGGGGCAAGGACTAATTAAAAGAGGCTAAAGAAGGGAATTTGCACTGGAGCAGCTGTGTCTGTATAAACAAACCCTGGGGAGCTCTTTGAAACATTGTTTTCCTCCTGTGTTTTCTACTAAGAAATGTGAGACTAATTCTCCATAGGCTTGACTCCTGACGAATGGAGGTAAGGAGCAGCAGGACCTACTGACCACCACATCTTCTGTCCCTAAAGTAACAAGTTCAGAGATGCTATTTAGGTGACAACTGAACCATCTCAGTAGATCCTAAACTATTAAGAATTGAACACCTGTAATCGCCTTGAATTTGGCCTCTACCTTTCCGTGCTGAAGTCTTTGCTCATTAGCCTTGCTCAATTGTGCTATGATCAATAGCAAAGAAAGTATTTGCTCTATTCCCCATTTCTTAGAAGCCTCCAGATTGATTTCCACAGTGGTTGTAATAGTTTGTACTCCCATCAGCAATGAAGGACTATTCCCCTTTCTCCAAATCCTCACCAGCATATGCTATCACTTGAGTTTTTGGGTTTTTTTTTTTTCCTTTTGGTTTCTTTAGGTTTTTCCTTTTTGTTTTCTTTCTTTTATTTTTTATTTTATTTTATTTTTTTAACTTTTATTTTTATCTTAGCCATTCTAAGCGGTGTAAGAAGGAATCTCAGAGTCATTTTTACTTGCCTTTCCCTGATGACTAATGACTATGAACATCTCTTTAAGTGCTTCTAGGCCATTAGAAATTTCTCTGTTGAAAATTCGCTGTTTAGTTCTGTACCCCATTTTTTAATTGGGTTTTTGGTTTGTTGGTGTTTTACTTCTCAAGACACAGCTACACCACTCCTGGCCGTGTGCCCTCTCCAAAATTTTCCACCATACAAGGATACTTGCTCAATTATGTTCACAGCAGTGTTTTTGGTAACAGCCAGCAATTGAAAACAACCTAGATGTCCCGCAAGTGAAGAATGGATAAAAGATATGTGGTCCATTTACACAATGGAATATTACATGTTTATTAAGCACAAAGACATCATGCGATTTGTAGAAGATGGGTGGAACTCGAAAAGATCATCCTGAGTGAGGTAACCCAGTCCCAGAAAGACACTAGTGGTAGGTAATCACTTTTAAGTGGATATTAGCCTTAAAGTATGGGAAACCATGCAGTAATCCACAGACCTGAGGAAGCAAAGGAGAGCCCAGTGGAAGATGCTTGAATCTAACTTTTAAGAGGAAATAAAATGGACACGTGAAGTAGATGAAGGGAGGAGTGGAGTGTAAGAAAGCATAAGCAGGTTATCAGGGTGGGGGCCAATTGTTCGGAGAGCATAGAAGGGGGGGAGGGAAGGACATGGATAGAGAAGGGAAATTGGAAGAGGTTACATCTCTAAGACAGGGGAGGCTCCCAGGAGTCTAAGAGGGTGACCATAGCTGACACTTCTAGAAGCAGGGGTCAAGGAGCCAGAAGTCACCACTTCCTGTGGCCAGGTGGGGCTCCTAGTGGAAGAAGGGGATGTTAACGCACCCATAAAACCTTAGACCACAAGTTTGTCTTGCCTTCAAGAAGTGTAGGCATAAAGATGGAACAGAGATTGAGGGAATGCAAACCAATGACTGGCCCAACTCGAGACCCACCTCATGGGAGTGAGACAATTCTTGTCATTATAGATGATACTCTGCTATGCATGCAGACAGCAGAGCATAACTGTCTTCGATGGAAGGACAGAGGGAGCTGGAAGGGGCAAGGACACTGAAGCACCAACCAAGGAGCATGCATGGACTGAGTCTAGTCCCTCTACATATATGTAGAAGATGTGCCGTATGGTCAACATGTAGGTCCCCTAACAATGGGAATAGGGGATGTCTCAGATTCTGTTGCCTGCTTTTGATTCCTTGTTGGGCTACCTTGTCAGGCCGCAGTCGGAGAGGATACATCTAGTCCTGCTGGGACCTGGGAGGAGAATGGGAGGAGGAGGATGGAAGGTGTGACTGAGATGAGAGCAGAGATGGGGCTGCAATCAGGCTGTAATTGATTAAATAAAAAGAAATAAAAAATAATCAGTGTATTATTTCTCTTGAGCAACTCAATAAAATTATACTTAATCTTAAAGCAAAACAAAAACAAAACATTTAAAAAAAAAAAAAGCATTTGCTCCAAACTTGGCATTCTCAGAGGCATAAGTTAACATATTCAGAACTTGGTTTTTATTGTTGTCAGTTTCAGAATACCCAAGACAGAAATATCTGGTGCAATGCAAGGTTTTAACCCTGACACCACTGAAGACTAAAGGACTGTTATAAAACAGCATCACCTTTTCATTTCTGCCGCCACCTAGGAACTTCTCATCTTTTTTCCCCCGTGCTTTATGTGACATCAAAATGACAGTGTTTACCTAGTTCTTGAATTCCCAGAACAAAATTAAGTGATCTTTTTGCATAATATCTAATAAATATTTTCTTTAATTAGTGATGATCAGGTCATTTTCCCACAACCTAATCAAATGTGCTTACATTTGTGATGTTTGGATTTTCTGGCTTGAAATACTGTTAGCTTCACTTAAATTCTACAGTCCTGGGTAGTTTTAGGTTTTAGGGAAAGTGAATATTTTGTGAAAGGGACTTGAATGGCTACTGAAAATTGAATATTTGCTATGTACAGGCCATGTGTCATTCCTTGTAAATTACTATGAGAGCTGTAATGGGAATTATTCCAATTTCAAACAACCTGGAGTCAAGATTTAGAGATAGTTGCCTGTTAAAGTTAATTTTATGAGAGTGGGGTTTTTTTTTTTCCTTAGCCTATTTCTTAACGTGGTTATCACACAAATAATAGAAGGTGTCACAACACAATCTGAGCAGGTTAAGTCTCATCGTAACTCTCTATGCTATTTTGTCCTACTCGCAGCAAACATCCCAGTGATACCTGCACTTTGTAGCTTTCCTAGGCTCCAGCTTTTCCTCCTCATCCTCCTTTGACCCCTCCCCTTCCCCATCTCCTAGTTGAATGTTCTAACTCCTCCCACTGGCTGCCATAAAGTCCCGCCCTATTGCTGAAAGTGCTTTATTGACATAACAGGGAGACAATTTGGGAAGCACAGTTTATACAACATTTAGACAGGAAGTCAGAATTTAAACTACACGATAATCTTATGCCTACAGTTATTGAAGAAACAACTGAAAAAAAATCTAGAAAGCACTTGTCTGTGAGTCAAATTGGAGCTAGGATCTGTCATCACATGCATGAAAAAAGAACACTGGGTACCCAGTAGATAATTGGAGCTGAGAAAGGAGGACACCAACATATGCAACAGGGGCAAGCATCGAAAGAAACAATCAAACAAATGTGGTATAAAGGCAATGTCACCAGTGTTAATTACATAACATAAACAATGATTTAACGTTTAAAGGGGGGGGGTGGCTGTTTTGTTAGTGGATGTAAATATAAATTGTTAATAATCTCACTCATATTGAAGATATCATTTCAATTTAGGAAACTTTAAGAATGGTTTATCTTTTCCCATTTTTACGTGCTTATTTGCACTTTGTTTTGTCCATATGGGCCTTAAAGATCTATAATCTATTTTCTTTGATAATTTCCTACATGCATAAAGTAATGATTTACTGTTTTCACAGTACTGTCTTCCTCCATCTCCTCCAGAATTCCCTGAACACCGCTTCCCGGCTTGTTCTGTCTCCCTCCCTCCTTCTCTTTCCTTCTCCTCTTCTCCCTCGCTTCCCTTCCCTTCACGTCCACTCTCTTAACTCCAGCTCCAGAAAAAAATGACGGTTTTCATTCCATCATCCACTAATTGCCAGCTGCTTCTCAGCTGGGTGTAGGGGGCCCAGTGCCAATTCCTCGCCCATGCTGGAATGCCAACTGGCTCGTTCTTGCTGTTAGTTCATGAGGGCTTTGTTCTATATGTCCGGAAGAGGCCTCTTCTCCTTAGTATTCCTCAACCTCTGCCTCTTAAAATCTCTCTTTCCTCTCTCTAAGATGTTTCCTGAGCCTTGGGGAAGATTGTGTGTGCCCATGAGCCTGAATTCAGGAATGAAACCCGTGTGAATGTAGAGATGCCCCATTCATGGATGAACACTTGACGTATATTAGTTCTCTGCACTTTGGGCAGTTGTGAGTGACTTTATTCACTGACATTTTTATATATAAAAGTTAAGGCAGATGATAGCTTATACAAAGTTTATTAAATGAACACAGGGAGAGAGAGAAAGTGGGGAGAGGTACCCCAGAGAGAGAGAGAGTGTGTGTGAGAGAGAGAGTGAGAGAGAGAGAGAGAGAGAGAGAGAGAGAGAGAGAGAGAGAGAGAGGAGGGAGAGAGAGAAAATAGGGTAGAGCAGGTAGAGGGGGCTGAGAGAGAAAGAGGGGAGAGAGAGAGAGACCATGTGGAGGGTCTGTCTTTTATATGGCCCTGGGCAGGGCCACGCCCCCATGACAGGTAAGCAGTGACATCACAGGTAGGCAGACCGAAGCAGAATCCCTACATTCCTACCTTTTCCTATATTTAAAAAATGAAGAACGTTGGATTGTTTTTATATAAGTTAAAGTACATAAATGTAGGTAATGGAGAAAATAGGTAGAAAAAAGCAATAGTAACAAAATGTATAAATTAGATGGTGAAGAGGAAGGAAAAGTTCTGCCCTGAAAGTTTAGGTGGAGGGCAGGTTATGTCAGCCATGTTCTGCAGCAGATGGTGACCTAGGAGTGCTGGGGGAACCTGGAGCAGTTTGTCCTGGGCATGGAGCACACCATTTCAGTCTTTGCAAATGGATAAGGGGTGAAGTAATCATCTTAAATACTCCCCGCTGACAGTAGGGCGGCGATAGAGGGTTAAAAGGCTGAAATGTTGGCCAGGTTCTGGAAGAAAAAGCTGTTGCATTTGCTGTCCAGCGTCTGAGAACATCTGCAGCTGAGAAGGGCAATGCTCCGTTCTCACTTAATAAACTTCATATAATATAATATTTATTGCCAGGCATCTTATTATCTTATCACCTTATTTTCTTTTTATTAATCATAACAGTCATCTGTGGCATGAAGATGCTTCTCTGACGGGGACGAGAGATGAACTAATGCATAGGTAGAATGATACATATTTAAAAGGTAGTTGGGGGCTGGAGAGATGGCTCAGCAGTTAAGAGCACAGGCTACGTACACTTCCAGAGGTCCTGAGTTCAATTCCCAGCAACCACATGGTGGCTCACAACACAACCATCTGTAATGAGATCTGGTGCCCTCTTCTGGCCTGCAGGCCTACATGTAGGCAGAGCACAGTATACATAATAAATAAATCTTTAAAAAAAAAAAAAGGTAGTTGGACAATGTATCCACTTAGCAAATTAATGGCAGTAGTTTCACTCCCAGAGGCCATGAGTTCCATAGCTATGGATTCTATCTTAGTTTTATAGTCAGCGGTATGAGTTTCTTCCTGTGAAGCCAGACTTAAATACAATCATAGGGATTTTTTTACTCCCATACTCGTTGAGGTACTCTTGATCACATAGGCATATCTTGGCAAGATTGTATCATGGATCTGTGGCCCCAAAGAGGTAAATAAACATGCACAATGTTTCAAGCAGATACAATCTCCTGTGCATTCACAGTCTTCTATTGATTGGGCTCAGTTGCTGTTTATAATTCTTCTCTGTCCTGGAGTGTTAGGAGACAGGTAATTTTATGTGGGAGGAAAACTGGATATTGTGGGAAAAGGGCTTAAATGGCTGCTGCAGATTCAACACTTGTTAAGATCTCAGTCCAACTGTTCCACATCTAAATGAGTACACCTCTCAAGAGGGAACAAAAGTGAAATAATCATGTTTAGCAAAGAACTGAATCTAAACCTCTTTCTTATGCATTGATGTCAAAGCAAGCACTATTCTGTGTCTTTGGAATTTCTGACTGATCTGAACTGCACAGCAAGGTGAATGAAGCATTTAAACACTTTCAAAGGACGGCTGCATCAATCAGATGTTGTGGCCCAGCTCCAGAGACTCTTTTCTTATGCCTTGTCAGATTTCTAAACACGACTTACATTACAGGGCTCTAGTGATTTAAACCTGTTTCTCTGTGACATGCAAGTTAGGTAAGGCATTTATTTTATTTTATTTTTTTCTTTAAAGACCCACTCAGTGGTAGGAAAATTCAGGGTTTTAATTTTCATTTCTTCATTTACATAGAGCCCTAATCTGCCTGCAGACTTGTCAGCTTTCAAGGAGCTACACAAATAGAAGGATGATAAAAGCAGCTTTGTATTTTAGAGGGAAAAAATGGAGATATCTTCTGTGGCTAATGCATTTTAATTTTCTTATTGAACTCCAAGTTGTTTATGATCTTGTGATAATAGACAATTTAAAACACACCTTGAATATTTTATATTTTATACATAAAATATTGTACTTTTCCAGTGAAGCAACTGGTAATGTTTAAAAAGTTTGACAATATTAGCAAAATACAATTCTCAGCAACCTAATACAAATTATAACAATCTGATAAAAGTGGAAAACCATGAAGGGCTCATCCATGGCTGGATTTTAAAAATAAACTTCCTATGCCAGAAGACAGATTTCATTACAGAAAAATCACACATTAATGTAGTTGTTTTACAGGACATGAGAGCTTTGATAAGTGTAGACCAAAGAAGTAGAAGATACGTGTTTTTATTAACCATAGTGTTGGTGTATTGTTGCAGGACAAAAAGGTGTGTGGGATGGGAATAAACTTGGATAGGTGGAATTTATGAAGGTCTACTTGCTCTGGTCCTTTACGTGTGTCTTTGTGACACTCCTCATCTTGGAGGCTTACTCCTGAATTAGCTCATCCTGTCTAGTTTTTCTGAACTCTGACTGGCTGGTTCAGCTCAGCTGTTCTGGTCCAATCCTCTCTCCAATCTCACTTATTCAATCTGGCTTCTCTCAGCTTCTAACTGAATTGCTCTGCTTGAGCTCAAACTAATTCTGGCAATTTGTTCTAATCTCCTGCCTTGTTCTTATTGTCTGGCTTCAGCTACCTCTGTTGACCTGTACTGCACAAACTCATGAGCACTGCGCTCATTACACTGACTTCCAACACCCAACTCCACTGACTCTCAGATTACTGAATGACTGAGTGTTCCTCTGCTCTTCTTAAATAGCTTTTCTCCTGAGAGGTGGGTGTATCCCATCTCTGACTTATTCTGTCAAATCTTTCTCTGTTTCATTCCTTTGAGATTAAAGGTGTGCACTAAAGGATGCCAGCCAGAGGGATTAAAGGTGTGGACTAAGGGCTTGTCTATATTCCAGTCAGATCACACAGACCTACAAAGTCTTTGACAGCGATCAAAACAGCCATGTTGCTGGATTAAAGACCCTCTACAGGTGACAAATTTTGGAGTATTGATTCCTAAATCCCATTGCTCCCTGAGTATAATTTCTTCAGAAAGTTTCACCAACCAGATACATAAGATCCTAAGCCAGAGAACTAGAATAGATTGGACTAATCAAGTAGCTAACATTTGGGTCTTCAAGACTACAGTGATGTACGAAATGTCTATCTCCTAAGCACAAATTTTTTCCTCTTTTGGGCCTTATTCCATTATATGAGTCCCTAAAAAACCTGACCAAAAATATTGGGTTTCTTACCATACAAAGCCAATACACTTTTAATGACATGCCCACTTATATTGAGTACCTATAGCTATTCCACTATCTTAAATAGTTTTACTTATAATTTTCTACATGTGTTATTTACTTAGTAAATATTTGTTGAACTCTATTTTTACCCCATGAGCTGGAGATTGGGGCAGAGAGGCAGCACTTTTGTTCTTGGGAGGTTCAATATCACCACCCTAATCTTTCATATGTGATAAAATATATAATTTCAACACATTTGTAACTTTAAATTGATTTTCAAATTAAAGAAACCAAAGCTCAAAATAATATTATAATTTTTTCTTAAATAACATAGCTATTAAGTTGCTGAGATCAAAAGTGGAATTTTTATTCCCTCTTTGGACCTTTTCCCTTAGTTAAAGTTGCTCTTCTATTTTAGTATCAACTTTTCACCCTTCAGTGTTAACTTTTTCTCTCAAATTAGAGTACACATTCTTTGGAATTAAAGAAGTTGTCAATGTGCTTTAAACCTTGACATTTCATGAATATTCTGACTTAGAAAACTGCAAATACTACCCAAGTTAACTTTAGGGGAATTAAATTATGACACATAAGAAAGATGAATGGATCTTAGAAATGCACTGGTCTAAACTAACAATCATAAGCATAGGACACGTACGTGGCGAAGTCTAGTTAGTGACTAATACTTCAGTTTAGGAAAAATCCTAGCTCCTTAGAAATTTGCTACTTGTGTTCACAAATTTTAAGTTATTCTTACATTCAACAAACTATTCCTAAAATACAGAATATAATTTAATCTAGATTTAGATTTGAAAGACAAAAATAGGCAAAACAATAAAAATTTCTGGTAACAGTATCATGAAGGAAAACACGGAATGTTTTGTAGTCCAACAATAGCCACACAAACCACTCAGACACCAATCTCAGTTAGTCGTGGATGGCTTATTGAAAACAACACCCCAAGACTGACCATGGACAGTGACACAGTAAACTTGAGAACCAAACTGTGGCATTGACCTTTCCTTAGGATACCCTTGTATAGAGGAAAACCAAGTGCAGAAGACAGGGATGCAACGGCAGTATTAGATTGTAATACCTTTTGGCCAACTAGATATATTATCACCTAAACTTTACACTGATTGGCCCCAAATGAGGTAAAGTAAGTGAGGCAGTGGTTTGGGTCTTCCAGAGTAGAACCAGAATATAGCCAAGTGCAGCGAAGATGGAAAGGGAAACCAGAGTGTAGCGAACTGTGGAGATAACAGAGCATGAATTATGATGCCACTGAGTCATAGTGAAATGTAAGGTTTACTTGACCCTCTGAAAGGATTTGTTAGTGTAGGTTAACTTGACCCTCTGTCAGGGTTTGTTAGTGTGGGTTAACTTGGCTCTCTGCCAGGATCTGTTAGTGTGGGTTAACTTGACTCTCTGTCTGGGTTTGTTAGTGTGGGTTAACTTGACCCTCTGGTAGGGTTTGTTAGTCTAGGTTAACTTGACCCTCTGGTTGGGTGGGTTAGTGTACTTTAACTTGACCCTCTGTCAGGGTTTGTTAGTGTGGGTTAACTTGACCCTCTGGTAGGGTTTGTTAGTCTAGGTTAACGTGACCCTCTGGTTGGGTTGGTTAGTATACTTTAACTTGACCCTATGGTTGGGTTTGTTAGTGTGGGTTAACTTCACCCTCTGGTAGGGTTTGGTAGTATAGGTTAACTTGACCCTCTGTCAGGGTCTGTTAGTGTCAGTTGTGAATAACTGCTTCTAGGAAGCAGAGTTAAAATCTTGAACTTAATTTCACCTCACGAACAAAGATGGATGCAAAATGGCTTCAGCTATGTTACGAAGAGCAGATTTCAACAGTATGTATTTATGCATATAACTAAAGGAAGGCAGACTTAGCATTTTGAAATCTATTTTTCAAAAGCCCATGCCTTTAATATATTCGACTGAATTAAATATTTTTGAAGATGCGCTTTTTAAATTTTACATGCATGTGTATATGTCTGTGAATCACTTGTGTGTCTAGTGCCCACAGAAGCTAGAAGGCACAGAACCATCTAGAATTGGAATTAGAGATGGTCGTAATCTGTTCTTTGGGTTCAAGGAAATGATCCTGGTTACTCTACAGGAGCAACAAGAGTTCTTAATTGCCAACCTATACCAACATTCCCATAAATTTATACCTATGTACATGTCATTTGTTCTCAATAAAAGCTAGGTGCTATGTTGTTTTAACTATTATTTTTATCTAAAAAACATTGTGACTTTAATGCAATCTTTCAATTGTAGTTATGATTAAAAGAAAAAAAATTCTAGGCTGGTGAAATAGATCACTGGTTAAAGGCACCTGTTGCCAATCCCGAAAACCTCAGTGAAAATAAGTGTATGGGGGAAGAAATAATTGCAAACACAGAAAAATAATAAACACCTATTAATGTTTTAGACATAGATTTATGGTAATTATATAAGGATTGCACTTTGTTACATTTTATATAGAATGAAAATGAGAGAACTGATGGGCTCAAGTAAGAAAAATAACAATTTGTTTGAAGAGTATCATGTAAATCAATGTACTTACTGCTTGGTATATAGAGAGGTTATGGAAGAAGTTGAGTTTTTATTATTAGCTTATTTATTCACTTTACATCTCAATTGTAGCCTCCTCCCTCCTCCCCTCCTTGTTCCTCCTTCTCTCCCTCCACCCCAGCTCACCACTTCACACCAGGATTGAGCACATCCTCTTCCTCTCTGACCTGCTGAGGCAGCCCCACCAGGGGGAAGTGATGCTAAAGCAAGCAGTGGAGTTCATGTCTGAGAAAGTGCTCACTCCACCTGCTGGGGGACCCACATGAAGCCTGAGATGCTCATCCTCTACATCTGTGCAGGAGGCCTAGGTTCAGTCTACGCAAGGTTCTCGGTTGGGTTTTAAAATTAAAGTCATTGAATTATTACTCAAGCATTTGACACTTTCACATTGACACTTTGGAAAGCTCATCCTGCTCGTAAAAATGGAAAATTGTGGCAAAAAAAAAAAAAATGAATACAAAACAAAACCTAACATCTACTGGTGAAAATAAGACATGAATTGGAAATCTTTTAAATGATAACAAAAATGTTTTAACTTCAAAAGAAAACATGTCCTTTATAAATGTAAAAGAGTTAAATTGGGTGGGAACATTGAATCTTTCAAAATGAAACTGAGAGTTGAATGCCAGATACGTACCATGGGTTTTTCTTGGCATGAAAGGGAAATCAGATAAATGAGAGAAGATAATACAAAAAGAAAATGAGCAATTTGTATGGTACATCATCTATATCATCAGTTACATGGAATGCAAGTTTGATGAATATTTCAATTAAAAGAAAATAATCAGACAGAAAAAAATACAGATAATAAGCTGCATATGTAAGATACTTTAAAGAAAATGTACTGACAGATGTTCGAATGTTTGGCAGCACAATTTGAGATAAAGCCAACATTCAAAGTAGAGGTGGATCCTGTGAAAAGTGATCAGCACAGAGCGATATCCTTTTTGATCTATATGCCCACGCCTTCTTTTCATTTTTCCATTCAATTACTTTTCATTAAAGTAACAGGCTTAATTGCTCTGAGGGTGATGAGTTATTTAAATATGAAGAGAAGGAAGTGCACAAGTACAGTTATACAAGACAAGACAAAACAAGGTGGCTCTGCAGAACTCGGAATCTAAAACCGGGGGCTGGAAGGGAACAAATAGCTAAGGGTGAGCACGGTTAGGGTTGTCACATTTCACGAGGGTCTGTCACTTTAATTCACTTCACTTTCCTTTTTCTTTTCTTTTCTTTCTTTCTTTCTTTTTGTTTGTTTTGTTTTGTTTTGTTTTTTGAGACAGGGTTTCTCTGTGTAACCTTGGCTGTCCTGGACTATTTTGTAGACCATGCTGGCCTTGAACTCACAGTGATCTGCCATCCTCTGCCTCCCTAGTGCTGTGATTAAAGGCGTGCACTACCATGCCAGACATCACTTTCCTTTATCAGAGATCTTATGGAATTCATTCTGCTATAAATATTGAAGTATCTGCGTCATTATTCTCAAAACCCTTGGTTATTAGAGAAAATATTGGGAAATTATATTGTTAGTATTTATTTTAAATTCTTTTTTTTTTTTTCAAGACATTGTCTCTCTGTATAAATTCGTTTCTAAAACATAGGTAATTGCAGTAGAAGATAAATGCATAAACAAATATCTTTACAAAGAGAACTTTGTGATTTAGAAGTCAACACTGATTTTCTAACCTTGGTTATAAGATGAGTTCCAGAAAATCTTCAGGCTTAGGCATTTCTGTCTTTAAGTGAGAAAATTCACAAGCAATGTGAGGTCTTCAAATAAACTGTTAATTAAGAGTATGAACAATATCATCTAATAAATACATTTTTAACAAATGAGCAGACAACATTATATAGAAAAATATTCTCAAAAACATGCTACAGTAATAACCATATATCCATCCATTGGGAAAAGAATCCAGATACAGAAATTGCATGCTTCACAAACCAGGGTCACATTAAAAAACATAAAACGCCAAACTGTATAATTTCTAGGAGATAATATGAGGAAATCTATCTATAACCTAAGATTTGGCAAAAAGCACTTTAAGCTCAATAGTAAAATTACAAGAAAAAATAAGTTCGTATGCAAGGAAAACATTGTAACTTTGCAAAAAGACATATAAGATGCATGAATTTGATATACAGCAGTTGATAAAGTGATTTTTAACATTGTACTGAACACTAAGTATCTATAGTTTAAAAGGTTGATATGTAAGTTGGAAATAACTAAAACATAGGAGTATAAGTTTGAGTTCTGTCATCATAAAGAAATGATAGGTTTATTTAGATTTAAGCATTATTAAATATATATGTGTGCTGAAAAATCATATGATACCTAGTAAACAAGTTAAACTTTTGTTTTAGTAACATGTTCAAAAATTAATTTAAATAATTTTAAGATAAGAATGTAAACATTTTAAAAGAAAAGAGCATATGAAAAATTCCAGAAAACAAAATTTGATTTCTGTGATTTGTGTATATGATTAACCTCCCTTATATGTTCTTGAATATTTGCTTTTAATATACTTATTTATTATATGTATTTGTACATGGGCAACTTTATGCATGCCATAATCAAGTGTGCAATATATAGGTGTAGAAGTCAAAGGTCACCTTGTAAGAGTTAGTTCTTTCCTTCCACCATGGTGTCCCTAGACATCAAACGCAGGTTTTCAGGTTTTGAGGCAAGCATATTTACTGGCCCTGTGTTGGGATATTTTTATTTTAATTCTAAGTACCACTAGTAGTATAAAAGTATGTCATTCCAAATACAACAGATCATAATATTAAAACAGTTTAGTTTGCCTGGCACCTTATAATTTTATTTTATTTTTATCATCAAAATATTCTTGCTTTGACAGTACTATCGAGCTCTATTTTAACACCGAAAAGGGAATAAGATCCACTTTATTTCACATGGATCTATGAAAACTGTTACTGAAATCAAATTACAAGATATTCGTACAGATCAGAAAGAATCTGTAAAAGTCAGATGCAGATATTGAAGATTTCAATTACCCAAACCTTGACTGTGTACCAGCTCTGCAGGAAATGTAGGGCTGCTTTTCTTCAGAGGAAAAAAATTTCCTTGTTTATTACTCAGGATGATGACTATTCTGGTAAAATAAAATGAGGCGCATTTTTAATATTCTAAGAATCACAGCCAGGAATTATTGATAGATAAATGGGAAACCATGTTCTTTGTGTGCATGATGAAAAACCATAATACAATTCACCAAAAGTTCTCACTTGCAAAGTTACAGTTTTAAATGCTGTTACACTGTGTCCATTTCCCGCGCTAAATGATGCTGCTGCTCCTTAATCCCAGCACTCGGGAGGCAGAGGCAGGCGGATCGCTGTGAGTTCGAGGCCAGCCTGGTCTACAAAGCGAGTCCAGGACAGTCAAGGCTACACAGAGAAACCCTGTCTCGAAAAAAAACAAAAAACAAAAACAAAAACAAAAAATGATGCTGCTGCTTCATGGGAGCCGCCACATTCACCTGAGTCCCTGAGACGATCTTCTCTGAGCTGCAAGGCTTTGTTTGAGAAGCCTTGGGCTGTGAGTTGCACTGACTGGGAGAAACACAGAACAGAGGAGAACGGATGGTGGGGAGGAGAGTCAGGGAAATGCGGAGGGTTACAAATCAAGGGGCGAGGGACACTGAGGCTGTTTCCATGTTCTGGCTATTATGAATAAGGCTGCTATGAACATGGTTGAGCAAATTTTCTTGCTGTGTGCTGGAGCATCTTCTGGGTATATTCCAAGGAGTGGAATAGCTGGGTCTTGAGGAAGCCCTATTCCCAGTTTTCTGAGATAGCACCAGATAGATTTCCAAAGTGGCTGTACTAGTTTGGATTCCCACCAGCAATGAAGGAATGCTCCTCTCTCTCCACATCCTCGCCAGCATGTGTTGTTACTTGAATGTTTGATTTTATCCATTCTGATAGGTGTAAGATGGAATCTCAGAGTTGTTTTGATTTGTATTTCTCTGATGACTAGAGATGTTGAGCATTTCTTTAAGTGTGTCTCAGCCATTTGATATTCCTCTGTTGAGAATTCTCTGTTTAATTCTGAGCACCATTTCTCAATTGGATTATTTGGTTTGGTAGTGTTTAATTTCTTGAAGTCTTTATAAAGTTTGGATATTAGACCTTTGTCAGATGCAGGATTGGTGAAGATCATTTCCCAGTCTGTAGGCTGTCACTTTGTTCTGTTGACAGTGTCTTCTGCCTTACAGAAGCTTCTCAGCCTCATGAGGTCCCATTTATTAATTGTTGACCTTACAGAAACTGTGGTACATTTATACTATGGAATACTACTCAGCCATTAAAAACAAGGAATTCCAGAAATTTGTGGACAAATGGATTGAACTAGAAATGATCATAATGAGTGAGCTAACCCAGAAGCAGAGAGACTCAAATAGTATATACTCAGTTATAACTGGACACTAGCCTAAGGGACAGGTCCCATGAAAGTCTTCACTTACTAGGAAAGTGGGATAGAAGTGAGGACATCCTATTGGGACTCTAAGTGAGAAAAATATAGGGGATAGGGAAGTAGGTAGATCCAGAGGGTCCTAAAAACCTACAAGAAGAACACTATGATGGGTAGATCTCAGCCCAGGGGTTCTGCTTGATCTAAGGCACCAACCAAGGACAATACGTGCAGTCATCATCAAACCGCTACCCAGATCTAGCCAAGGGACAGGACATTCTCCACAGTTAAGTGGAGACTGGGGACTGACTTTCACAGGATCTCTGGTGCCCCATATTTGGCCATGTCCCTTTGTTGGGGAGGCCCAATGTCACTCAGAGGAAGGATAGCAGACTACCAAGAAGAGACTTGATACCCTAGCACCATATTCAGGGGGAGGAGGTCCCCCACAGCCACAGTCATAGGGAAGGGGGATTGGGGTGAAAGTGGGAGGGAGGGAGGAATGGGAGGATGCATGGGATGGGGTAGAAAATGAGATGTAATATGAATTATTTTATTTTTCAATAAAATGTGTTAAAAATAAATTTAAAAAAGGAAAAACAAATAAACAAACAAAAAACAAATCAAGGGGTGCAGGGAGGAGGGCAGCCAAGCCAAGCTGTCCCACAGGATCCCCCAAACAGAAGGTTCCTTCACAGGGCTTGGGGAGTTCCACAAGGTAAAAGCCTGAGAATTCTGGTTTTTATTTCCGTTGCTACTAGGAAATAAAAAAATAAATAGACTTGCACATTTCCTTTTAGGAAGGACTCATGTTAACCTGTATCACATCATTAAAATATGTGTGTGTGTGTGTGTGTGTGTGTGTGTGTGTGTGTGTGTGTGTTCAAGTTAGGCAATGATGCCAAAGAGAAGAACTTGGAGAAACAAATTGGAACTAGAGACAGATATTTCATATAACCATGAGGAGAAGACAGAAAGGACAAATGGCCAGAGCAGAAACGGTCAGGATTTAACCAGCTAAGCTAGAAACTAAGGTACAAATAAACACCATTTATTGCATTTTTTTGAGAACTACACAGATCTCTTGTAGCAAAAGTGATATAATTTGAGGTTAAACTATGCCTGCCATTATTTACTCAACATAATTATTAGGGAAAAAAAGAAAAAGAAAGAGAAAATCTCTCTGTTACATTCCTTATTGATAAGGCAGTTGAGGAATGGGAATAATAATTCATTGAGGGTAGAAGTAGAAATTGCTTTAATTCCTAAAGTAAGATATTAGTCAGTATACTTTAAAGTTTCTTTCACATGTTTTTGTATTTTTCATGAAGCAGTTCTGTTTCCAGAGTTCAAAGTATAGGGATTATTTACAGATGTAACAAGTGCAACATTGATCATAAAGCCAAATACTATAAACATATTACTGCCTTTCAACAGGAAACAAAGTAAATAAATTATTTCTGTATCCATAAACTAGGACTGTATTCTAATATAAAGAATAAAGTAAGGGTTAAACTTGGAAATACAGCCTCATTTAACTCACATCTGAATAAAATGAATTAATATACCTAATTAATTAAATAACACAACTCATTTTGGCAAAAGTGTATTAAGAAGATGAGATAGAGTCTACCAGTTGAGGATTATATTAATCTGAATAGGTGTGTTTATAATGCAGTAGCAAACACTTATACAATATGTCTTAGAAACCTTTTCCTCATGGTGTACGTGCTCTGTCGGCTTCAGTTCTTTTCCTGCTTTTGTCTGTGTCCCAGACCATCATAAAAGAGTCTGCTCCTATACAGAAGTCCCTATATAGGAAAACCATGGTCTAGTGAATCATACAAATTTCAATCTTTACAAAGTGTGATACATACATTTAAAAATATTTTAATGTCATATATGTATATATAGTGTATATGTATTTATATAGCATGTATATGAATATATATGCATATACTATATACAAGTATGTGGACCTTAAAATAGCTACAGTTGCCAGGAAAAAGATTACCTTGATGTCAAATAAGATGCTCTTGTTACTAATGTCACGCTTGCCCATCTGTCATCACTTGTGGATACCTGCGATGTACTGAAGTATTTTCAGAAACACACAAGGAGCTAGGTGGAAGGTTTCTATTTTAGCTGCAGATTAAGAGAGGTTTAACATCAATTGAGGCAATACAATAAGTGTAGATGGTGAAAATCATCCCCAAATATGCCTTTTTATTATGGGACTGAAATATCAGGTTAAATACTATAGTCAGAAACATGACCACTAACTCTCAGGCTAAATGGCATCAGAGAGGGGAAAAGATCAATAGCTGACCTCTTTTACATGTTAGGGACTCTTAGGCTATTTTACATTTTGTTCAGAAAACAAAGACACCAATCACAGGCCCTTTAAAATCTACAGTTAAATTACACCCGAAACTGTTAAACAGCTAACAGATGTGATTTTATTATGATTAAAAAGCATAAGATACTTTTGGTTATAATAAAAAACATTTTTTTGAGAGTAAGAAAGAAGAATCCTAACCAAAATGAACATTTCCTTTTTACCTTATCACCAAGGAGGAACAGGTGGACCAGAGTTGGAAACGGCTGGAGACTTGAATCTTGTTTTTATGCGTCTTTTTAAATTGTTTAATGCTTCTGTGACTGAAACTGAGATGTGATTGAAATTGCATGACTGAAGGGGGGAAAGCTGGAGGAAATGGTGTTACTTTAGGCTTAGAGGAAGGATTCAGAGGAACAGGTTGAATAATGAGAAAAACAGCTGGGATGAAATAAGGGGATTAGGAGGGTAAGTATGGCGAGGCAGGCGGCCTGGGGAAAATACACAGATAAGTTCAGAAGGATTTGGACTACAGCTAGAGGCCCAGTGGAAAGAAGATAAGAAAGTTTCTAATGGAACTCAGGGCGCAGAGCAACGTGGGGCAAAGCCCACTGGGCGGTGGTGAGTGGAAGAGCAATCTCCTTGGGTAATTAGGAAGGCAAGGGCATGAATTAAACAATGGTAGTAAGAAGGCACACTGGGAAATTCAAAGCAAAGGAAATTATTAACAGAATTTACATGAGTCGATGTGAGGGATAGAATGAAAAAAAAAGAAGAAGAAGAAGAAGAAGAAGAAGAAGAAGAAGAAGAAGAAGAAGAAGAAGAAGAAGAAGAAGAAGAAGAAGAAGAAATCTAAAGGGACCTGCACTGAGGTTGGGGAAATCAGCACCTGATCAACTATGAGGATGAAGGTTCAGAGGAACGGGAAATTGAAGGGAACACGGGGTGTGCGCATGCTTTACATAACGCGAGAGTGTGGTGGTTTGAGTGAGAATCTCCCCAAGGGGCTCATATATATGAATACTTGGACTCCAGTTGATGGAACTATTAGGGAAGGATTAGGATGTGGCTTTGTTGGAGATGGTGTCATTTGGGAATGGGCTTTCAAAAGATCACACTATTACCAATCTCCCTCCCTCCCCCTCCGTGCCTCCCTCCCCCCTCCCTCCCTCCCTTCTCCCTCTCTGTGTGAGTCTGTGTGTTTCTCCTTCCTTACTCCCTCTCTCTCTCCTTTCTTTTTTCCTCTCTCTTTTCTTTGACCTTAAAAAATATGAAATTACAAGGTAGACATAAGCAATTGAACTTCTTATGGCATGTGAGAGAAGAAATGAGGAAAATCTCTCAACACTTAATTTATTTTCAGAACAGAGTAAAAAAAAGAAAGACCATATCAGTTACGGAATGTTCTATAAATAACAATTTGATCAAGTTTGTTTACACTCTTACAGACCACCCCCCCTCCACTTGTTCTACCAGATATCAAGACGATCCTGTTAAAATAACAAGTAACTACAGCATTTCATCTATTTTCCCTTTTCTCTGGTGTTTATATTTGTCTTGAAAGTTTGTCTTAAGCATTAGTCTTTAAGGTAAATGAGAAGTTTCCTCTTATGACCATCTCCTTATCATTTACGTTCTAAAATTATCTAGCTTTCAGTTCACTGAACTATTAATACAGTTCTGCCAGCATTGTCATGAATATTGCTCTCCTTATATTTTCTATCATTTCAGCTCTTCCACATGCATTTTTACATTTTGTTATAAGCAGTCATATGTAGTAGTATCTAACTGTGGTTTTAATTTGTATTTCTCTGATAACTAATGATATTGAACATCCTCTCATTTATTTCTTTAGAATGTGTATCTTTAATTGTTAAATAGCTAGTCAATATTTTTTCAATTTTACTGGATTTTTAAAAATGTTTTAGTTTTCTTTAAAGTTCCAAATATGCAATTTCAAACACATTTTCTTCTTTATTTATTTTTAGTTTTTTAAAATGTCATTTTAGTGATATATTCTTTTTTATTGTATTATTTTCCTTTTTAACATATACATTTGTATTATTAAACATGAATAAAATAAGCTGCATACAGCAGGAAGAACCATGAGGCAATCATGAGTTATTTAAATGTTACACTCATAGTGATTTGCTATTTGTATTTGTCAAACTTGAAATGAGCATCTTTCCTATATTGTTGAGTCTAAATTTCTCAATGAAAATCAATATCTATGATATCTCACCTCTATTAACTTAAATCATCTATCTTGGTCTAAAAATATCTTATCCCCTAACCAACTAAACTTGAATGTAAGACTAAATTATCTGGTGTTCAACTCCCATCAGAGATTTGAGAAGGAATAAAGCTTAAATGATACCTAAGCGAACAGGTAGTGCAGGTTAGCAGCTTCCAAAATGAAGAAATGACTGAGACAGTTTATGGCCTGAGCAGTCACCTGACACTCTCTATAACACTGGAGCATCATCTTCAGCCTTCTGGCCCAATATCTCTCCCAGACATATTTATGAGGCAAGAACTATTGAGGACTTGCTTACCCTCTGTTGGCAGAGTTTGGCCGTTGACTCTGCCTGTATCCAAGCTTTCTCATTTTTAGTCAGAATACTGTCTGTGGCAGAAATGAGGACATTTTTTCCCAGTGGCTTGTTTGCCACATTTGAAGCCAACTCCATAAGGAGGTTCTTTGATGCTCATCATCTTCTTTGAGGTTGGCTGGGTGTTGCCAGGAGTTGCCCTGTGTGGGACAGAATGAAATGCTGGACCAAATGGGATCAGAACAGTTCTACAAAGCTGTCCCAGAAAGTGTCCTATTCTCATGGGTAATAGCAACTGGGGTACCTAGCAAATGAGAGATGCAGGCTGTCAGGGTGCAACATGCTGAGAGGAATGAATCCTGTCAGGTCAGATCCAGCGTCAGTGTCCAGTATTTTTGTTCTGAAAACATAATTTCTCACAAGCGTTATGCAATCATAACATTAGAGTTGTATGAGGTGTGCGGGATGTTCAGAACAATTAGGGCTGGTTCTCTGCTCATTGCATGAGTAGGAGTAACACATCTGCAAATCTTCCTTCATGCCATGTGAAGAACGGCCTCTAGTAATAAATCACAGAGAACCTGTGACCAACATGAAGCCTCCCTATGCATAGACATTCATACCTCAGCCAGTCTCAGAGCTGTTCCCATGTAGTGGGATTAGCAATATAAGTTACCTGCTTGTTCTGCAGTTTGAATTCTTTACATCCCAATTGCAGCCCCCTCCCTCAACACCTCTAGCTCCACCCCCTCCCTTTCCCCTTTCCCTCCCTCTCCTAGTCCTTAGAAAGGGGAGCCCTCCTCCCCTAACATCTGACCCCAGCTAATCCAGTGTTCCATGCACTACATATAACCTCTTCCTCTATGGCCTGGCAAGGTCACCCTGCCAGTGGGGAAGTGAACAACATTAGGAGGGCCAAGCCCATGTCAGAGGTAGTCTCTGCTCCCCATATTGTCAGACCCACAAGCAGACTGTGTTGCCTGAGTACTACAATTGAGCTGAGTGTCCAGATCCTTGCCTTTCATGGTCTTTGGTTGGTGTATCTGTCTCTGCAGCAACCCTATCCGCTGTTCAGATTTTTTAAGTGTATGTTTTATTATGATTTATTCACTTTACCTCCCATTTGTTATCCCCTCCCTCTCATCTTCCCATTGCCTCCCTCCCTCTCTCTTCTGCTTATTCCCCTCCTCTAGACCCCATTGAACGGCCCGTCATCAGGGCAGTCTGCATCCCCTTCTACTGTGTGCCCACTAGACTGTCTTGCCAAGGGGAAGAGGCCAGGTAGGGGGCCCCCAAGTGCATGGGAGAGGTTCAACAACAGTTCCACCTTTCCTCCATGTGGAAAATCCATAGTTTATTGGCTACATCTGAAAGGGGGTCTTGGTTCTTTGCATGTGCTGTCCTTGACTGGATCACCATTTGGTGGAGACCCCCCCTTGTGCCTTGACCCCCAGGCCTTGGTGGTCTCCCTGTGGAGCTCCTGTTCCCTCTCAGACCTTCCATTCCCACACTCTTACCTACACTCTCAGCACTCTGCCCAGTGTCCAGCTTTGAGTCTCGGTAACTGTCACTATCCTCTGCTGGGTAGAGTCTCTCAGAGGACATCCATATTGGGATAAAATCCACCTATAAGTGAGTATATACCATACATGTCTTCTTGAGTCTAGGTTATCTCACTTTAGGATGATAATTTCTAGTTATCACTAGGATGACAATTTTGCCTGCAAAATTCATGATTTCCTTGTTTTTTGATAGCTGAGTAGTATTCCATTGTGTAGGTGTACCATAGTTTCTTTATCCATTCTTCAGTTGAGGGACATCTAGGTTGTTTCCATGTTCTGGCTATTACAGATAAGGCTGCTATGAACATAGTTGATCAATTTCTTTGCTGTGTGGTGGAGCACCCTTTTTTTGATATATGCACAGCAGTGGAATAGCTGGATCTTGGGATAGAACTACTCCCAATTTTCTGAGAAAGCACCATGTTGATTTCCAGAGTGGCTGTGCAAATTTGCACTCCCACCAGCAGTCACTCGAGTTATTGACCTTTGCTATTCAGATAGATGTAAGATGGAATCTCAAGGTTCTTTTGATTTGCATTTCCCTGTTGGCTAGGGATGTTGAACATTTCTTTAAGTGTTTCTCAGCCATTGGATATTCCTCGGTTAAGAATTCTCTGTTTAGTTCTATACCTCATTTTTTAATTGGATTATTTGGTTTCATGGTATTTAATTTCTTGAGTTCTTCATATATTTTAGATATTAGCCCTTTGTTGGATGTAGGCTTGGTAAAGATCTTTTCCCAATCTGTGGTCTGTCATTTTGTTCTGTTGACAGTGTCTTTTGTCTTACGGAAGCTTTTCAGTTTCATGAGGTCGCATTTATTAATTGTTGATCTTAAAGCCTGGGTTGTTGGTGTTCTGATCAGGAAGTTGTCTCTGTGCCAATGAGTTCTAGGCTCTTTCCCACTTTTTATTCTAACATATTAGTGTGTCTGGTTTTATGTTGAGGTCTTTAATCTACTTGAACTTTAGTTTTGTACAGGGTGATAAATATAGATCTATTTGCATTCTTTCAAATAGATATCCAGTTAGACCAGCACCATTTGTTGAAGATGCTTTTTTCCATTATATATTTTTGTCTTCTTTGTAAAAAATCAAATGACCATAGGTGTGTGGATTTATTTCTGGGTCTTCAATTTGATTCCATTAGTCAACTGGCCTATTTCTATGCCAGTACCATGCATTTTTATTATTGTTGTTCTACAGTACAACTCAAGATCAGGGATGGAGATTCCTCCAGCAGATCTTTTATTATATAGGATTATTTTAGGTATCCTGAATTTTTTAGTTTTCTATATGAAGTTGAGAATTAATCCTTCCAGTTCTGTAAAATATTGTGTGGAATTTTGATAGGGATTGCATTGAATCTGTAGATTGCTTTTGGTAGGATGGCCATTTTTATTATGTTGATTCTCCCAATCCATGAGCATGAGAGATTTTTCCATTTTCTGATATCTTCTTCAATTTCCTTCTGCAGAGACTTGGAGTTTTTTTTTTTTTTCATATAAGTCTTTCACCTGCTTGGTTAGATTTACACCAAGATACTTTATATTATTTGAGGCTATTGTAAAGGGAGTGGTTTCCTTAATTTCTTTCTCAGTCCATTTGTCTTCTGGTTACAGGAGGACTACTGACTTTTTCGTATTAATTTTGTATCCTGCCACTTTGCTGAAGTTGTTTAGCAGCTGTAGTTCTTTGGTAGAATTTCAAGGGTCATTGATATATCCTCTAATATCATCTGTGAATAGTGAAACTTTACCTTCCTCCTTTCCTATCAGTATCCCTTTGATCTCCTTTAGCTATCTTATTGCTCTAGCTAGGACATCAAGTGCTATAATGAAGAGAAATGTAGAGAGTGGTCAACCATGTTGTGTCCCTGATTTCAGTGGGATTGATTTAAGTCTCTCACCATTTCATTTGATGTTGGCTATAGCCTTGCTAAATATTGCCTTTACTACATTTAAGTATGTGCCTTGTGTCTCCGATCTCTCTAAGACTTTTAACATGAAAGGGTGTTGGATTTTATGGAATAATTTTTTCAGAATCTAAAGTGGTGATGTGGCTTTTTTCCCTTCAGTTTGTTTATATAATGAATTACATTGGTGGATTTCTGTATATTGAACCACCCCTGCATGCCTGGTATAAAGCCTATTTGGTGATGATGGATGAAACTTTTGATAAGATCTTGGATTCAGTTTGCCAGAACTTTATTGAGTATTTTTGTATCTATGTTCATAAGGGAAATTGGTCTGAAATTCTTTGTCGGGTCTTTATGTGGCTTAAGTATTATGGTGACTATGGCTTCATAGAATGAGTTTGGTGGTGATCCTCCTGTTTCTATTTTGTGGAATAGTTTGATGAGTATTGGTTTAGTACATCTTTTGGTCTGGTAGAATTTTGCACCGAATCCATCTGGCCCAGAGGGGTTTTTGTTTTGTTTTGTTTTGTTTTTGGTTGGGAGACTTTTGATGACTGCTTCTATTTCCTTAGGGGATATAGGACTGTTTAATATGTTTGCCTGATCTTGATTCAATTTTGGTAAGTGGAATTTATCAAGGAAATTGTCCATATCATTTAGATTTTCAAATTTTGTGGCATATAGGCTTTTGAAGTAAGACCTAATGATTATTTGGATTTCCTCCATATCCGTTGTTATAGATCCCTTTTCATTTCTAATTTTGTTAATTTGGGTACTCTCTCTTTGCCTTTTAGTTAGTTTGGCTAACGGTTTGTCTATCTTGTTGATTTTCTCAAGAACCAGCTCTTGGTTTCGTTGATTCTTTGTGTTGTTTTCTTTGTTTCTAATTTATTGATTTCAGCCTTGAGTTTGATTATTTTCAGCTGTCTACTCCTCTTGGGTGTGTTTGCTTCTTTTTTTCTAGAACTTTCAGTTGTTCCATTATGCTGCTTCTATGTGATGTCTCCATTTTCTTTATGAAAGTGCCTAGTGCTATGAACTTTCCTCTTAGCACTGCTTTTATTATGTCACAAAAGTTTGGATATGTTGTGCCTTTGTTTTCATTCAATTCTAGGAAGTCTTTAATTTCTTCCTTTATTTAATTTCTGACTCAGCTGTCATTGAGAAAAACATTGTTCAGTTTCCATGTGTTTATAGGCTTTTTAAAATTCTGTTGTTGTTGATGTTCATCTTTTGGTCATGGTGGTCTGATAAGATACAAGGGATTATTTAAATTTTTTTTGTATCTGTTGAGGCTAGTTTTGTGACCAACTATATGATCAGTTTTAAAGAAGGTTCTGTGTGGAGTGAGGAAGAAGGAATATTCTTTTCTGTTTGGATAAAAAGTTCTGTGGATTTCTGTTAGGCCCATTTGGTTCATGACCTCTGTTAGCTTGCTTATTTCTCTATTTACTTTCTGTCTTGAAGTCTGTCCCTTGATGAGAGTGGGGTATTGAAGTCTCCCACTATTATTGTGTTGGCATTGATGTGTGATTTAAACTTAAAATGTAGTTCTTTTATGAATGCAGGTACCCTAATATTTAGGCATAGATATTCAGGATAGTAATGTCTTCTTGGTCGGTTTTTCCTTTGATGAGAATGAAGTGTCTTACTCCATCTTTTTTTTTTTTATCAATTTTAATTGAAAGTCTCCTTTATCAGATATTAGGATGGTTACTCCCACTTGCTTCCTGGGTCCGTTTGCTTGGAAAAATTTTCCAGCCCTTTACTCTCAAGTAATAACTTTCTTTGTTGCTGAGATATGTTTCTTGAATGCGGCAGAATGATGGATCTCATTTTTGCATCCATCTTGTTAGCCTGTGTCTTTTTACTGGGTAGTTGAGGCCATTGACATTGAGAGATTTCAGTGACCAATGGTTATTGGATCCTTTTATTGTGGAGTAGGTGCTGATTGTGTGTGGCAGTGTCTGTTTTTGTTTTGCTGTTATGAGATTATCTATATAGCGCATTTTCTTGGGTGTGGTTGACCTCGTTGTGATGGAGTTTTCCTTCTACTATCATCTGTAGATCTGGGTTGGTATTTAGATATTGTTTAAATTTGGTTTTGTCATGGAATATCTTGCTTTCTCCATCTATCGTGATTGAAAGTTTTGCTGGATGTAATAGTCTGAGTTGGCATTTGTGGTCTCTTAGTTTCTGGATGACCTCAACCCAGGTCCTTCTGGCTTTCATAGTCTCTGTTCAAACACATTTTCAAAGTCAGTAGCTTGATAGTATCCCCTTTCCAGGAACAAAATTATTGAATTTTGCTGAAATCTTACTCATTTGATAATTTCTTTTATAGATTATTACTTTTCTTGTAATAAATATTTGGCTAATATGTTGATAAACAGATATGTTTTTTGTATTCTACCTAGTTTATAATATTATGTGTTGCATTTAGGTCTATAGCCATTTTTTCAGTTGTTTTATGTGGTATGAAATAAGGATTTAGGTTTCTTTTCTTGGATAAGAATAGTCCAAGATCATGTGTTGAAAGGCTAACATTCTGTATGAGCTGATTTTGTTCTTCATATTAAATGAGGTAAGGTGTAAGTGTGTCTCTGAAATTGTCTCTTCTAGTTCACCATCCTATTTGTCTATCTTTATAGCAGCAGCATAACATCTATGGTGTATGCTTTATACAATGACTTGATTTCTGTTACTATTAATCCTGCAACTTTCTTCTTCTCAAATTCATTTCTCCATGCAACCTCTTTTGTAACTCCATTTCATACAATTTTACTGTCAGATGATATTGTCAATTACAATAAGTCTTTCTATCAATGACATTTTCATGGAACATATTTTTGTTAATGCAACTAAAACATTCACACTGAACCTTATCCTATTTTCTTGTATGTTATATTCTGGGGGTTTGACAATTTTGTATCTTACATTCAAGATGTTTATCTATTCCAAGTTTATTTTTAGAAAGTGTGTAAGTTTCATTCATTTACATAATGCTACCCACATTTTCCCAGCAGCATTTGTTGAAGAATGCATTTTCTTTCATTACTCTGTATTGGCATAGTATAACTCATGTATTACTACTCTGCTTTACACAGAAACAACTGCTGCTTTTTCATCATAAAGAACACCAATCTGTGAAAGATGGAGGAAACTGAATATGTATAAACATGCTTCACAGATTTTTGAAACTTTCTGGCTTTAATTTCTACTTCTACTATTGTAAGATTTAGATGATTTAAAATTCTGTATTATACACATGCATTAGATATAAAAGCCATGGGAGGGAGATCCTAGTAACTATGTCACAAAGTGAACAGAATAGATAAATGAGAAGTATATTTGATCTTTCCAGAATGTCACCTGTCACCTGACAAACACTTAGTAAATTGATGTGTGCCTGAAAGCCTGTCTGCAGAAATATTAGTCTCCACAGTGCTGCTACTAGCATGTTGTGGAAAGAGGGTTTAATCTGGTGGGAGGTACTTAGGACACAGAAAATTGCCTCAGAGGGCATTTTGATCCTCTGCCTTTTCACTTCTACTTTTTCCTCCTTTGATTACAGTTCATGAGGTCAACAGGTTGCTCTGTAACATATTCCTTCCTTGAAGTGGTACTTTACCCGGGGTAGCTCCTACAGATAAAGCAATTAACTGGGGCCTTGTTTAAATGTTCCGAGGCTTAGTATGGATTAGCATCATGCTGGGGCCATGACACAGGTGTAGTGGTCCTCATGGCCTTGGGGATGTAGCTGAGAGTTACATCCTGCTCCAGAGAGAGAGAGAGACGGGGTCTGACATGGGCTTTTGAAACACTGTAGGCCACCTCCAAATGACCCACTTCCCCCAACAAGGCCAAAACCTCCAATCCTTCTAATTCTACTCGAGAATTCTGCCCTCTGAAATTCAAATATCTGAACCTAAGTGCAGATTCTCATTCAAACCATCACACATACATCTTCAGATGTAAATATATAATCTAGAGTAACTGCAGCAACAGAGCGAGTAGGAGAAGGGAGGATTGGTAGAAAGGAGTAGCAGGGTACAAGAAAATTGAAGAGAGGATGGAACAACGGAGGGGGCTTTAATCAGGGAAGAGTGAAGGAGATAAACACTGAAAGAGTAAAGATAAAATAACAGTGTGGATGTCTGGAAAGTGACAATGCTTCATGATATTATTTATTTACATAAAATTATATATAATGCGCAAGTTTATGTATACATATAAATACATAGTTTAAGTGAAATTTTCACATCTAGGCTGACAATGCTCCACACAAGAACAAAAATTCCGAATGTCAGACGTGAGATGCCTCCATTTTTCAATTGTTAGTCAGTATTGCATAGGCAATGTTATAGGTTATTACTTTCCCTTGATTGCCTCCCAGGGTTTGAATGTAATTGTCTGTATTGCTGAAGATACCAACTGCTTGCTTGGCGCTGGATTGAGAGGATAGGAGCTGTACCTGACCTGAAAGCCTCCTCCTTGCTGACTAGGTACTGGAAGATGCCATGCTGGCTTTCAAACAGCGGAAGTAAAGAACAGGCCTACCCTGCGGCGATGACTACGAGCTAAAACAGGGATCAGCATGGCATGACGACCGACCCAAAGGGTACAATGGCGTGCATACCTTGGTCTCAACCAACAGCTCTCCAGATAAACTTCATACCTGTGAAACTAGCAAAGTAAATAATTCCTGATGCTAGAGACACAGCCAATGCCCCAGGGCTAGGGAAGCCATGGATCTTGGAAGAGAACCAACTCCTGCCGCTTTCCTAAACCAACACAATTCCTAATGGCATATTAAATATTTATCCTTATATCCACAGGTCCCACCTGTCATCAAAGAAATAGCTCTTTTCAACAGAGAGATCATGATAAAAAATAGAATAATTGGTTTTGTGGTACCTAGCCTCAACTGATGTATCTACAACACAACTTCTGCACCTAAGGCTTGACTGTCACAGCAGAAGGCGGGGTGAGTGGGACCCCAAAAGAGGGACAGAGACAAGACATTTGCTGTGAAGTTTTGTCTCCTAGAATAGTCAGAGAATCGACACCAGTGAATTATCACCAACATAGCTGCCTAAACAAACCTGAATGAGGACAACACCAGTAGACGCACTGTCCTGAGTGGAGAGATGCTCCTGGTACCCCAGCCTTACACATACAACTGCAAGTAGCCAAGAAAGGCTATAATTTGGAAAAATAATTTTCCCAGAGAAGGGCCACACATTTGTTATACAATACCAAATGATCAGCCTTGCCATCTAAATAACATCATGTGAACTGAGATTACAATTTAAAACAGGAGGTATCACCTCCTATGTGTTAGATGATTCTGTGAGAAAATATGAGCATAAGAAACATTTCAGAGCAGGTAACAAAAAAGAAAATCATGTACACTCTATCTAAAAATCACACAAAAAATTGAATTTAAATGACCCAGACCTCATGTTAGAGTATATATATTTATTTCAGAATCAGAATATATATCTCAAGTAATTAAAACAAATCTATAATACTATCTCTACATCTGTGTTCATATTTTACAGTGTATGTTGTGTGTGCATGTGTGCATGCATGCATGTGTGCGTGTGTGTGTGTATTTGTGTGTGTGTTCAGGCACACTCATGTGCAAAAAATGACAGAGAACAGCTTGTAGGAATATATCTTCTTTCTCCATTTGGGTTCTAGGGTTGAAGCACAGGATGTTAAGCACTTGACAAGGACTTTGTTTCCCTGCCAATCTCACTCCTAACCCATGTTCATTTTAATCATCATTCATAGTAGGCAAAGCATAGAAGCCAATTTGTGATTTTTCCCATTTATTTTGGTCACTGTTTGAAGATACTATCTATCATGGAAGCCAGGCCATGCTAATAATGATTCATTCTGCAATGAGAGGAGCCTCAGGAGGCTGACCTCAATCTGCGTAGACTCAGGCAGC
Organism: Acomys minous; assembly: GCF_964271855.1. Taxonomy (NCBI): domain Eukaryota; kingdom Metazoa; phylum Chordata; class Mammalia; order Rodentia; family Muridae; genus Acomys; species Acomys minous. The sequence continues at coordinate 3,577,394 of NC_140491.1, forward strand.
AGAGCGAGATGGGCATTGAGGCTCATCTGGCTTTTTCCAATCTTGAGTTTTATTCAAAGCTCAATTTATTTATTTATTCTGGGTTTCCAGTCCATTTGATCACACTGCTCACATCTGGAGTGGGTCTTTTGTTTCTCAGGTTAACCTCTATAGTAAGGCACTCTCAGGCACACCAAAAAGTCTGTCTCCCAGGCCGTTCTAAATTCACCTCATAAAATATATCCATCAACACTAAGCATATCTAACCGGCGAATGGCTGGCGACGACGGGATACATAAATGCACGCACGTACACATGGGCACCAGATGCAATAATGGAAAACATTGAGGATCAAACTTCAGTCTTCTGACAACATGAATAAACTGGAACACAAACGCGCTAAGAAGCACAGCTAAACACAGTTAAACAGAAACTGCACGGTGACCTCGCGTGTAAAATCTAAAAATGCCGATCACAAAGAGATTGATACCAAGGTTGGTTAACAGGAGCTGCTGTCTTGAAAAGAATCCTGACATTAGCAGATGGTGCATGGCTTTAGGCTGACGTAACATGAGCTTGAGGACTGTATTACGTTGCCTTATCTGAGGTGGAACTCTGTTCCCTAAAATTCATTTCTGCCGGGCACTGGAAATGTGTGTTGTGTGAAGGAAGAGATGGCATCTTGCTTCATGCAACTGCCATGGCAGACCCAGGAACTTCCGGTTCTCACTGTGGAGCAAGGCCAGACTGCGGCGACAGCAGAGCAGTGCAGACCTTACTCCAAGAGTCTGAGGTATGGGTATTACAAGGAAATTCAGCATTATTAGCCTGTGGGGCTAATAATTTGATTTAGAGAATGCATTTTCTCCCCTAAGACAGTTTTTAAAACTTTAACTTACCAGTCGTTTTTTAAAAACTTGTATTAAGCATAAAAATATTATCCAAAATTTGCATATCTGTGAGCTTACAGACTGTGTCTGTGTATTTCTTTAATTCTGGAATGAAATTTTAATATAAAAGTCATTTTAAAAAACTATTTGCAAAACTGTTAGTTTTAAACAGAAAATATAAATATTTATGTTTGCTTTCTAAATTAGTGGTGCTGTCCCTTAATTGTATGCTTCTGCTCTTGGGTCAGCTTGATTTTTGTTTCTCTGCCATTGCCATTCAACAGGTACAGACAATTTCCCTACAGTTTTGGACATAAAATTATCTTCTTTGTCTTATACTTTACTTTTTAATAATATTTTGTAGTTGATTCATTCTACCTATCTCTTTTAAAGGAATTATATTCTTGTATTCTTGTCTCCTATACCTCTTTGTTTTCTCTATAGAGCATTAACAGCAAGTCTTCACAGTGGTCATTGGGGTTGCCTTTATTTTCTGCAGGCTTTCCTATTGTTTCCACAATCAGTCTTCCTAGGTATAGATAGGTTGGAATGCTAAAACTCTGTGCACTATTACATCTTCTCAAATAAATTCTCAAACTGTGTTTTTATACCTTATATGAATTATTTCAACAGCCCATTAATATCTTTAGCAAAAATAAAATAATATGAACTACTTTTCTTAGTATTCACTCATTTTGTATGAATCAGAACTCTTAATTTAATTGTCCTAAAATAGTATTTATGGTATACATGATTAGAAAAATAACTAAAGCTAAAACAACTTGATAAATTTGAAATTATCATATTTTTTATTCTAAAACCATTTTTTCTTCGTTTCTAATAATATTAAACTCAAACAAATTTGCACTGGCTTATTAATGATACCCAAGGCTCTGGGACCTTAGACTTCATTCTAGATATGCAGAGTCTTCTCCACGGCAATAGCAATATTCACTACTATAGGTTCAGATGTGGTACGGAGGCCAGAGCTCTGTAGTTTACCTCTCAGCATACATGAATTCTCTTGGCTGTCTTTACCAATTAAAGGAAACTTTTATTAAATTTTGACTATTCTCTAATTCAATTTCTTGACCCATGAAGCTATTTGAATCAAAGAACACTTCAAAAAACATCATCAAATGTGACAAAGTAGGCTTTATCCCAGGGATGCAGGGATGGCTCAACATACAAATATCTATCATTGTAATCACCATGTAAACAAACTGAAAGAATAGAAACAGATCATCATCTCATTAGGTGCTGAAAAAGCTTTTGACAAAATCAAACACAACACTTGGACACATGAGGGATACAAGGCACATACAAAAAGTGTAATCTTCTCAAGAAACTAGACACCATCCAACAACATAACCCAGTTACAAAATGAGGTACAGATCTAAACACTTAGAAAATGAGGCACACATCTCAACAAAGACTTCTCAACAGAAGACTCTCTAGTCGCAATTAAGGACTTCAAGTAATGTTCAAGTCCTTAGTCATCAGGGAAATGCAAATCAAAATGGCCCTTAGAGTTGAGAATAGTTCTAAGTCAAGTACCAGCTATTCCTCTTCTGGGCATATATCCAAAAGATGCCCTAACATGACACAAGGACACTTGCTCAACTAAGTTCATAGCAGCTTTATTTGTAATATCCAGAAACTGGAAACAACCTAGATGTTTCTCTATGGAAGAAAAGATAAAGAACATGTGGTACATTTACACAATGGAAATCTTGCAGCTATGAAATACAAGGTTATCAGGAAATGTGCAGGGAAAAAAATGGACCTAGAAAATATCCTGAGTAAGGTATCCTAGACTCAGAAAGACGTGAGTGGTATGTAGTCACTTATAAGTGGATACTAGCCACGCTAAAGGATAGGATAACCATGCTACAATCCACAGACCCAAGAAGCTAAGTAGCAAGGAGACCCCAAGGAAGGATGCTTGAATCTCACACAGAAGAGAAAGTAAGATAGACATTGGATATGGATGGAGCAAGGGAACTGAGTGAGAGATGGGGTGGAGAGTCCAAGTCTGAGGAGGACTGAGGAAGCAAAAACAGGAAAGAGAACTGAATTTGGTGGGAAGGGGGAGGCAGCTTTGGGATAAGCCATGAGCCTAGACCAAGGAAACCTCCCATGGGTGTGACCCTAGAGAAGACTCCTGGCAACAGGGATATGGACCCTGAAATGGCCACCTCCTGTAACCAGGCAAGACTTCCAATGGAGGCATTTGGATGAAAACCTATCCTCAAAACCCTTGACCCCAATTGTTTCCTACCTACAAGATGTGCAGAGATAATAAAGAAGCAGATATTGAGGGAAAGACCAATCAGTAAATGGCCTAATTTGAGACCCATCCTGTGAGATCCAGCCGCTGACACTATTAACCATATTCTGTTATACTTGCACATAGGAGCCTAGCATAACTGTCCTCTGGCAGGCTTCACCCAGCAACTAATGGAAACTGATGCAGAGACCCAGTAGCAAACATTAGGTGGGACTTGGGGAGCCCTGTGGAATAGGGAAAACAAAGGCTTGAAGGAGACAGAGGTGTCAGTGACACAAGAAAACGTACAGCATCAACTAACACAGGTCCATAGGGGTTCACAGAGGCTGAATCACTGACTAAAGTGCATGCGTGGGACAGGTCTAGGCCCCCTACAAATAACAGATGATGCAGCTTGGTGTTCCTGTGGGTCCCCTAGCAATTGGAGCAGGGGCTGCCTCTGATTCTGTTGCCTGCCTTTGGATCACTTTCCTGAAACTGGGTTGGTGTGTCTGCCTCAACAAGAGAAGATGTGCCTAGCCCTGCTGCGTTGTGATGTGCCAAGGCGGGTGTATACACATGTAAGGCCTCCGCTTCTCAGAGGAGAAAAAGGAAGAGGGAATAGAGAGAAGGGAGGGGCGAGGGAGGGACAAGAAGCTGTGATCAGAATGTAAAATTAATTAATTAATTAAAGAAAAAAGAAAAAATATAAAAAACATAGTAATTTTGAAAGAAACTTCAGGTTTTCTTATCCTAAAACTATTTTTTTCTTCATTTCAAATAATACTAAACTCAAACAAATTTGCTCTGGCTTGCTAGGCTGTGGGATCACAGACTTGAATTCTAGATATGCAGACTCTTTCCCATGGCAACAGTAATATTTGCTGCAATAGCTACAGATGTGGGACAGAGGCCACAGCTCGGAAGTGCACCTCTCATCATACGTGAACTCTCTTGATTGTCTTTGCCAATTAAAGGGAACTTTTATTATATCTTGACAACTCTTTAATTCAATTTCTTGACCCTTGAAGCTATCCTTAATATCACTTCTAAATTATTTTCAATAATTATTACTTTTTTCTCAACATCTATTTCCAAGGTTTTTTGTGTAGTATTTAATATAACCTATATAATATAACAACAAAAGCCCGGATGTGTACACAAATATTTTCTTTTAAAATTTATTTTAACGAGATGCATGCATTTTTAATGTAATCACACTGCACACAAATAGACTGCACACTTTAACAGAGTGCAGTCACGTAGCAGAGAAATACACGGCAGGTAACTGGCAGAAGGAATTGCTTCTTTCTTGCACAAGTGCATATATTTTGACAAGTCTCAGATAGCAACTTGTAAGGAATGTATATTCCTTAACACTATCTTGAGAAATGAGGGTATGACCCATGGGGTAAACTGCTGATTTCAGATCTGCGATAACGTAAATCAGGCACGGCCACACGCGTCTGTAAACTCAACATGGCTACACACATCTGTAAACCCAGCACTCGTGCACAGAAACAGAAGGGACAGCTGAAGCTCACTGGTCAGGCATTGTTGTCCAATTAGGGAAGCACGGACCCAATGAAACATTATCCCACCATCCCTCCCCAGAAGACAGTTCTTGCTTGATCTCACTGAGGTTCGAGCCTGTGTTTTGTGGTCTCCTGGAGGGCAGATTTCTTCGTATATGCTTCTTGTAGTCAAAAGCCTTTCCTCAACACACATGCAGGACAATAAAATTTCGACAGAGAAATTGAGATTCATGTGCAAAATGCTTTGAATATTCATTCATTTATTTAAAATTGTATCAGCGGCATTTTGACTATGAAGGTAAATAACATGTACGTGGGTATCTAAGAGGAATAGCTATGATGAGCACAATGTGTCATAACTGTTCCTCCACATACTTGATTATTCCATTTAATAAAAACAAAAACAGGGAGGAACATTCATAAATCATTTTCTTTATAAAAATATCTGAGAATCTAACATTTGAAATGGAATACCTTATTTTATTTAACCAATATTATTCTAGGTATAATCTTCTAATATATTCTCTATCTTCTCAGCATCAACATGGACATACCTATTAGTTCATGGAGATTTTATAACACTTGAGTTTTTTGCTTTCTCTAGATTTTATTTGTATGTGTAGATGTGTTCTCTGTGCATGCATGTCCATGCATGACATGTGTGTCATGCTCAGAGAAGCCACAGGAGAGCCTGGCATTCTTTGGAACTGGAGATACACATGGTTGTGACCAGCCCTATGGATGCTGGAAACTTATGTTTTCTGGAAGAGCAGCCAATGCTCTTAACTGCTGATCCATCGATCCAGCCCAAAATGTAGATGTCTTATGCCCATCTTCAAAAGGTACAGGGAAAGGCAAGGCTAGGAAGGTTCTGCATGAACAGATTCAAGAGCTGTATTTAGCACGTGAAAGCAAGGTTTCTACTATTATGTCTTTCTAAATGGTCTTAGGAAGGATGGGTAACATATCTGCTTATACCCGGTTGGTAAAAATCCACTTTCCTAGACATTTCTGACCGTGGCCCTCCTGAAAGTTCAACTTCTCTACCTACCCATACATTTTTACATTTCAACAGACAAAGCGCAGAAAACTCTGATATGCTTTCTTCTTCTTTTTTTTTTTTTTCTGAATTTATTTCATCAAAACTCAAAATAAAAACGAGCTTCCTGTAAAATCTGATTTCCTAACCTGGGAGAGTTTGAGTTCAAGTATAAGTTTTCTCCTTGCAAAACACAAACTTCTAAAACCACAGTAAAGCGCAGCTTAGCATCCTACACAACATGTTGGCTCACCTGTCCTTGTCTTCAAACATAATTTGAATAGCTTCTATTTGCAAAACGTTGAATTATGTTTCATTAAGTGTATCTGTATGGCTATGTGTAAATGAGCTCAGCTGCCCAAGAATGTCAGAAGAGAGCACCTCACCACCTGGAACTGTGGTTAGAGGTGACATGAACAGTCTGATGTGGATGCTAAGCTCTGAACTCTGATGTTCTTCAAATACAGCCCATGCTCTTAACTACAGATTCGTCATCTCTCCAGACACTTAATTACATTGTTATTGACCAGCACCAAAAAACCCACAAAGTTAAATAAAGTATGATAGTCTCATATTTAAGAGTCTACATTTTAATCTTACTGCATATATGAACTTGAAAACAATAAGAACAATTTTATAAGTTACATAACAGTTTTTCTAAGTGTAAACTCTAAATTTAAGACTGAGGTAAAAGTAGCTATAAGACATGTTCAAGTTTGCTGGATGGAGGGAGGAATGGGAGGATACAAGTGATGGGGTAACCATTGAGTTGTAATCTGAATAAATTAATAAAAAAAAAGGGAAAAAAAAAGAAGACACGCTCAAGTTTACCTGGGCCATATTCTATATGTGAGATTAACTAGGGCTATGTAAGACTCATCTCCATAGAACCAAACTCAAAGTAAATTTTAGTGAATGTTTCATGTCAATATTTTGAAACTTAGACCTCTGTATTGTTTTTTGCTTATGTTTTATTTAATGGATAATTTTTCTTGTCAGTTAGCGTATAATTACTGGTATTTTTATTGAGATTGTGTTAATGGGAACAGAGCATCAAGTGATGTCTTCACCTGGTGATTTCGATGACATGGATATTAAATGCAGTTCGCTTTGTAGGACAGATTGTATGATGCCTTTTATACCCACAACTCTCCCACATTTTAATGCTTTCTCAAGTCAACACAGAAAATGAAATATAAGACTTTACAAAAATTTTACCTTCAGAAAATAACAGTAGCAATAAATAAAAATAACTTGACATTTATACAGAACCCTGCCTCCTTTATTTACGCCTTTTGGCTGGAGTTCAGGAAGTACACGACTCGCTCCTCCTGGGAGCATGCTTTTCACTTTATAAGCTGCAGCCCTTATCACTTTTTACCTGATGTGAATGGAATTTTCTGTGCTTCAATTCATTGCAAAATGTGCATCTTCCACCCAGTAACATCTGCTTGAGTCACATCTTGTTCTGCTTCTTATCAGGGCTGCCTGGCGTATTTCTGAGACGGGTTGTTGTGTCTCCCCCACTGCCTACTGCAGTAGGAGGATTTAGTTAATTACACCTGTAATGCAAAGAGAATCTTCCAAACTCTTCTCCATTAAACATGTAACTCTGGTGATATTTTCACACTGACGCTTATAGTTGTCTGACAGAAACAGCCTAGGTGGAGGGCAATAGAGGCGTAGGTACAGAAAACATAGTTCACATACACAATGGAAGATTGTTTTCAGCCAGAAAGAATATTGAAATTATATTATTTCCTGGAAACTGCTTGAAACAATAGATAGTACAGATTTGAGAAGGTTTAAAACTAATTACCTGGGTATACAGGGGGTGCAGGTTAGCAGCTTCCAAAATGAAAAAACGACAGAGACAATTTACTGCCTGAACAGTTACCCAAAACTCTATAACATTGGAGCATCATCTTTTGCCTTCTGGGCCACTATGTCTGACAGACTTTTGAAGACCTTATGTCACTATTTTACCTTCTATTTTTATAGAATCATATCTATCTGTATATTCTTGTGATAAAAAATAGACTAGTAATTGACATGACCATGATTTGATCAACTAACAATTAGCGTGTGTTACTTAATTATCCTAAACAGCCTGCCATACTATTTTCAAGGTATTGGAAGTAAACCTTGTATTATGATTGGGTTGTTTGTATACAGTACCTCATATTACAGTAGAAATATATGTAATGTGTGTGAAGAACTGACATCCTGCATCCTTCATGTTCCAGCCCCAGGCACTTCAATTGTTGTTCCTCATCAGAACAGGACAGCTCCCAAGACAGCTGCTAAGACAGCTTCAGGTCCCAATAGCATTTCAGGCTTTTCCACATAGCACTGCTATTGAGCCCTGAATGTCTCAACATTTAGCAACTGGACCACATATGCTATTTCTGGCTTGTTTAATGATTTTCCCTATATTATTCGGGTCCCTACAAAGGTATTATTTGCCACAAATCAGTCACAAGAAACTTTAAGAGAATGATGTCGCTTTTCCCCTAAGGGGGGTTGGGTAGGTTTTTGGTTGCTCTTTTGGGTTACAGATGCTTATTTTCAATGGGAGATGGTTGCACGTTATTATTGATCTTATACAGGAAGAAAATGAGGTTGGTCTCAGGAATGTCTCTCTTTTCCTTTATTTTTTCTTTCATAGGTATGCAGATAGAGGTTAAAAGAAAGAAGGGGGAAATAAAAATATATCGGGATGATAAAGCAAAAAGTAGATTATTGAATCTAGTCCTCCACTTAAGACCTTAATTGTTACTCACAAATAAAGTTATTTTTAATTCATTGTTATAAACTTTTGTATATATTGATGCAAAATAAGTTTAATTTTGATACATGGGTACAGAATTCCAATATTCTTACATTGAAATCCCATCCCCAGTGTAAAAGTATCAGGAAATGGGCCAGTGGGCAAAGGTCATAATGGTAAGTCTTCATGAGTGGAGTCAGTGTCTTTACAAAGATGAATTATTATGGCAAACAAAATTAAGAGACAACACCTGTCATTAAGGAAAATTTTCTTGAGTGCATTTCAACTGCCATGCCAAGGGTCTGAAGACACACAGGGAAGTACATCAACGTTGCTTATGGGCCACAGAGTGAGAGGAGTACAGTGTGCGAGGGACAAGGGTAACTTCCACAAGGTAGATGGTCTGGGAGGTATCAGCTGCTTTGTGTTTGGCTAGTTGGAGCCATTTAAGAGGCATCTGGGGAACAGAGATGGACTGTAAATGTCTACAGCGTGATGCTTGAGTCATTAGGTAAGTTAAATGGTGTTGTTTAGTGATATACTGATTAAGGAGATAGTTGTAATAAGACGGGCATCTGTTGGCTTGCATTTATAAGATGTGTTGTTTGTCACCTTATTAAAAGCCATTAAGGACTACCTATCTGACCGAGGCTGGACCTCCACGTTGAACACGGGTGGAATCTTAAAGCATCATCCAAACAAAGACATGCTTAAAGTCTCATACTTGAAATCAAAGACAAAATAAAATCAACACTAGCATCAATTTCTGTCTAAAGACCTTCTTATATAATTTAAATAAATAGTTTGTTTTACTTCAATCATAACTACCAAACTTTACTTTGATAAAACTTTGCTCTTGAAAACAGTAATGCACGAGATATTTTACTCCTAAGGACACTTTTTTTTTTCTTGAGTGTTGTAAGTGCTGTCTACCCTTTAACTGGACAGAAGGAAACTTTCCATATTGTAATACATTTGACCAATCTATATATTTGAAGCTTCTATATGTTCAGAAAAAGGAGCATGAGGAAATTCAGATGTCCTTGTTTTTCCACTAGTTTGTGAGGCAGTCTTTTGAATTCCAGTTTCTGGGCTTTTATTCACTTTATATCTGGATTGTACCCCCTCCCTTGTCTCCTCCCAGCGCCCTCCATCTTTATCTCCTCTCTCCTTCTCCCTTAGTCCTTAGACATGGCGAACCCTCATACCCTATCATTTGACACCGTCCTATCAAGTCTCATCTGGACTGCCTGCATCCTCCTACTCTGTGGGGTCTTGCTGGGCCGCCCTGTCAGGGGGAAGTGAGCAATGAGTGGGCCCCACAATCCGTGTCAGAGGTAGCCCCTACTCCCACATTATGGGACCCATAAGCAGACTGTGCTGCCTGTCTACTACATCTGAGCAGAGGCTCAGGTCCTCACCATGCACGGTTCTTGGTTGGGGCATCAGTCTCTGCAGCACCCACTACCCCATCCCCTGCCCGGATTTGTTATCTCCATCGGTCTCCTTGTGGAGCTCCTGTACCCTCCAAGTCCTTTTACGCTCCATATCTTCAAGAAGATTCCCTGTGCTTCACCCCAAAGTTTGTCTGTGAGTCTCGGCACCTGTTTGCAAACCCTGCGAGGTGGAGTCTCTCAGAGGACCTCTATGGTGGGCTCCCACCCTGGCCTCCGCTTCAGCTGCTTCCAGCGTCCATTCTAGCTTCCTCTCTGAATAAGAATTAAGCATCCTCCCTGGGGTCCTTAAGCATCCTCCCTGGGGGCCTTAAGCATCCTCCCTGGGGGCCTTAAGCATCCTCCCTGGGGTCCTTAAGCATCCTCCCTGGGGGCCTTAAGCATCCTCTCTGGGGTCCTTAAGCATCCTCCCTGGGGGCCTTAAGCATCCTCCCTGGGGTCCTTAAGCATCCTCCCTGGGGGCCTTAAGCATCCTCCCTGGGGTCCTTAAGCATCCTCCCTGGGGGCCTTAAGCATCCTCCCTGGGGGCCTTAAGCATCCTCCCTGGGGGCCTTAAGCATCCTCCCTGGGGTCCTTAAGCATCCTCCCTGGGGGCCTTAAGCATCCTCCCTGGGGTCCTTAAGCATCCTCCCTGGGGGCCTTAAGCATCCTCCCTGGGGTCCTTAAGCATCCTCCCTGGGGGCCTTAAGCATCCTCCCTGGGGTCCTTAAGCATCCTCCCTGGGGGCCTTAAGCATCCTCCCTGGGGGCCTTAAGCATCCTCCCTGGGGTCCTTAAGCATCCTCCCTGGGGTCCTTAAGCATCCTCCCTGGGGGCCTTAAGCATCCTCCCTGGGGGCCTTAAGCATCCTCCCTGGGGTCCTTAAGCATCCTCCCTGGGGGCCTTAAGCATCCTCCCTGGGGTCCTTAAGCATCCTCCCTGGGGGCCTTAAGCATCCTCCCTGGGGGCCTTAAGCATCCTCCCTGGGGGCCTTAAGCATCCTCTCTGGGGTCCTTAAGCATCCTCCCTGGGGTCCTTAAGCATCCTCCCTGGGGGCCTCCTTGTTATTAGCTTCTAGGTATTGTAGTGTGGTTGTCCTGTATTATGTGGCTAACATCCATTTAAAAGTCAAACGCGAGAAAGAAATGAATACAAGTATTCATGATCTTAAAATGGAATTAGAAGCAGTAACAACAACAACAACCTGAGGCAATCCTGGAGTTGGAAGACCTAGGGAAGAGAACAGGAATTGTAGACTCGAGCATTACCAACAGAATTTCAGTTTCTTGATAACAATATCAGCCTTGCTGCCTTGTCAAGCATAATGCATGTAAAAAAACCTCTTAGAAAACAATGTAGTACTTTTAAAATGCAAGAGTTGGACCTATTTTATTCAGTTTAATATGATGAAAAGTAGTTAACTAAATCACCAGCACCACAATTTATGGAGATCTTATCCAATGTCAGGCCAACTCTCTTAGAGTAGGTTATTTCCTTGACTCTGCCTTTGTTTCTTTGTGCAGCTCAACAAAAACGGAAATATTTATTTTTAAGCATTTATTTATTTGTTATGTGTATAGCTAGTTTTGTATGCATGTATATATGTGTGCATACCTCTCATATGTTTGGTGTCCATGGGCACTGGACCCTATGGAAACAAGGTTACACACGGTTGTACCTGCAGTGCTGGTGCAAAGAACCAAATACTGCTGCTCTGTAAGAGCTGCAAGTGTTCTTAAGTTTTGAACCAACTCTATAGGTCCTGGCACGACACGTTGATTATTCATCAAATAAAACTGAACTAAATCATTAAAACATATTCAAGAATGTGGTAGGCTTCAGGGGCTCCATGGCTGGAATTACCAGATAGACCTTTTATCATGGTGAGTTCAACACCATCCATACCTGCACCTGGAGGAAAAGGAATTTACACATCGCAGGGACTCTATGGGCTATTTTCTACGTAGTCTTCTATCTGGCATTCTCTCGATCTCATCTATGTCTCCTCTATTTTCTTATAGTTTTTATATCCCCAAATATTTTAGAAACAGAATATATTAAAATCTGTTTTGTTAAAGATATGTCATTTTAAAAGAAAAATGCATTAATGTATTTTTCAAATATATCTTCATCTTTGAAATAACCATATTTTAATAAGTAATTTACAGTCAATACTGCAAATGGGTTATTATATGTTACTCACAATAACATTATTAACTACATAATGTTATATTCTTTTAGAATTTTTTTAATTACTTAATTTTGGAAGCACCAAATTACTTGCCAGAGTCAAAGAATTTGGACTTAAATGTGATGTAACACCTTAAAAAAATCTGTTTTAGACTCTTGATTTTAAAATAATAATACTAAAGATATGTGTTTAATTTTTAGAAACTTAAGGAAATGTATACTTAAAGCTATTTTATGCACAATGAATAAAATGTAATATTCTCAGCGTAGAATCTACCATCTTGGGTACATCTCAGAATTACAGAATGTTTACTATATGATTAAAACATTCCATACTGCCTAGGTAGACTGATGAGTTTATTTTTAACAGTTGCTTTGGCAGGGCAGCGAATCATGAGATTTGGCACTTTGCTCAGTTTTAATTAGCCTCTTGAGAGCTCTGCATCAATACTGTCCAGCCGATTCGTTTACACACATTTTAAAGATTTGTTTTTAAAGCTTCATTAAAAATTTAGAGCAGGAAAACTCAAACAACTTTCTCTTGTGTTTTATTCAGAGAAAATTAAATGTTCCTCATGAATAGTAGACAGAGCTGAGTCTGAAAAGATATGGATTTTATGTTTTAAAAATGCTTAGCAGCTAAATTCCCAGTCTATGTTATACATATGTTAAGACTTTCATATAAAACTTTAAAGTCCAAACTAAAGCTCTAAGGCCTTTGGTTACATTACTGCTCTGCGGTTTAATTTTTCACAACTCCCCCCCCCACACACACACACACTAAATCGATCTAAGCCTCATGCTCACAGAAAATAAGTGTAGAGATTTCCTCGTATGTGGGAGCCGGAGTTGATGATGAGGTAAAAGGGAAGCAGGTGTCACCTCTCTTTCACTTTGTCTCAGAACGAAAGCTAGAAGTAAAATATTTAAAAATGGGAGTTTATGTGCTTCTGTTTTTAATCAACAAATATTCCAGTGGTTACAAAGCTTTATTCTCAGTTCACCTGAGTTAAACAGTTGTAGGGATAGTGACACTTCAGTGAGCCATCACTTACGATCTTTTTTTTTTTTTCCCCTAATATTGGTCACACTCAGCTGAATCCTGACCAGAAGTGTGAGTAGATGGTGGTTGGGTGCTACGAAATAAGCAACGGCCCACTGCCTACTGATGCGCTGCAGAGCTATAGCGCCAGCAGTGAGTAACGTGTGGAGTAAGAGACGCAGTTCATATGACGTCACGGAGCCTGTGGGCCATTCCTTCCCCAACACTGTCCACAAAGCTCATCTCAAACCCCGGCACAGTTCTTCCTGCCTTGAACATTTTTTTTTACACAACCAATATTTGTTTTATCACAACTTATTTTTCTTAATACAAAACAAAAAAAAAATTGTCTCGGTACCTGCACGTTCCAGGGGAAAAAAGGTCTTTCCACATCTAGTGGAAAGTATTGTTTCCATATAGGAATTGTTTTTATTGTAACATTCCAAGAAGCTTGTTTTAAAAGTAAGAGATCCTAAATAAATCAACATAATTAAAAAGGGTGATTAATTGTCTGTGTACGTGTGATTATGTATAATGCATTTATGTACAGTGATTAAAATTTCCCCAATACCAATAAATAGTTTGTAGACAGTAATTTTTAAAATAAGCCTTTTCCTAAATTAATGATGTTTAGGGTATATTTTAATATATTTGGTGTTATATACCCATGAAAATAATTAAGTACAATATTAACATAATGTTTTAATGTTATTATAGATTGTTTTATGATAAAATATAACACACACATATATATGGAATTTTAAAATAAATTTCTAGTTATAATGTATAGTTAGGTAAAATGTTATTTTATAAAATATATGTTGTTACTAGAAAGATAAATTTTATATTAAAAACCAGAATATTGGAGAGAATGCTTTGTTATTCTTCCAAAAAAGTTAGAAATTTAAATTTTCTCATCCAAGGCCCCCAACTGTTGACCACAGAAGAAAACAAAAGATTCAATTGGCACTCATCCCATAAACAAATTTTGATATCTTCCAGTAAAATATCTTTATTCATTTTATTTCATACATGATGTGTCTCTAGTCAAAGCATTTTGTTTCCATGGCAACAGACCTGTACTTCTGTGAAGCTGTCCTTTGAAGCTTTCCTGGTTTGATCTAAGCCTTATAATTTCTTTAAGATTTCAGACTATGAATTTGTACTAATAGACAAATAAGTCAAGTTTGAAATGATATATGGTAATACAGCTATTTTGCTGTTTGTCTTGTTTTTCTGTGTGGCTTCATCTGACAAATACATGACAGACGATGCTTCTGTTGGTTCCTGTGTCACAGAACCTTGTGATTATTTCATGCCATAGTTGCTTGTCTCCACATGTAAGACAAAGTGAAAGAACATTATTTTTTAAATTTTATTTATTAATGTATTCATATTACATCTCAATTGTTATCCCATCCCTTGTATCCTCCCATTCCTCCCTCCCTTCCATTCTCCCCTTACTCCCTTCCCCTATGACTGTGACCGAGGGGGACCTCCTCCCCCTGTATATGCTCATAGGGGAAAGAACCATTATTTATCCACTACCAATAACTGAGCTGTACTAGGAAATAAGGCACCATCTAGATAACAGACTATAAATCAGTAACACGCAGTCACTCATCACATGCCCATGGATTTTAACACTGCTTTTTCCTCCTTTCTTTCTGCGATGTACTAATGAGTACACATGTCACATAATGCAACTATTGTTTTAGATAGTGAAGACTTTTGCAATTGTTTTAAATCTCTGGGCATCTAAATAAATTTGATTTAACTACTTAGGCTAACAACTTTATCCAAACATGAATTTTGAAATATAACTAGACTAATGAGTAAACTTCTGATTTTTGCTGGCTAGTACTTTAGCCATAGATTTATTTTAAAAAATAATTTTTGTGAAACTTCTTAACCCCTTTTTCTTTTTGTATGTAATCCAGAGTAATGCTACAACATACTGAATATTGAAAAATAGGATAGTGAAGCATGCCTCTCCCCCCCCCTCTCTCTCCTCTCTCCCCTCCTCAAATAATTGCCTTTAATCCATCATCTTCTATACCATTAATGACATATTAACCTTAATCACTAAATAATAACTGCCTTAATACATAATGGTAGATAGTGGAGCTAAGTCATATGTACATTATTTTGAATTTGTAGTATATATCAAGGTATTTCTTTTCTTTTCTTTCTTTCTTTCTTTCTTTCTTTCTTTTTTATTTTTTTCTTTTTTTTTCTTTTTTCTTTTTTTTTTTTTTTGAGACACATTAGAGCTAGATATTCACCTAGATGTGGAGACAGAAAGGTGAACATGTCCTAAATAGACAGGGTTAAAATTTTTGGCAAAAGTCCTTTATTTGTAGCTCGTGTAGAATCTAATTTGATTACAGTAACTTTGGTGGTCTAGAGACTCCTTTTTCAACTATTTAGCACACACCATGTAAGTCAATCAGTAAATACTCTCCATAATGCACTTTCAATCTAAAGGTTATGTTCATATGGTGACATTTATGAAAACTTCATAAGGGTCAGACAAGGCAATTCTGCTAGAAAAAAGCAAAAGAACGGTTACTTAACTGAGAGATATTTCACATTAGTGAATGAGTTAATATTATACTAGATGGCATTTTTTCTAAATTCAACAATAGGTTGAATTTAATAACAGTCAACCTCATAAGTTATCATATAGATATTGTCAAAAATAATTTTAAGGTATATATGGACAAGAAAATGACTCATAAGTGTAATGAGAATTTTTATTTCTCAAAAAACCCAGAAATATTATAAAAATATGTATTTCTTTTAATCCAACGTGTAGAATACGGGGCTGCTTCAATTGTCCACAGAAGCTAACGATGATTTGCCTCGTATTTTTGCCAGCTGAGAATAGCTTACATTTGGACTTCTGGGGTCTCTTTAGAGGGTACATAAATGCCAGAGCTCCAAGAGAGGTGGCGGGCTGCTGCTCCCACTGTTGTGGCTGCTGTTGCCAGTATTGATGTTTGCTGTTTGCTGAATTGCTGGTGGCTGGTTAGAGATATCTTGATAATGAAGATCAAATTTGTCCCAGAGGATTTGATGGCCCTAATCGGCAGGAAGTGTTAAACGGTACTCTCCCTCTAACATTCTTTCTCTTCCACCTAGTGTTGGGGTGTTGGTAGGAATGAGGATGGTATAGGGAGGTAGGAAAAAGAAATAAGTTAGTCAAAAGTCAAGCTACACAGAAGAGTCAGCATTGTATAGAAGTGAAATAAATTCATTGGAAAGCCATTATTTGATTTATGATCTGCTGTTACCATTACAAATATTACATCAACTACAGATCAGTGAAGTAGAAAAATTTTCTCAGAATTACCCACCCACAGTTACCTTTATGTAAATATATATTATTTGTAAATTTAGTATTTATCACTTAGTGTTTATCACACAATGTTTATCGCACTTATATATTAATAAATGGTATAGAAATATTGCATAAACTATTTTTGTCAAAATAGAAAAGATATCCCAATATACAAAAATTGAAAGATTTTCTTGTTTTATATAAGGCAGGACGTTTTATTTTCATTTTTAATTTGTTCACTTTGCATTCCGATTGTTGCCCCTCTCTCTTTGCCTCCCAGAGACACTCTCCCACCCTTATACATCCTCCCTCCCTCCCTTAGTCCTCCGAAAGGGGAGCCCTGTTCCTCTAACACATAGCTTCAAGTCTCATATGGACCGCCTGTATCCTCCTCTTCCTCTGTGGCCTGGCAAAGCCACTCTGCCAGGTGGAAGTACTCAACATGTGGGGGCCAGAGTCTATGCTAGAAATAATCCCTACTTGCTATATTATGGGACCCACAAGGAGACTGTGCTGCCTGTCTACTACATCTGAGCAGAGGGTCTAGGTCTTCACCATGCATGGTCCTTTGTTGGTGCATCAGTCTCTGCAAGATCCCCTACTCTGCCGTGATTTGTTTGCTCCATTGGTCTCCTTGGGGAGCTCCTGACCCCTCCAGGTCCCCGTTGGGTGGAGTCTTTCAGAGGACCTCTATGGTAGGCTCCCTTCCTGTTCCTTCTCTTCAACTGCTTCCGGTCTCTTTTCTACTTATCCTTCTGAATGAGAATTAAACATTCTCCCTAGGGTCCTCCTTGTCATTTAGTTTCATTAGGTCTGTGTATTGTAGCCTCTTTATCCTATATTATTGGGCTAATATCCACTTACAAGTGAGTATATACCATGCATGTCTTTCTGAGTCCAGATTACCTCACTCAGGATGATCTTTTCTAGTTCCTTCCATTTGCCTGTAAATTTCAAGGTTTCCTTAGTTTTTAATGGCTAAGCTATATTCCATTGTGTAAATGTACCACAGTTTCTTTATACATTCTTTGATTGAGGGACATCTAGGTTGTTTCCAGATTCTGGTTTACAAATACATTTGTTATGAACATAATTGAGCGAATGTCCTTGTGTGGTGGACCATCTTGCTGGGCCTTTAGCTTGAACTATTCCCAATTTTCTGAGAAAGCACCAAATTTATTTCCAAATTGGTTGTACAAATTTACACTCCCTCTAGCAATGGAAGAGTGTTCCCCTCCCTCCACATCCTGGCCAGTATATGCTGTCACTTGAGCTTTTGATCTTAGCCATTCTAATAAGTATAAGATGGAATCTCAGAGTTGTTTTGATTTGCATTTCCTTGATGACTAGGAACATTGAGCATTTCTTTAAGCGTTTCTCTGCCACTCTATATTCCTCTGTTGAGACTTCTCTGTTGAGTTCTATATCTCATTATTTAATTGGATTATTTGGTTTTGTAGTGTTTAATTTCTTGAGTTCTTTATATAATTTGGTTATTAGCCCATAATCAGATATAGGGTTGGTGAAGAGCTTTCCCCAGTCAGTAGGCTGTTCTTTTGTTCTGTGGTCCTTTGCCTTACAGACACTTTTCAGTTTCAAAAGGCCCCATTTCTTGTTTATTTTACATCCTGAGTTATTGGTGTTTTTAAAAATAGATTTGGAACAACTATTTTTTCTCATGGTAAATAAAGCCCTCAGTTATTCCCACACCATACTCAAAATTAATTTTATACAATATTTTTAAAACAGAAGACTCTTAGAAGTTAGCACAGAAAAGGAAGACGTGTAACCTGGAAATTGGCTATGACTTTAGATGCAAGGCAAAAAGCACAATCAACTAAGGAAATAACAGATAGGTAAAATTAAAAGCCAAACATGTGAAAATGCTGTTCTTTTATATAGTGAGAGTAAATATCTGCAAAATATATAACTAACCCGAAATATACAAAAATGTTGAAAATAAACAAGGAAATGAATGGCTTCAACACCAGGCAATAGTTGTCCCAAAAACTTCTCACCAAAGACAGTGCACCGACAGGAAATAAACAATGTTGCTCTGCACCTTATGCTGTTGGTGGAACTGTTAATCACTTCAGTGGCTCGCCACTATATGTCCACTCAAGTGATGACACTCATAATGCTGGCAACATGATGCTGGTGAGAATGTGACATAGGCACTGGCACTCACTTTCCTCTACCAGATGCAAACACAGATGACCTTTGGTAAATCTTGATCCTGCTCAGCGAGGACACAGTTTCATAACCTTTGGTAAATCTTGATCCCGCGTGTACAGAATGCTCAGCGAGGACACAGGTTCACCTCAGAATCTACACCTGTATCATCACAGGAGATGAGTTAATATAGCAAGGATGTGAATGTCATGATTGCAGCTCTACGACAAGGCTGTATTCCAGAGACAACAGGAAACACTGTCTCAGGTAGGAAGGAAAGGAGCACCCCTAAAAGAAGAGGGCATCCAAGCTGGGACAATTCTTTCCTTTGTAGACCATACGTGAGACTGAGGAGTGGAATATTGTACCTTTTTCCAAAGCCTACAGAATATCCCACAAAAGGACACACTAATGTGAAAATGGGCTCTTGATGGTGGCAAAAGATCAGCAGAGCAGCATTCTTCATACATACTGAAGGTACTGTGAGCAGAGACTACACAGCAAACACAGGTTGAATTCAGTTATCCTGTGATCCCCAAACTGCATAATAAGGCTAATTTTTAAAATTAAAAGTAAGTACTATACGAATTCTGTTATTACATAAAGTACTGTATATCTTATTTTTAATTCTCAGTGAGGAATTTTCATAAATGATATAATATTCTCCTTAATTTCATGTTTATACCCCAGGAGAATGTTATTCATTAGCTAAGATGGTATTGGATCATTCAGATAAACAAGATGAGGCAGTGTAAGATAAACTTTGATAAGCATTTTGCTCTGTACAGACAATTTAGCATCTCTTAGAAAAGTGTGTCATATTTCTAGAGCTCAGAATGTAGGGGGTTAAAATTGTAAGTTCACATAATTTCATATTGGAAACGACATGATACAGCCATGAGAACTTGGGCTGTATTCATATGGCTTTTATAATAATTGTCTGCTAAAATGCTATGGTTTTAGTGCATGATATGCATGATGTAAATAATTTTACCTTCACTAATTGCAAATGGAGAGAGAGCAAATATGTGTCTCAGCTCTAATTGGTAGGAATACAGCTAAATGATCCAACTCAACAACTTAATACTTCACACCTTAATTTTGTCTACAGCAAAGCTTTATGTGGAGCTCATTGTCTTAGTGATAAGTCAATTAGTGTATGCTACCCTGCAAGCTGTGAGGGAGGTTCAGTGAATGTCAGCGAGTGTTATTTTTGATAAATATTGAATAATTTAACAAGTAGAATTATTCTTACAATGTAAAGTCAAATAGACTTTATTTAAATATTGTTGGCAAATTTAAACATTAATTAAAATTTTGACTTTAATATTAAGTTTAATACAGATCATGTTTACATTACCTTAGGTTTTAAGGTCACTTTTCATTCTTTCAAGTATAATTGTTAATTTTTAAACAGTTTCTTAAGAAAGCTGTATTTGACTGTGTACATACATAATAACTGACACTCATGAGCTGATAATGCTTCAATGAGGTCAAGCAGAGTTCTGAACAAACCCTTATTTTTAATGTTGCTGATTTATTTGTTGTTTCTTAGTTGTGTGGTGAGGTTTGACTTTTTTTTCCTTCATTTTTGCACAAATGTCTGTCTGGAGACAACTTAGTCTAGGACGTACTCCATCTTTGCAGAACTCATTTCAACTCCTTGTTGAAAATACGCAGGGAGATCAATAAGAGAAACTGTAACTCTTACATGGAAGATATTTTTATGATTCATCTCTCCCCTTTCTTTTAGAGGAGGCTATTCTAAAAACCTGTTCAGGGGATTTCTATTCTCAGTGCAGCAGAGTAAAGTAAACTTCCGGAAAGTTCCAAAATCACCAATAGCCATTATTTGCTCAGGATCAATACGATCCAGTGATGGAGATGATGCTGACATTCTACAAAACTGATACCATGTGGCCTCAGTGCACCATTCATAAGAGATAATACACTCACAAATGCCTACAGGAAGCTTGTGGGAAATGGGACAGATTGCCAGCCACTGCTGTCTTTACAACCAGATGGGGATATATATATATAATCTGTCCACTACACCATACGTAGCAAGGTGGTAAACATGACCAAGCAATTAAAGGCTTTGGATAGTACCAAAAAAGGCAGGCTATGTGAGTATTGTGCTTTCTGAATTCCAACCTTGAAACAAGGAGAAACAAGATGAACTTCAGAGAAATGTTTTAGTTTGGGATCCAAACGCTGCTGATAATGAAGCCTGTGTTTAGCAGGAGAACCAGGCAAGGACTCGTCAGAGCAAAAGAAAAAATATATCATTAGTTAGCCTTCACTGATGCCTTTGATATGTGTTTTGTACAATATGGTAAGGAAAAGAATCAGTTCAAGATTTCAAAAGGGAAGAAATTTACAAATCAATTTGTTGCTTGAAAAAGTACTCTAAAATGGAGGAATTACTATGGTATTTAAGTCGGTGCTGATTTACAGGAATCAGGACATGGAGCAGTTTGCTATGGTGCTGCTGGTCCCCCGTGAAGGATTTTGACTCCCAGGAAAATTCTCTCAAAGACTGTAAACCCTCCTATGTGCCTGTTTCCAGGCATTGCTTAATGCTTCCTTAAAAAAAAACAGCTGCATATTTTTGTCTTCTTCAGATTACGCACTCAAACTCTCTCATGATCAAACACCAATGAGAGTGTTTTTCTGGAAATAATTTCAAGATGCGCTTTCCAGATGCATCCTTATAATGCAGAACAATGACAAGAAGATGAATGTGATGGTACGAAACACATCTGGCCCAAGGCAGCTCACTGTAAAGTTTTCGTTTAGCATTTTACACTTATATATATATATATATATATATATATATATATATATATATATATATATATATATATCTAAACTTAGGATGACCATTAAATCGCTGAATAGATATCCCTTTGAAAGATAACATATAGAAGAATGTATCATTTATTTTATGCACGTGAATCTTATAATACCCCTCATAGCTTGTGCCATTGGTTAAAAGCACTCTAAAAGTTTACTATTTATATTATATATACAAATTTTTACTGCTTTTCTAGATATTAATACTGAAAATGAAAATATAATGCTGACAACATAGAATTCTTGCACTAGTATGTTGACATCTTGGAAGTGAGCACACTTCAAACTTTCCTTATGCTGGTCTGGACTGCATCTGCTGAGGTTAGCACAAATTTTACAGATTGAGAGGTGGGAAAACAGTTCCCTGACACGTAAACACAAGAGTCATGCAAAACAGGAATGCCTTGTAAAGAAAGTGACTTCACTCCTAGTTCATCTTTTCGTAAAGCACCCAAGTATGTCAGCAAGTGTATCATGAATCTATGAAATTATTACCTTCTCTATGAGTCACTTCTTTTTTTTTATTTTTTTCCTTTATTAATTTATTCTTGTTACATCTCAATGGTTATCCCATCATAAAACTTCTTTTTTTTAATTTTAAAAATTATTTTATTTTTGTACATATACGTTGATACTATTATACATATGTACAATAGATTACCTACGGCAAGAAGAACCGTGACACAATCAGGAATTATATAGATGTTATATTCTTAGTGCTTTGGCTCTTTGTATTTGACGGCCTTAATGAAGACATCTTTCCTATCTTGGTGCACCAGAGTTTCTGAATGTAAAGGAAGAGTCAAGGATGACTCCAAAATTTTCACTGTAGCATCTGAAGTGTATATTTGCAGTTTACTCAGGTAAAGGACACTAGGTCAGGGCAAGTTTTGGGGAAGAAGTGGAATAGAGACCTCACTTATAACTAAAGTTTCAGATGATTGAAATTCCCAGTGGAACCAATGAAAACACAATTGGAATTGTGAGGTAGGAACTTAAAGCAGAGGTTAGTGCTAAGGGTACACATTGCCATATGGGGACTGTTTAAAATCCAGAACAAATGAAGTCACTGGGAGAGGAGTTTCTGGGGGAATAGCCAAGACTTAATCTTTTTTGGGGGGCAGGGTTCGAGACAGGGTTTCTCTGTGTAGCTTTGACTGTCCTGGACTCACTTTGTAGACCAGGCTAGCCTCGAACTCACAGTGATCCGCCTGCCTCTGCCTCCCAAGTGCTGGAACTACAGGCCTGAGCCACCACGCCCTGCTCCAAAACCTAGTCTTTAATTTTCTGAGATTCTGAAACAGTATGATTGAATTTATTTTTCTGATCAATTTAGATGTTACCTACACAGAGAATTCTGCACTTCTGTGTTCTTCTTTTATGTCTCGCAAAGGCAATAAATAAACCTATGATTTTTTTTGGTTAGAAAGAAAGAAAGAAAGAAAGAAAGAAAGAAAGAAAGAAAGAAAGAAAGAAAGAAAGAAAAGAAAGAAAGAAAGAGGCATGTGGACTCTGTCTTGACTTGGGGGGAGAAACAAGAATAGGACGTCCTCATCTCAAGCTGTTTCGGAAGCCTTTCATTACTTCTAATTCAGAAGTATTCAGAATGCCAAAGCACCACACGGTGAGTTATGGATTTTTAAGACTTAACAGCGAAATGTAATGAAAAGTACAGAGTTCTTATATCCACGGTCTGTCTGCCTGGCCTCCCCACCAGCTTCCTGTGCCAGAGACGTGCATTTGTAACACACAATGATCCCGTTTTGGCACATCACCATCACTCAGAATCCAAAGTTCATTTGCTGTTGCGCATTCTCTGGGCTTTGATGAATGTACAATGACTTTGTGCACCATTATAATATCATATAGAACAGTTTCACTGCCCTGAAACTGCCCTGTACTCCACCTATTAATCCATTATGTCTTAATCCCTGGCAATCAATGAACACTTTGGTGATTCCTCAGTTTTATATTTTCAAGTACCATCATACAGTTGGAACCATATACTATACTGTTTTTACATATTTGTTATTTTCACCTAATACCATGCATTTAAATTCATTTTTCTAGTTGTTTACAGCTCAAGAGTGTGTGTCTTTTTAACACTTAAAAACAGTTTCTAGGCAAAATACAGTTTATTTTTCCAATTAGTTACCAAAGTTCATGTTGATTTCTTCTAATTTAGCACA
This sequence comes from Acomys minous, assembly GCF_964271855.1. Taxonomy (NCBI): domain Eukaryota; kingdom Metazoa; phylum Chordata; class Mammalia; order Rodentia; family Muridae; genus Acomys; species Acomys minous. The sequence continues at coordinate 3,601,100 of NC_140491.1, forward strand.
GTTATAAATGCAACTTCTTTAAGTAGCTGAGAATCATTTTCATATGTATTATATATTTATACAATGGATATATATGCATGTGTGTGTATGCATGTGTGTGTATATATATATAAATATTAAAGGTTGAAATTGCTAGATAAGGTGTTAATTACAGTCAGATGTCTGTCTGTCTGATAAATTGTATTTTAGTCTAGCTGTCCTGGAGCTGTACCTCAGATTGCCACAAATGTAGTACCTTCCGTCCCACATCTTTGCCAGCATTTGCTGTCACCAGTGTTTTGATGGTTAGCCATTTTAATAAGAACATAATAGTGTTTCATTAGTATTTTAATTCTGGTTATCCCATTTGCTAAAGTTTTACTGAATTGAATTTCAGCTGTGCGTAATTTTAATTTAATCTCCAGCTAATGTAAGATATTCAAACGTTTAGAATATAACTTTTATGTTTTATTCCTACTCTTATTTTCAGTTGAACCACCGACACCAAAAATAGGTGAGAGTAAAAGGTTTAATGGAGCGAACAGTAACTGCAATAGAGTTTGTTAAATAAGGGCTTATTTGTGGAGCAGTATATTACCTTAACAATATTCAAACTTCCAGGTATTTGGGTTTTTTTTAATGAAATTTATTTATTTATTTATTTTACATCCCAATTAGAGCCCCCTCCCTCTGTTCCACCTTGTTCAACCCTCCCACTCTCTTCTTCTCCTTCTCCTCAGAAAAGGGGAGCCTTGGCCCCCACACACACCATACAAACCCACCCCAGGTAACAGAGTCCACATCAGTGACAACCTCCCCCCACTTGTTAGGAATTCACAGGAAGACCAAGCTGTCCATTGGTTAAATATTTGTCAGGGATTTAGGTCCCATTCTTTCATGCTCTTTGGCTGGTGCTCTGGTCTCTATACGCCCTACAGGCCTAGGTTAGTTGACTCTGTTGGTCTTTTTGAAAAGTTCTTGTCCCCTTCAGATTTACTATCCATGGCCCCGTTTTCCCGTAAGACTCCCCGAGCTCTGCTTAATGCTTGGCTGTGGTTCTCAACATCTGTTTCCATCTGCTTCTGGGTGAAGCCTCTTTGAGGACAGCTATGCCAGGATGCTGTTTGCAAACACAGCAGAGCATCATTAGTAGTGTCAAGGGTTGCCTTCCTCCCGTGGAGTGTGTCTTCGGTTTGGAGAGTCAATCTCTGCTCCGTCTTTATTCTTGCATGTTTGTAAGCAGGGTAAATTTTGATTTGAAGGCTTTGTAAGTGGTTTGATGCTCCCCTCTGTCCACTGAAGTCCTGCCTGGCTAGAAATTGCCTCTTTTTAAAAAATATTTTATTAATTTATTCATATTACATCTAACTTGTTATCCCATCCCTTGTATCCTCCCATTCCTCCCTCTCTCCTGCTTTCCCCCTACTCCCCTCCCCTATATCTGTGACTGAGGGGGACCTCTTCCCCCTGTATATACTCATAGGGTATCAAGTCTCTTCTTGGTAGCCTGCTATCCTTCCTCTGAGTGCCGCCAGGCCTCCCCATCCAGGGGACGTGGTCAAATATGGGGCACCAGAGTTTGTGTGGAAGTTGAGTGGAGAATGGGGACTAACTTTCTCACAAACTCTAGAGATTGCCTCTTAAGTCTTCATGAGCCCACTCCCAGCTGCAAGTCTCAGTGAGAGTCATCCCGTCATCTCCTAGGAGCTTACTCAGTCCTAGATCTCCAGCTTGTGTCAGAGATGCTCTCTCCCGTTGGTCTCCCTTCTATCTCCTAGTTCTCTCACCTAGCACCCCCTCTCTGCCCACTTCTGATCCCCAACTTTACCCCTCCCCAAACCCTCTCCCTGCAGCTTCTTCTTTTCATCCACTTTCTATGTCTATTTTATTTTCCCTTCTGAGTGGGATTTATGCATCTTACCTAGAGCCTTCCTTGTTACTTAGGTCTTTGGGTCTGTGGACTGTAATATAGCTATCCTTTAATATATATCTAATGTCTACCTGTGAGTGAGTACATATCACATGTGTCTTTCTGACTCTGAGATTCCTCATTCAGGATGATCTTTTCTAGTTCCATCCATTTGACTGAAAATTGCACGATGTCCTTGTTTTTAATAGCTGAGGAGTATTCCATTGTGTAAATGTACCACATTATCTCTATCCATTTTTCAGTGGAGGGACATCTAGGTTGTTTGCAGTTTCTGGCTATTATGAATAAAGCTGCTATGAACTTAGTTCAGAAAGTGTCCTTGTGGTATGGTTAATCATCTTTCGGGTGTATGCCCTCGAGTGGTATGGCTGGGTCTTGAGGTAACTCTATTCCCAGTTTTTCTGAGAAAGTACCAGATTGATTTCCAAAGTGGTTGTGAAGTTTGCACTCATCAGCAGTGAAGGATCGTTTCCCATGCTCCACGTCCCATCCAGCATGTGCTGCCACTTTATGTTTTGATCTTAGCCCTTCTAAGAGGTATTAGATGGAATCTCAAAGTCATTTTGATTGCCGTTTCTCTGATGACTCAGGATGTTGAGCGTTTCTTTACATGCTTCTAGGCCATTCAAGATTCCTCTGTTGAGAATTTTCTGTTTAGCTTTACATACCATTTTTAAATTGGATTGTTGAGTTTTTTGGAGGATCTATTTATGCACAAGATCAACTTCTCTATGTTCAATACATTGTGTAAGTATTGTCTGCAGCAACACAGCATTCACCAGTTTGCTCAAAGAAACTATCAGACTTTGAAATAACCTGGCTGGTTTGGGGTTTCCATAAGCCCCTTGGCTAGCAACTCTGTTAAATGTAACCTATTCTTGACACTGGAGGTTTTATTTGTTGGTGAAAGATGTCTGTTTATGCCTTTGTCTCTTCATTATTTGCTGATTCCACATTGACTTCTTTAATATACGTATATACTTTTAGATGCCTCTATTGTATTATGTTTCCATATGGTCACTATAATAGTCTTTGTTTAGATGTCCCTCCCAATATTACCTCTCTTACCTCATCACTTCTCCCCTCTACATGTTTGATTCATAAATGAATTCCATTTGCCTTTTCTGGGGAGTCACACCACGAGTCCTCCATTCTTTACCTAATATCTGTTGTTATAAGATTGTAGCCAGTTGATGGGAGAAAATTTCAGTTAACATCCACACATAAGTGAATGCATACCATAATTGTTTTCTTGTGTGTGTCTGGGTTACCTCAGTCAGGTTGATTTTTTTTTCTAGCTCTTTCCATTTACCTGTGAATTTAGTGATTTTATTTTAAACAGTTGAGCAACGTTCCATTGAGAAATGTAACATATTTTCTTAATCTATTCATTTCTTGATGAACATTTAAACTGTTTCTAACTCCTGGCTATGAATATAGTAACTGTGAATATAGTAACAACAAATATTGATGGGCAAGTGTCTCTGTAGTGGAATGTAGAGCCGTTTGGGTATGTGCACAAGAGTGATACAGCTGGATCTTGCACTGGATCTGTCCCAAGATATCTGAGGAACTCCCACACTGGTTTCCGTAGTAGTTGCGTGAGTTTGCAAGCCCACCAGCAGGGCTACCCTAATTCACATCCTCATCACAATTAGGCGTTATTGATTTTCTTGATGTTGGCCATTCTGATTCTTGATGTTAAGTTTTGGATTTTTGATGAAGAAGAAGGATGGATCCTGTTTCCAAATTCAATCTATTATCTTGGGTCTTTTTATTGGGGGAATTTCAACCCTTGGTGTTGAAAATTATCGACGAGCAGTATTTGTTGAGTTCTATTATTTCCTTGTTGTAACATGGGATACCGCTACCTTCTGATTTGCTGGTCTTGGATTGTTTACTACTTGTGTTTTGTCAGTTTGGTTAACTTCTCAAGATTGAAGTTTTTTTTTCTATCCCCTTCTGTAGAGCTATATTTATACATAGGTACTGATTAAATTTGCTTTTATCACCGAATAATTTTGTTTCTCCACATATTGTTATTGAAAGTTTTGTTGGGTTCGCACTGTGATTTCTTAGAATATGTAAAACATTCATTCATTGAGAAGTTGAGTCTTATTCTAATAGATCTGCTTGTATATATTATTTGATCTTTTATTCCTTCAGTATTTAATGTTCTTTAATTTTCTGTATGTTTAATGTTGTATTAATTATGTGTCATGTTACACTTCTTTCCAGAAAAATCTAGTTGATTTTCTGTATGCTTAATGTTGTATTAATTATGTGTCATGTTACACTTCTTTCCAGAAAAATCTAGTTGATTTTCTGTATGCTTCTTGGATATTGATAGGTACATCCTTTAGTACATTAGGGAAATTTTCTTCTGTGGTTTTGTTGAAAATATTTTCTGGGCCTTTGATCTCTGTTTCTTCACCCTCATGTATTCTTATCGGTCTTAGATATGGTAATTTTTATAGTATCCCAGATTTCCTGATGTTTGGTTAACATTTTGTTTGACTCACATATCCATTTGTTCTGTCTTATCTTCAGCACCTGAGATTCACTCATATTGTGGGGTATAACACTTACTTGTGAGATTCTTGTTTGGCTTCCTACTGTCTGGCTTTCCTTTAGTATTCTATTTTTTAATGTTTTGAACTATTTTCATCATTTCATTTCACTCTTTGTTTGTGTTTTTGTATATTTCATTATTGAGTTTTTGGCTAAAAGGGCCTCATAGAAATCCTCCCAAAACACAGGCTGTCATCAAGGCTATAGGTTTCTCTCCACAAACTGATAGCAAGGCCCCGTTGCTGATGACAACACCTAAATTGACCATAAGGACTGACATAAAGGCTTCACTCAATATTCCAGCATTAGGAAGATAGTTTGCATGGTATCTGAACAGTAATATAAACATCAAGCCAATCACCAACTCTTGATCCACAATGGTGTAATTTCTGCCAGATACGCTGGGACAATGGTCTCACAAAGCTTGTGGGAATTTCAAATATGACTTCTAAAACATCACTTCTCTCATTTCATTTTCCCTAACTTGTGAGTTATATGTTCATCATAGAGAAATCTTGAAAATTAAGATTTACTAAAAATTCTTTTGACATACATATAAAATGATTATGTTCTGAAAGAGAATTATGCAACAATAGTGCTAATTCTGCCCCAGATAACTATGGTAAATGTACAGTATATTGAAAGTAATTATTGAGTGTGAGAAGTTCAAATTCATACATTCTGGCTATTCAGTAAATGAATGTAAGTCTAAGGGCAAATTTTAGAGTATCTATGATTTAGGATGGAAAGACAAAATTCCAGGTAGTTTCCAGAAGAACTATTTCTCTAACACAACTTTTGTTGACTCTTGGAAGTAAGAGATTTTGTATTTTTCTCCTTGAAAAGTTCATGGATTCCCTGAATGCAGATATTCTAGGCTTCTAAATGAGATATTCTCATGAAGTTGATGATCCTTAAGAGATAGGTCCGTTGTGAGATGTAAATAAGACAAGGGAAGTCATGGGCTGGTAGAAGAATTTTTTTTTCCTGCAGAGGATCCTTTTATGAATTTTATAACAGAGCTGGAACATTGTAGACTGGGAATTGCATGACATATTAGATTTTATGCTTGTAACAGATTCCCCAACATTACTAGGGTGATTAACATTCATTTATTGGCGCTAAGTACCAAAGGTCAGAAATCCTGTGCAGCATGACTATATTCTATATGAAGGAAATTCCAAAGTTAAAGTAAGAAGTTCCATATGGAAGGTTGCATGCTGAGACTGAATCTATGTTCCCAAATTTATGTGAGTTGCTGGCAGACTTATTTTCTTCATAGTTTCAGGATAGTCTGCATTGGCCCACTGAGTGACTGCCATGGTCCCTTTCAGCTTCCATATAGATATCTATTCTTCTTGATATTTGGTTTATCAAAATTAATATGTCACTATGTTGAGCTCACCACCATGGGTTTGAGTGTCTGACCTCTCTGTCTCTGAATCTTAATCTAACACATAAATGGCTCCTATGATCATGTCTGTCCCACCAGAGCAATCTCAGCCCTTTATAGTTAACAGATTTAGTTTCCTAACTCACCTGTAAAATCTCTTTACAGTAATACTTAGGATAATATTTGATTGATAACTGAGAATAGTTGTGAGCACAGAGAACCCAAAAATTTGGAAGCCTGCTTTAGAATTTTACTTATTACATAACTTAGAGATGGTCTGCCTGGTAAAAACAGGAAAAAATATCAAGTTCAAATGAGAAGTGAATTTGTGACCTACCTTTAGCCAACTGTCAGGGGTCACTTGCTGTATAGTATTCCATTATCTATGATAACTTGATTGTTGGCTTTGCATATCATACTAAATATAATCACCGTGCTATATTTATTGATGGATGGTTGTGGGTAAATCTGGCAAATAAAGAATCCAATTCTATAATTCTACTTTTGAGACTGTATACAAATTTAGGCTTTCTTGTGGAATTGGAAAAACATTTATTTTAAAAACTGGGTAGAAAAATATATAGCTTCCTTTAAAGAAAAAAAGAAAACAGAGCATAACATGAAGCAAAAATTCAGACTGAGCTTCTCTTTCAATGCCCATTTAAAGTAAGATAAACACTAACTAAGGTGATATATTTTTACTCTGGGTCTAAATGAGAGAAGAAAATTGTGACAAGAAATATTAAAATTATACTAGTGTAATCATTGTATATCGGGAAACATCTCTAATAATTATAATAAAATAAAAGATTAAATATTTAAAAGTTTATATGCAATGATTTTATAATATTCTGAAATCCTAATAATATATTTATAATAAAATATAAAATCTTTAATAAAATGATTCTGTGTGCTATACTAATTGAATTTCAGGAAATAGTAAAAAAAAAAACCACTGGTCTCTGAGCCTTTGATCTATGTAATTGAAGAAAACTACAAATTATATTTTTCGTAATGTGTCTACTGCCTTCTGCAGTTTAAAATCACAGAACTGCATACCTTGCTGTGTTGAAATCAGATGCTTCGGAAGTCTCCAGACAAAGGAGAGTTTTTAATTGATGTGTGTGCACAGCATCATCTTTTCATGTTACTAAGATTTCTTTGTTCAGCCTCAAAACTGTTTTCTCAAGCACTGAGCATGGCTGGTAGCTGTAGGAAAAACAAAATTGCAACTGAGGATCCTAACCAGGTTACACACGCAAAAACATAAACAGTGAAAAAATTCAATTTGGTTTTACATTCTATGTAGCCATAGAAACTGCATATGTAGTAGTGTGTGTGTGTGTGTTGGGAGAAATGGAAAAAATAAATATAGTAAGCATTGGTGTGTGTGTGTTTATAAATGACATGAGTACTTAGAGAATATCCCACATCTGTTTCTTTTGGTTTAGCCATTTGTCAAAACGAACGTCTTTTCTTGCATCTGGTTTAAGCTGTACTCCATGAGTGAGAAAAATTAAAGTTTCAGGTTTTGACACGCTAAAAAGCACCTTTTGGGATCTCTATTCCAGTTAGTACAAAACAAAAGTATCAACTCTGGTTAAAAACAAACAAACAAACAAAAATGAAACCTCTCTCAGCAATGCAAATGTAAATAATCCATAGCATTGGGAATTCCACAAATTACTAACAGAGAAAAGTTCAAAATGATAGACACAGATACAGCTACACATATGCATACATATATAGGTCATCTAGATACAGATAGAGATACGAATATGGATATGGATTCAGATATGGATATAGGTACAGGTGCAAATATAGATATAAGCCAAGATTTAATGATTGATAATTCTATCAATCAAGCATAAAATATAGAATGAGCATTGTGAAAATACACTCATTTTCAGTACTTGTGCTCTTCATACTGAAAACCATAGGCACCAAACCTACAGAGGTAGCGTTCAGGAATCAGGAGCCTAAGCACTCTTTGAACTCTAACTGGCTGTACGATGCTTTATCGAGGCACTAGAAATAGTTAAGGCCAGGGTTCATATAAGTAGAGCAAAACTGTCTTGTGCTTAAAGATTTTATAAGGATTTTCTTCACAAAGGCAACAGTAATCTAAATATCAAGGGTCTCAAGGACTTGGACACACAATGAAGCTGGACACCTGAAGCAGATTAGTCTCCACCTCTTTTAGCACTCATGATCTTGTAGGATAATTATCTTCCATGATGTCTCACACAGGCTGGCTACCTACTAAGTGAAGATTATTCTTAAGAGATACAGAGACTATGCTTGCTTGTTATCTACCCATGAAAATCATTATTACTCTTCAAAACTGTGAAATAATTCCATTTTTTTCAGGATAGAGGAAAATATTATATTTTCAGTTCCTAATCCTAGCAAGATTCACCTGAATATGACCACGGTATAGAGTGCTTCCATCCTCTTCAACTATCTGTGCTCTCTTAGAATGCACCTCAATGGCAGACAAGGAGACTAGCAGAGAGTAAAGGCAAAAGCAAGTATTTCCTTTATTCTCTGAAACAGTCAGCTAAAGTCCCTTCTGAGTTCCTCCTTAGTCACAATCCCTGTTGACCACCATGGCTCACCTCACGTGCCTTCTATCTTTTGTTGTAAGCATAGACACCCATTTCTTACTCATATTCCTAGAATTGTCTTCTCTCAGCTGCTGATGTGGCTCACACTTACCACTTAGCTCAAGTAGCATTTTCTACAAAGCCCTCTGCTTATGAAAAGCTAGATGTGAGCCACCCATTCTGTGATAGTTTTTAAGAATTTGTTTTGAGCGTATGGATAAACACTTATTCGTCATTGTTAACTAGTATTCCTGGCTGCAGCAGTCAAAGTGGGACAAAATTAATACTCAGTATAACTATAAATCTCAGCTTTAAAGCAAGTGGCATTTTTCATGTTTGATCAAATTAGGAAAGTCTGTATGAAATCTGAAATATATTACATACATTTATTAGATGTTTTTAAATGATTGAAGAGAAAATATTTTTCTGTCCCCAAAGCTGTGGAGATAATATGTAATTAATATTTACGAGAACACTGTAAATACCCTGTTTAGTATGCTTGGGTCAATAATAAAAATAATGGCGATTGTCTCTACACTTAAGTATAGCTCAGCAAATCCGTAAGAATTTCTACTGACTGAGCTAGATCACAGTATCACACACTCTACTAAAGCAAGGGTACGGCTGAGCAGATACAGACAACACAGAACTGTGGGATTTGAGGGATTTGGTTTGTTGACGGAGGTTTTTAAGTTAGGCCTCCCTGAAAGTTTGCTGTGTGGTTACAGTGCTCACAGGTATTAGCAGGGATCACCACATAAGCTTAGCCTAATCCGAGGATGTGCTCCTCATTGGACGTCTCCTCCACTGATAGGACTTTGAGGCAGGCATCACTTGCTTTCACTTCGCTTTCTTAATGTTAGTCAAAACTAAAACACATCGATAGAACAGTATGGGCGTGAAATATACATCCATGTGTGCAATAACATCTGTCTTTTGATCAACACTCTATGTTCAATGTTCAGTCCAGTCACTAATAAGGTGGCACTGTAAGCAAACTTATTAATAAATAAATGAAAATATAGAAATCAATTGCTAGCAATGGATAACATTTTTTAAAAATATTGATATATGCCAAACATTGTATAAACATGATAACAAAATGCTTTTTCTAAAACATTTTTTACATATACATTTATATAATTACACATGAATACAATAAACTGCCTATAGCAAGAAGAACCATGACACAATCAGGAGTTATATAAATGTTACGTTCTTAGTGTTTTGGCTATTTGTATTTGACAGCCTTGAAGAAAAAGCCTTTCCCATCTCGGTGCATCTAAAATTCTGAATGTAAATCATTCTCCATTACATCTTGTCATTATCAAATTAAAACATCTATCTTGACCTAAAAACATGTTAACTCCTAAACAACTAAACTTTGTTGTAAAACTAAGCTACCTGATCTTCAACTCCATCAGAGACTTGAAAAGTAATAAACTTGGTTATTTGGGTGTGCCAGGATCTTTATCAATAGGTATGTAACACTAATTTTAAAATGAAGCCTGAATAGTTGAAAGAAACTAAATAATTTTCCAGTCCTATATAGTCTGTAGAAGCACAATTCAAATTCATCTGGTGTTGCTCTAGGTGTGGACTCCTAATCGGTATCTAACACCCTCTAAATTCATAAGTATTGACTCATTGTAATGATGTTTCTACTCCGTTTTTCAACTTTATTATTCCGTAGGCTTCCTTGTGCTCTTCAGATATCACTTTTTATAGGTTACATCTTTTCTGATTAGAATATCACCCCAATGACCATCAAATTTACATTTTTCATATTAACTAATTGTATAATATTTTCTAGAATGTGTCTCTGGTATCTCAAACCCAATAAAATGAAAAAATGTATTGTTATTTTTCTCAATAGAAGGCATCAACCTGTCATAAATATTCTGAAATTTATCCTAAGTGCCATTTCTCACACTTATGTAATCTGCTACCAAAGCCTCTGAGTTCTTCTTCCTAAGAGTTCTCCAGTGTCCTTCATCTTTTCCCTATGTTGTCCTGGTGAAAAAAAAAAGTGCCCAATACAATCTGTGAGCACAAGAGGAGACAGCAAATATGTTCTAAGCAGTTATTGCAGAAGAGTTCCTGAATTAACTTCAGTTCTATTCAGGCACATTCCTTATTTTTAGATCATTTATAAAAATTAACAAATGCATGCATTTTAAACTACTGACAAACACACACACACACACACACACACACACACACACACACACACACACACACAGGGATAATAAAGATGAGACAAAATGGTTGCTTCCAGTTCCCTGTTATCATTGGTAGATATCACCCTAGTGGCCATCAAATATACATTTTCCATATTAACTAACTGGGTAATATTTTCTAGAATATGTCTCTGATATCTCAAACCCAATAAAATGAAAAAAATGTACTGATATTTTTCTCAATAGAAAGCATCAACCTGTCGTAAATATTCTGAAGTTTATCCTAAGTGCCATTTCTCACACTTATGTTATCTGCTACTAAAGCCTCTGAGTTCTTCCTCCTAAGAGTTTCCCAAAACAAATATCACATACACCATCGTGCCTCACATTAAGCTGTCAAAACAATCATATTATGATTATTGCATTGGTGTGTGTGTGTATGTGTGTGCCATGTGTATTTGTGCATGGACACATACAACCTGTAAATGTGGAGTAGCTTGCAGGAGTTCGGGTTCTGTTCTTTCACCACCTGGGCTCCAGGAATTCAGGTCAAAGTCATCAGGCTTGGCGGCAAACACGCACCTTTACTCTCTGAGACATCTCTCTGGTCTCATTACTACTCTTACTTTGACACTGAAAAGTACAAGTTTTGTCTCTTAAATATATTATTGTGAACAACTTTGCCCACAGTCAGAAGAAATGCAAAGTAAATATTTTATTTTATTAATAACTAGGATTCATGGTAACTTAGCATCCACTGATGGTCACTTAGCCATTTAGTGCTCACATTTGAAGCAGAACTTGGTCAGCCTTGGTATTTTCACCTATAGTGGACTCTACTCAAGCTTTTTTTTCCCTTGGAGTTTAATGTTTTGCAATATTGTAATAGGTCAAGTTGCTTAAAGACGTTTATGGTTTCGACTTTCTCAGAAACGATGTTTGGGTTGCTGACAGCAGAAGATAAGAAGGCAGCCATGTAACCGTTTATGTAAAAGTGTGCACAGGATTTTGCCAGATTCTGCATCATCACAAACAGTGGTGCTTACTTTCCCTCTTTGCTGGCCAAAATTACTCAATGGGTTTATTGAATCCTCCATTTTTATATCAAAATCACTTGTGATGGTTTCTTTTTCAAAGAGTTAGGTATTCTTGTTGGTTAGATTGATCAATAGACAAAATCATTTAAACTTTATTTAAATCTATGGAAGCATTTTACTACCTTATCATAGGAGTGTCAAGTTAAACCTGTCATCACTTTCAATTGTCTAGAAGCCCCATACATGTAACTCATGCTTTATAGAATTACAAACAGCTACTTATTGTTCTAATATGTTAAGAGCATCTTATGTTATGACTTCCTGTTTTTACTCAAATAATGTGCATATTGTCATATTTTTTAGTTTAGTATACCTAGACACCATCATTATTTTTATTTGTAAAATTTCATATATGTGTGTGTGTGTGTGTGTGTGTGTGTGTGTGTGTGTGTGTTTGTGTGTTTCCAAAATTTTTAGGACACAAATAAATGAAAAACTTTTTAAATACAAAAATGGATTCATAATTAAGTATCATCTCGCTCTTACATTATTTGAATCATTTATTAAAGTAAAATGATCATCAAAGTGTTATTTTCAGAGGAGCACCATTCACATTTCTGTGCTGTGTAATTATGTATTGATCTGACATTAGTAAATGAACTCCTATCCGTCATTCACTGATAAGGAAGCTTTGCATAAAATGTTCACATGATAAAACACTCAAATAAGAACTGCGTAGCAAGGGGAAAGTATTAATTTACTAATATCAATTACAAATTAAAATAATACTGTTAATTTTTCTATATTATTAAAATAACATGTAGATTTAGAGACTGTAAGATGAAAGGAAATGATTCAGTTTTGAATTTATTCTCATTGCTGTAAAATACATAGCTCTCGGAGCCTAACCTTTACGTCTGATTTAATCTCAATGGACAGATTCTGGGAAGGGGGCAATTTCCGATTTTAGCTGTGTACCCAGACTGAATGAAACAGTGTCTAGCTGGCCCCTCCAAACCAATAATCACACAGATGAGCCTGGTTAATGTCTGTGATAATAAGTAGTGTAGACACAAGTGTGAGAGATCTCTAGGCAACAGCAGAGGTGTGGACAGGTTGAGAGGGAGGTGTGGTCAGTGAGTCCTCAGGAGTCATTGCATAATTTTGCTAAACTGTTTAAGAACAAATTTAACTGATGAAAAAATCTCTCTTTTCTTTTCTCTTTTCTTTTGGAATTACAATATAGTTACAATATTTATCCAATTTCTTCCTTACACCCCTCTTGCTCTCTATGAAATTCATGGCGTCTTCTCCTTGTCTCACACACACACACACACACACACACACACACACACACACACACACACACAAATTGTCTTTCTACAGATTCTATGCTCTTGCAGTCACATCTTATCCACATCACTGTTTCGTTATGTAACATCACACAGGGACAGAACCAAAAAGGATTAAAAGGATTATCAAGATTAAAGAATTAAAGAAAAAGTTATGATCCTTAAGATCAGCATAATAAAAAATGTCAACACCAGTTCTTAGGTACTGCCAGGTTTTCCACAAGTCAGCGGAGAAGAAAGATAAATAGTACAGGTGTTCCTTTTTTGAGCAGATCTCAAGGCACGCTCTAGCTACTTCATGAAAGGAGCGTGTTGGAGGCCTGGGATTAAGTTCAAGCTCCATCTTACAAAGGAAGGCCATGTCATATCTGGGGCTCCAGATGGTAAAACTACAATAAAAGGCCTGAAGGGCAGGGATGAAGGCAAATTTTCATTTTGTCACAGGTAATATTTCTGGAAATATTGAAATAGTGACTGAAATTTTCAGTGGGTGAAGTGCTGGGAGGATGCTATAACTCGGGAGTTCTTCTACAAAGAGGAATAGATGTTATGTGGATGCCCTGGGCAGTGTTTATTCAGTATGGACAAAGTAGTCAGGACGCTCAGTTTGGAAAATATCTAGCCTCTTTCAGTATTTCCAATAGCTTCTTTATAAGCATTTGCTAACCACTAAAATTGGTATTTGAAATTTCTACTTCTCATGGAAATGTTGGATGCTCTGATTTAGAGTAATTCAAATATTAATTTTAAAGTATTGGAAGATTTATCTCTCATATTTGGTTCAAGTTTAATAAAATAGCAATTATGTTCTTAGTGGAAGGGAAATTGTTCTCTAATCTTATAACTATTGCCCAAGTAAAGTGTTTATTAAATCACTGATATCCCATTATATACAGTTTCAGAGTCTTCATTTTATCTACAAAGAGTCTTAATTTATCAGGTATTCTCATGTGGAAAGCTGAATAATAGACATAATTATAATTTTTAGGAATAGTCTTTAATTTTTAATATTTTATTATCTCAATAAAATTTCACCTTCCTCCTGGAGCAGAAGGCAGAGTTTTTAAACTTAGGTCATATAAAGTGAATTCTTTATTATAAAGTGCCCATTTTGATACATCTGTAAGTAACTAGGCAAATACTGGAAGCACATACTTTTAAAATAATGCATATTAATAAAATTTGCAATCTGGCTTTTGAATTTTCCATGAAGTAAAATTTAAGCCACATCTTTATTAATGTTTCAAGTAATCAATACTGTTTAACAGAATTAAACTAAAAATACACTTGGTCATTAATTGATTATGAAGAAAATGTTTGCTTTTGTTTGAAACATGATGACAGTTTGACACCAGGAATCCTGAAATTCATTGTGAGAGTTGTTAAATGAAAAAGTCAGTCGAACTTTAAAGAATATGAATCTATGAATCTGAGCTATAGCAGGAATTGTCACATGGGAAAGACTGAAAGGACAAAAAAGAATTCTGGACAAAATATAATTTAATTATATTTTAATTAAAATGTATCATCAATTAAAATATGAAACACTGTTCATATTAAGCACTGATTCCTCCGTCAAACAATACACAATGATCCTATGGGATTAAATAATTAAACTTTATTCTACAAAGATGATAATATTTAATTTTCTTATGAACTAATATATATTCTGGCTGAGCTGAGCTGGCGTCTCCGCGGTGGAAGTGCGCCCTGAGCTGGGATCACCGGGGCCGAACCGTGCGCCGAGTCTAGTTTGGGTCTCAGGTCCCTGTTCCTGGAAGATGGCATTCCACCCCGGCTGGGATTTCAGTTGTGCCGTTAAAGAGCAAACGAATTCACTGAACCACTAGAGCACCGGTTTCTGTTTAGGAACTCTTTCTATGTTGGGTGCTATCTGGTGGGCTCATCTTGTGATATAAATACTTTAACGATTTGAACCAAAAAAAAAAAAAAAGAATTAATATATAACTATTTTTCTATAAAATTTTATCTAATTAATAAGACCAAAGATCCAGTAATTGGTTTATAAAAAGTTTGTGCTACAGATACAAGAGCTCCTTTAATGATATCCAAACTAATTATATTCGTGATGGCAATGTGTCTGTATGTGTGCAGGCGTCTATGGTGGAAATGACTGATCTTTTTGCTCAGTGATTTAAAGAGTTCTTCACACGGGACAACAACAGACGAGAGGATACTAAGATCAAGTTTTCCTTGCTAAAGAATACCACCATAAAAGAGCCAAGATATTCTCGAAATGCCAACTAGGAGTTTTTACAAAAAAGGAAAAATCATTGCTATTATCTGTTTTCTTCTCTCATATGTATATAGAAACCTTTTTTTGCCTATAAATCTAAAAAGTAACTGTGTTTGCATAATTTTGCCACAGATTTTTAACAAATATAATAAATTAGTGGGTACTATACTTTATGAGGACATTTGAAACTTTACACACACACACACACACACACACACACACACACACATATACTTAAAGTAGGAATTGATTCTATTGCTACAGTGGAGAAAGGTAACCTACAGTATCAATTGTAGAAGAAAAAGTGATGGGATTGCCTGTTGTTACTTGTGAATCTGGCTGAAGAGCTTTGCACTTAGCATCATGCATAATATACAACTGGGTGAAACGTACTACCCGGATCAGCGTTGTTTAGAATTATTGCAAGAGCTCTGCTTTAGATTGACTTTTTTTCCCTATGGGGCTAATAGAATCATGAAGACAAACATGTAATTAGTTAAATTAAAACAAAACCACAAGGCCATATTGCCTTGGGGTGCACCCAAAATCCACAGACTGATATCTTTACAGAAAAGGGGAGGACTCTCGGAGACACAGGGAGGAGGAAGGTCCTGTGAGGACGGACAAGTGTTGGAGCGATGCAGCTACAAGCCAGGGGCCATCAAAGACTAAGATGAGAGGGAAAGTCTTTGATAGAGCTGTCTGGAGGAATGGACCTTGACTTCAGACTTATATCTGCAAATGTAAGAAAATAAATCATTTTAAACTACCAAAACACCAAAACCAAACAACCAAACAAAGCACGAGAACCCTGTGAACAATATATCATGACAGCTTCTCCAAAGCCTCAGGATCACTGTGGAAGAGAGGAAAGAAAATAGGATCTAGAGGTGGTGGATGAGTACGATAAAGCAGTGTCTTTGGACGCGTCAGGGTAGCTACACATATCTTGGTGTGTGTAAAATTCTGCATATAAGGCAGTTTCCATCACATCTTGTCATTATCAACTCTGCTGTAACTTGATATACTATGTTTGGTTGCTATTCACCGGAGGACTGCTCTTTTCTTAAAAGAAGTTGTGAACGGGAGCGGATTTGGGGAGAGACTCAAGGCAGAGGATGGAGGGGAAACTACAGTTGATTTGAAATATATGATAGAAGAATAAAAAAATAACAACAAAACCAGGCCATCAATTTGAGAGGGACAAGCATGTACATGGGAGTAGTTAGAAGGAAGAAAGTGAAGAAGATAAATGATGTAATATTTAATTTAAAAATTATATATGTATATATCTGATATATATGCATATATTGACCTTAATACATAGTGCTTATTAGTACTCACATCATAAAGTGAGAATTTTGATGGGAAATTGTTTTCTATACAAAATAAATTTTTCATAAAATTTATAGGAGTAGAACAACATGTCTTTAATATTAAAAATAAACAACAGCTGCTTCTTTTGGCTTCAATGATTTTAATTATTTTCCTTAAAATTCATTGTGCTATACTCAGGATACACAATCTGATGATAGGTTTATGGGATTCACAATTATGGCTATAAATTGTTTTAGGTATGACACTAATAGAATTCAAGAAAAAAATTCTCATCTTCTGATCTCTTGCCATAAAATATTTTAGATGAAATGAGATAGTGGCTAGTAATTATCTTAAATTAATTGGATAGCAAACAAGGACTATCAGGTGTATATGGATAAAACAAGTTATTCTTCTGTTAAAACTGGAGGGAATATAGATTTACTATATGATTCTGTGCTATTGCCACATTCTTGAATGTTTTCTAGTAAGAATTTCAAATGGAAGAAGAGGCTGGATTTCTTTTTCCTGAATGGTTATATTTCCCATTAGAACTAACTGGGAAACTGCATTGTATCTGACAACATTTATGAGGAACTGTTGATGCCCCCACCCACCATGAACACAAGCATGGCTTTAAAATGTTTAACATGTAAACATAGTGCATGGTGGGCGTGCCCAGACTTATGGTAGCACCACCAGCTTATCAAGTTTCTGGCCAGAAATTGAGAAGTCACAGAATTAATTAAAGAAGCGTGTCCTAAGTAAACTGCATCCGTAGGAAAGATCAAAGCCAGACTTAAACAGGAACAAGACAGTAGTATCACCACCGAGTTTGCATACAAAGGAAGCTCACTAATCTCCTGCACTGCGTGAGAGAAGGAAATGCATACAAAGGAAGGCATACAAAGACACAGACAAGAAGGAACAATTTACAGATCACCAAGAGGAATTCAAGAAATGTTTTGCTTGAAAGTCAATCCCCACTCTCCATGAACTTTGGGTCCCCATATTTGACCATGTCCCCTGGATGGGGAGGCATGGTGGCACTCAGAGGAAGGATAACAGGTCACCAAGAAGAGACTTGATAACCCATGAGCATATACAGGGGGAGGAGGTCCCCCTCAGTCACAGTCATAGAGGAGGGGAGTAAGGGGAAATGGGAGGATACAAGGGATGGGATAACAACTGAGATGTAATATGAATAAATTAATAAAATATATTTTTAAAAACTTTGCACAATGCAACCATTATCTATTGCTTAGAGATTTTTCAAATAGATGCTCCAAAAACCAGAAGACAGACTAAATGCTTTCACTCTTAATTTGGTCCTCGAACTTGGAAAGGTAACGTCCTGTGGGATGCAGACATCAAGACTCTACAAAATAGGTTTCTGTGCATCTGTTTCCTTAGGAGTGGTTTTTGAAATTCTATTTAACTAACTAGTTTGTATCATACGTTCACATTTATCTTCTTAATATTGTGCATGCAGTAATGTATTTTTTTAGTTTAGAAAACTAGACATTTGTTTAGTTCTCTAAGATAATATTGTCATTTCTCTTAGGTAATGAAATTAAGATTTCATCTTGGGTGGCCATGGTATGCAGCACTGTCACTAGGGCATGATGATGACGTAGGTGCTGAAATCTGCCTTTAATAAGCAACGGAAACACAGGAAACCCAAATTTGTTTAAAATTTGTATTTATTTTTGCGAATTTCAAACAATTTTCTTTGATCATATTCAAGCTCAGTTATTCCATAATCCATCTTGCCCATCCCCTTCAGCCCAATTGTGTATCCATTTTTGTTTTTTTAAGCTATAGAGAACAGTTGTGTTGTCCAAAGATTTGTGGATGTGTGGTCTTCTACTGACTTCCTGGGAAGTAGTGCTCTCTCTCTCTCTCTCTCTCTCTCTCTCTCTCTCTCTCTCTCTCGCTCTCGCTCTCGCTCTCGCTCTCGCTCTCGCTCTCGCTCTCTCTGTCATCACCATCACCTGACAGTTAGCAATAGTGTCTGTGCAAAGGGTGGGATTTCATGTCCAACTCTCTTCTGTCTGGTTTGGTATGGACTTACACATGTCTTGTGCCTGTATTCACAAAGGCTAAGCTCATAGCAGCAGCTGCCCTGCTTTGTCCAGAAGGCACTCTTTTCTTGTAGTCACCCAAGGCTTCTGGCTCTTACACTCTTTCTGTCCCATACTCAGTAAGAATCCCCAGCATTTAAAGAAAAACTTTAAGGGATATTGTGCTCCTTAGGGCTGAACATTCTCCTATGCCTTATTTTTAAAATCTTGGCCAACTGTGTGCCTCTGAATTAATTACAAATGAGTTCAAACAAATTAGTGTGATTTTCCAGTAAGGCTGCTCACATAATTCAAAGAGGGAAAACATGGACTTTAAAGGGAAACCACCAGGGATCAGTATAAATACGTAATTGAAAAAATTTCAGCATCTCTCCAAATTTTGTGTCATGTAAAAATTTATTTAGATTACATCATAGACTTCAATATAATACTTCCATCTGGAAAAATATCACAAAGACAGTATTTGTGAAAAGCATCCATTTGGTGTAGAATAAGGCTGTTTCAAAGAAGAACTCTCAGCTGGACTGGGTAACCTTTCCAGTGCGTGAGTGACTGATGGCAGGCTCAGGGTCCACTGCAGCAGGCAAACATACTGCCTCTGAGAGCATGACTGCAGTTCTGCACCCTGAAGGCAGCATTTCTTTGTATAACACTGTTTATCAACTTTGCAGGCTCAAGAGCAAGAGTTTCCATACACTGCTGATTGAAATAAAATTGCCTAATCCTTTCACAAACTTTTTATCAGTTTATGAGGAAAGAAAATATATTCCTCCTGTTATCAAGCAAGTCTTTTCTTAGATATTGAAACAAAAATTAAATATGAAAGCCCCCAAAGTATTTGTAAACAAATTTCCTTCATGGGCCTAATAATAATAGCCTCATGCTTGAAACAAGCTAAGTATGTCACCATATGAATATTGGATATACAGACGATATGATGTTCATTAGGTGTGGTGCTATTCATCCATGTATAGAGAATAATTCATAGAGACACACAACACAAATTAATTTCAGAAGTATGTCAAGCCAAAGAAACTGCCAGGAAAAAGTATACAACACATAATTCATATTTACAAAAATCTTGAACAAGCAACACTAATTTAGGGTGTGGAAAATCAGAAGAGTAGAAAAATCGGAGCCTGCTGATGGAGAGACTGACTAGACACAGGACATAAACAAACTTCTCCGGCAGATGGAAAGGATTTGAGGGTTGAAAAGCACACATGGGTTCTGGTACATTTTCTCATTCTAAATACTTAACCTGTATGCATGTTTTTGTTTGATTGTTGCTTGTTTGTCTGTATGTTTGTTTTTCAAGACAGGGTTTCTCTGTGTAGGCCTGGACTCTCCTAGAACTCACTGTAGACCAGGTTGGCCTTGAACCCCAAAGATCTGCCTGTCTCTTCCTGTCCCATGCTAAGGTTAAATTCATGCTTCCCCACACCTGGCTTAGTTTATGTATTTATTATTCCAAGGCTTAAATATATAATATCTTCCCTACTGAGTCCATAATTTAATTATCATTAGTGTCCCTGTCCCTATTTTTCAAAGAATATCTAGTAATTTTAGTGATAATGCTAGAATTACATTATTTGAGAAACAGGGGCAGGGATTTACGACTTGCTAACCCCAATGCCCTAATTTTGTGGATTAAGAAGTGATCTGTAGAGAATTAATTGATTTGCATGTAGCCAAATAGTAAATGAAGACATAGTATTTATTCAAATCCCTATTTCACCCTGTTTCCATTTCTACTATATTATACTGATTCACAGTGGAAAAAAAATGAAAATATCTGCTCCCTAGTAAAGTTCCATTTTATATATTTAGAGTAATTTCATAAAGAATGTGTAGCTTAAGCTCTGATGATCACTTTAGAGAGTATATTAACTAAAGTTAAATGTTGTAATATTATCAGTCAGTTAAAGTACTTTTATAAATATCCTCAGGGCTTGAAGAGACGACTTGGTGCTTAAGATTACTTGGTGTCTTCTCAGAGGCCAGAAGTGTATTTCCCAGCACCCACAGCTGATAGTTCACAACAGTCTATAACACTAGCCCCGAAGGATCTAACACCTTCTTCTGAAGGAAGCTTGGGCACCAACACATTTATGTGTAAACATGCATGCAGATACACACAGATTATAATAAAAACATTTAAATACAAAGTTCAAATTAAAATTAGAAATGATATTAACACGTTGTGCTCCAATAACTACAAGATATACACATTTCACACATATCTTCAAATTTTTTGATATTGTTTTGTCATCTTGTGGTCAGATTAGGTGTATCTCAGTGGGGAGGTCGAGGCAGGAACGTGAAGCAGTGAATCTCTTACACAGGACAAGAGCAGAGGTTAGCTGATAGGTGCATTCCTATTTGAACTCAGGTTTCCTTCCGCACTTAGGAGTCCAGATCGAAATGCCAAGGAGTGTTGCTGCTCAGAATGAGACAATCTTCAAAAATTAATTAAACGTTCAAGATAATAATCCCTACAGACACACCCACAGGCCAGGTTGATCTAGATAAACTCTAATTAAGACCCTTTTCCAAGGCGATTCTTGATTGTGTCAAGTTGATTATTAAAACCGACAATCACAGCACACAAGTTGAAAATGGATTCACAACACTGAGCTGCCAAGAGGAGAATTTTAGGATAAATTATAACTTTTCTACATCCTTTGTTCCTTGAAACTCTTGCCCATTATTTCGATTCAGAATTTATTTTTAATGCGTTAAAGCATATTGTTATTCTTAATGATTACACACAGGTTGGGTGCAGAACCACAAGAAAATCAGTACGAGACTGAGCTGGCAGCTCCCCCTGTGCTGGCTGGCTTTCATCGGGTTAGGAGGTGCTAAGTAAACTGATGGAAAAAAAAAGCCACAAATAGTCTTACTCAGCCGTGCTTCCCTTCCTATTTGCTAAAATATTGAATTGCCAGCTAAGATGCACCCATTGATGCAGCAGTAGCATAATTTTTATGGAAATGACCAACCACCTGGTTATTTCCTGTTCCTGCCTGTTACTATCAATCTAGTGAAGAATCACTAGACAGGCAGGTCATAAGCCGTAGAGAGAAACATACTTCTATTATTTTGTCAAATAGGCATGTTGTCAAACTGCCTTCTAAACAGTCATGTTTATTCCTATAGATTAGTGATGCTCTCAGCCTTCCTCAGAGGAAAAAATTTTACTGCTGTAGGCAGTGGTTAGAGAAGAGAGTCATTAGCTGTGTGTCAAGAATAAACAAAGACGGAGGTAGAGCTTTAAATAAGACCTCCATATCAGCGTTTCCAAGGCTCAGAGATCATGGAGGGGGAGAGAACAGAAGTAAGTAAGATCCAGAAGCTTGGGAAGTACACTCCAAAAGGACAATGCTAGGACACTGGGTCCCTCAGCATTTCATCACAGAAGTAGAGGAGATTGTTGGTGTCCCAAGCCTCCCTGCGGGACTGCTGATAGTTAACGTTTGCTCCTGGAGAAGGAATCGTTTACTTCGGTGAAGCAGCAACTAAAGAGTTGCCACCACTACAGTAAATACCCTCCCACGTATGCTTAGGTAAAAGACTCTAATTAAATCCAATGGATCAAACAAGAAACTGAGAAATTAAAGTAGGAGGGAGTGTTTTGAGGAAGGATCTTGACAGAAGAGGAAAGGAGGTGTGAAAGGTAATGGGGGTGTAAAAGTGAATAACTTACATTTATACATGAACATAGACATGGCACTATCAATGAATACAATAATGGGGAACCAGTAAAGTTAATTAAGGAGAAAGTTTCTTTAATTTCAAAACCATTGATTACTCTTTATTATTCCTTAGACTATCAAAGCCCAGTTTTCTCCTTCTTTTGTTTCAATTATTTATTGTGTTTTCAGTTAGTCTCTTGTTCCATCTCGTTCTTTTAAATAAATTATCACCTATTATTAGTCAACTAATAATAAACACCATGTACATAAAATATGTTCTACTTTCCCCCGCAATGTCTTAACTACATTCATTCTAAGATTCTTGGGACATAAGCTTTTTTTTTCTTTCCTTAATATCTATTAATTGTTCCATGTTGAATGTATATTAGCACCTTACTTTATTGTTTTCAGTAATTTGGTACTTTTGATAGATTATTCAGGATAAGGAGAATTAAAATCTAGAGCAATTCTTTCCCTCACGAAAGCCTCACCAAATCTTTAACTTACCACTTTCTTTCTATAGCCCATTCCTAGTCCTGACTACAGTTCAGTGGACACTAATATATATTTTATTGATAGTACTGGCCTCTTGATTTATTGCATCATTTCTATTCACACTGGAAGTATTTCTCTGAATAGTCTTCAGAAGAAAAAAATAGAATTTTTATACACCTAAGTTACAGTTAATATTTTCAGACCTCATTGTGGCATTCGTATTTTAATAATCATTCTAAAAGCAGGGAAGAGAAATTATCAATTTATTGTCATTAGTTATGGCCAGTTTTATAGAAGCTTCTCAAACGTTAGTGAAAGATCAAATTATAGTCACAAATAGTGATTGCAGGACCTGTAGACCGATTGCCTGTGGTGATTAGGGGGAGGAAGCTGGCAAAGATCATTTTTTCTCTATGTATTATTGGGGAATGATTGGAATCAATATTTCCCTAAGACTAAATCACAAAATATCAGTTTCATAAAATAAATGAACAATGTCCAAATGTTCATCTTTTCAATTATTTTTGAACCTTTATATGCATTGATTTTTTTTTAAACAATGAGTTTAAAACCATACAATAATGATTTATAGGGCAGGAGAGATGGCTCAGCAGTTGGGAGCACTGCCTGCTCTTCCAGAGGACCCAGGTTCAATTCCCAGCCACCCACATGGCAGCTCACAACTGTCTGTAACTCTAAAACCTGACACACACAGACATACAATGCACATAAAATAAAAATAAATATTTATTTTTAACAAATAATAATTTATTAAAAAGGCGTCGGTATGTTTGAAGATGGGTATGTGGAAGGATTTGGAAAGAGGAGGAGGAAGGGAGAATTTTTGTAATTATAATCTCAAATATTAAAAAATATACATAGTTTTATTTCACAGCAAGCATCTCAGTTGCTGTGGTACTTCAGAACCACAAGCAACGCTGCTGATGGTCCATCGGCAGAGTTACTGTCCTGAGAGAAGAGGTGTGAGTGGTACTCAAAGGGGAAGTGTTCATCTGCTTTGAGATAAGTCAGATGCTAAGGGCCCTACACCTGAACACACACGTGAGTCACGCAAAGCTGGATTCCTTACTTACGGCACAGAGCTTAGCAGCGCCATAACATCTCGGGGTAAAGAGGGCAATGTTGCCATTCCTGCAAGTCCTGAGGATCTACTAGATGCGATGGAGCTCTCTGTCCCGGAGCAGCATAGGGAATAGCTAAGTTTTCAGAAGGCTTATAGTATAATGTTCTGTGATTGTTGAGCATAACAAGGTGAAGATGTGGAAGTAAAAGGAAAGAATCATGGGGTATAAACTGTTTAGGCAGCCCTTTATTGGGGGGATTAATGCAATTTTCAAAAAGTTCTACAGTTTTGGCAGGATTTCTCATCATAAGCCATGCTGTTTCAGAAAAGTAAGCCTTTCTACTTAGGACAGAATCATTTATATATGACTGCAAGCATGACAGATGGTTTATAGTCTCAGCTGTCAGTTATAAATCTCTGCAAAGCACTGAAATAGGGATCTATGCAAATGACCACAGTGGTCAGAGAACGAGGAAGGCTGGGGGCTTTCCGGTGGAGCCTGAGATGTTCCTGTATAGTTGCTGGTGGTGCAGAGGTAACATAACACTAGCGGAGGGCAAAGGGCCATAGAGGGTGAGAGCTCAAAAGTGCAGCCCAGGCAAGAAAGATTAAAGTCAAAACAGAGAAGATGGAGCGTATAAATAAGAAAATGAATGGAGACTTTCCAAAAATCAAGATTTCTACTAGAAGAACGGAGAAGGTTTACCCTTTGCATCTTAGGTTCTGCGTCTGCTTTGCAGTCTCTGCTTTATGGAAAAGACGCGTTTTACATTAAAAGAAAGCAGCTGTATTACAAAGCAGTGCTCATGCCAGAGAAAGCCTATCATTTTGACCAAGAGTACATCTGTAGAGGACAATGTACTGTCAAGTACGATTAGATCAAATATTAATAAAACAAGAAACAATCTACCTTAAAGAGTGCAAACTGAGACACATGGTGACCCCTGATTGTGGCCTTGGACAGGTGTTAAACATTATTAAAATTTGTTAAAAACCATTGTTCATGTCAGTGACAAGTCCTTCAAGACTGTATTCCAAGAGGCTCCTATTGTCCACATGGCGGATATGGCTCTGAAACTGACAACTGTTATATTCTCTTGTTGCCCTCACAGCCTTGAATAAAGTTCTGTCAGTCTAAAAGCCAGCAGCAAGTACTGGCTATTCAAACGCTCCATGATACATTGATAAAACCACAGGAAGACTGCAGCTGACTTTTTTAGACTCTTAATGGTGCAAACTCAGGACTGTCTCATACTATGTAGCAGACATTTTGCTATGTGAAACCTCAGTGAAATCAAGATTGAAAGGTAACACTTTGTACTTAGTCCAGAGGAGAGCATGCTCCATCGTGACCTAACAGAAGGATTGATGATGAAGGCCCCGGGAATGTGGTTGCCATAAACACTGATCGCCAACACGCTGTAATTGGCACAAACACTGCTACTCAGGCTATCTAAGCAGGCTGTTCGGTTTACTTTGTGACTCTACTGGAATACACTCTTGACATCCCTTTTACATGGGATTCTATTTCTATTTTCTTAGATATAAAATGCAGTGACAGATCAAAAATTAGTTGTAACCTAGTCCATCTTGGTGAATAGATAACTTTATTGGGGCTCCCCACAGGAGAGCAGGTGAGAGGTTACTTACAGGCTCATGAATATCTCAAGAACAGCTGTGTCACCACAAAGCCATCCCATAATAGATGATGACTCACAAAAGTTGCATCCCTGGAGTTCCCATCGCCACTAAAGAATCAGCTACCTCATGGGGTTCTTCTCCTTAGAAACTGTTTACTGTTTATATAACCAGGAAAAGAGGAGGCCTTATGACTCCTGTATGTTTCCTGAGCCTCCTGAGTCATGGAAGTTATTGTGAGCTTCATGCACTTTGCACAGCTCTGTTTGTCTCCAAGAAGTAATGCTTCAATCCAGAGGAAACAGCTGCACAACAGGCTGCTCTGCCTTCCTGGTTGTCCTCTGGGACATTAATCTCAGTAAAATATTTCTCAAGTGCCATTTCTTGCTTTCCTTTAGCAGTGAAGAATGGGATGGTAACAAGAAGAAGGCAGCAGCGGGAGCTGCAGGGAAGGAGTAGCTGAGCAGACAAAGATCCAGTGAGCGAAAAGGGGCAAGACAGCCAGTGGCTCTGTGCTTGACTAGGCAGCTAATGTAGTCCAAAAGTATAGATCATGCATAGAAAGGATGGAGAGCTGAGTTTGAAGAAAGATAGACAGCCCTGTTTTCTGAAATAATTCTAGAAGGCTGTCCAGACTTTAGAGAAAAGGGCCTCAGATGCCTCAGACCGAGAGCTGTGAGAATGGTCACAGTTAAAGAGGGAGATGAATCACAGCGCCTGGGCCTGCTCAGACACCGCAACACACGCTGTAGTCAAAGGATAAGGGAATCCAACTTCCTCTTCCTACAGAGAAAATAGTGCTGACCCAAAAAGGCCAATATTAGGGCCTGCATCCAGAATGCTACACGGCAGGGTACCGTTGCTTCCCTTATCAATAGTTAGCTTCTACAGGCACTGAAGATGTAAGACGATGACAGATATGAGATATTGAAACCTTCATAATTGCAATCTCTGTCGGCGAAGATGAAAGGAATCCCGATTGCTATTAATATATAATTTAAATTTATATATTATAAATTTATAAATTTAAATAATTGTATTTAGTCATCTCTATCAATAGGTGGAAGTAAAAATGCATACATTCCAATAATAAACATATTCACCACTGTATGGTTTCCAATGCCTTCTTTTAATAATGTAATTTCAGTTTTGGCATAAATAAAAAAAATGTTGCCCATAAACATTTTGTGAAGTGAATAAGAATCCTATTATGCAAATAGAATATAAACTGTTTGTAATGACGCCCCTTATGTAAAGAATAATTAACTTTACTAGTATTAGAAAGTTATACTGTAATCACCTAAAATTATAGGTTTATTAAATTGGATCATTATATTTTCCTCTATTATTACATTATTGTTATCATTTAAGTAAGATATGTACATTTTATTCTGGTAGGTTGATATTTAATTGAGTAAACAATATTATTAGCATATTTACAGAACTTGGAAACTTCAGCTTTACTTCTACTTTTCTAAATGTATTGAGTCTTTCAGTGTTTTGGCTGTGGTTATTATGTGGCAAATGTCTTTTTACATCACAATACAAAACATGCATTTCTCCTACTCGAAGTGTTCAACAGTCAGTTAATATTGAGTAGTCTCTGTGCTTTTGCAGGATCTTCTTGAGGTCACATTATCTTGTATGATTTGTGTGAATTGTGTTTCTCTGGCACTTACTATTTTTGGTTCTTTATACTCATGCAAGTAATAAACTCAACCTGACAGGGATTAATTCTATTTCTTGTGTTTCATTTCTGAGCAGTGATAACCCAAATAAAATGCATTTCTTAGTCCTCCTTATTATCACGAGTTCATTTTAATTTTGCTCTATTACTGAACCATCAGACCAATGCGTTCCTCAGAGTTACTTTTGAAGAATTGCACATCACCATTTCCCTTCCTCTATCATCTTTACTTTCAACCTCCACACTCAAGATTTGTGGTTCTAGGCTTTGTAGAATAAAGCTGCAATTTTAGGTCTTCATTGTTGGTTTAATTGGAGAGAATCAGCAAGTAGACCCACTTGTGGGTGAATCTATGAAGATGTTTGCCGAGAAGCTCAAGTAGGGAGAGGAGACCTGCCTAGATCATGGTGAGGCCATCCCTTGAGTTGGAGGTCCAGGCAGACCAGGAGTGGGAAAGGCTGTCATTCTTCCCTGTTATGTGCTTCCCAGGGAGATGTAGACGCCTCACACTGTGGCACAGAGATAACCACATCTTCCCATTACATGGGCCAAGATGAATATTTCTCCCCTTAGGTAGAATATTTAGTCTTTGTGTTGAATATTTAGTCTTAGAAGCAGAAAACATAACTGATGATGCAGCCAAAACCCATAGTCACCATAAGCTTGAGACAAAACTTTTCCAGAGGAAACACAACACATGGCTGCTCACTCCAGACAGGAAGCCCATCTCAGGCCAAAGTCAATACCACCAAAGATGACTTGGTGAACCAAAATGTTTTATTGGGATTGCGTACAGGAGTAACACTGGAAGCTTACTGACAGGAGCAGAGATAACTCAAAGACAGCTGAGCTGCATCACCAGATTCATCCCAGCACTGGTGACAGCTCACAGAAGCTGGAAATCTAGAGCAGCCTTCAGTCAGTTCAACAGTTGGAGAATATCCTTTCCATGTGACTTTGGTCTATAACAATTCCAGGCATCGAAGCTGGTTTCTTCTCCCAGGCAACTGGTGTGGTCTCAAAAATCTTCCTTGTAATTTTGTTTCTCTAAGAATGAGTCTTAATAGTTTTTATTGCTTACAATGGCAGGGACGATTCTCAGCAAATCTCCTCAGTTTCAGGGTCCTGAAGCTATTTTGGTTTAAACAGATTTCTCTGCAGGATGGAATGTTTCAACCCCAGAGAAAATTAATAACACAAGACCATATGGATAAAAAACCTTAAAGTAATTGTTCTACCCTTGAAATGGAGGAAGGTTTCAGATGTGGTTAAACATAGACCTTGTATTAATTAGCCAATCTCCTAGCTATATCCAACATCTCTGCCTTTTAGATTCATATTTTACTAGTCCATTCCACAGTATACCAGAATTGTTATGTATGACCATCAGTGTACATAGAAATCCAGGTTCCTGAATTGTACCTTGGACATTCTTTCTTGCTTGCCGTGCATCATCCACTTACAATGGATTCAAATAGATGCCCTGTTAAGCAAATGGTACCTAGGGATATAAAAGTAGGTTTCTGGTCAATAGAGCATATAAAATTCAACGTTGGCCAATAAACCAATAATAAAGTTTCAAGTGTATTTTCTCACACTGAGCATCATGAATGACCATGAAACTAAATTCTGCTCTTACTATACTATTCTGTTTTCTCTTTATGGGATAGAAAATCAAACTGTGAGTTTCATGAATTCTCAGTCAATGTTATACCACTGAGCTGTATCTCATTTCCTCAACATGTTGTTTTAAGCTGCTATATTTTAGTTTGTTCCTCAGAAATAGGGAAATAACAAGAATCACAAATGATGCTATCAAATCTTGGTTATACATCACTCTACACTTGGCTTTTATTATATCAATTTATATCAACTGCAGATGGATATAAATGATGCAGTCATTCTTTGTCTCTGTCATGTGACTCCTACACCTGGATTTGCAAACAATAGGTCAACTGTCAAATGAGAAAGGTAAACTATTTCTTGTAGATAAAGCATTTAAAAAATATCACTTCAGTTTTCTCTATTATTGCTCACATGCTATAATTCAACACTTGAATAATGATCACAATGCCTAAAAATAAAATATTTAGTAATTTTGTATTCTTCCAAATTATAAGCAATTATAGAAGGAAAAAATTTAAAACTCACAACTTGACAGAAAAAATTTAATAGAAAACTCTAATTTACCTGCCTTGCATCATTTCATTTTGTAATAATTATTTGGCTGTGAAGAAACATTAGGATAATTACCCAAAGTTAGGTTTTGTGACCGTTCTTGCTACATCAGGATGAGATGCACCCAAGAGATGAAATTGGTTCCAAACACATGAATTTTTACTTGAATACATATATTTATGTGAACCCCGGAAAACAGGCAGAAGGCTAAGTAACATGATCACATTAAAATGCCACAGAAACAAGCCAGGTATGGTGACGCACACCTTTAAACTCAGCACTCAGCGGGGGGAGCTCTGTGAGTTTGAGGCCAACCTGGTCTCCAATGAGAGTCCAGGACTGCCAAGGGTACACAGAGAAACCCTGACTTGAAAAACTAGCAGACAGATACGATAGAAACACACTGAAGAGAAGCAGTCACCACCACTATGACACAGCAAAACAACAAGGATTTCCGAAGTCGCAGTCCTTATCCTAAGGCTGGTAGAAGGGTGCCTCCTTTTCTACTCTTTTCCTTCACTTCTAAGGATGGCCATCTGTCACCCTGTGTTTCCAAGTGATTTGTGAGTTACATTTATCATGGGGGCCATGCATGCCCTCTGAAGAGTATTAAAATATGTATGTTATGTGTTAGTTTAGCAATTTTACTTATGATTCAAACACACTATAATACCATAGTTACAAAATTATTTAATGGTTTTCAGATTGTAGCACATTTTACAGCACTATTACATGCAATTTTCAGACAGAGCAGTTATTTTTGTTAGTATACTGTATATCTGGTTCTCTAGAAAAGTATTGAGACAAATCAGAATAATTTGTGTGTCTCCTTGCCCAGCATTTGTCCCAATCAACATACTTTGCTTTAACTGTGTGTGTGTGTGTGTGTGTGTGTGTGTGTGTGTGTGTGTGTTATAATCAGAAGTAAACGGTGGTTGTATTTTTCAGGTGGTTTCTCTCATGCCTCTTTGTTTCAGTACACTGGAACTGCAGGCCAGTGAGCTCCGGGATCCCACCTGGCTCTGCTTTGCTAGCGTGGGAATGACAAGTTCATGCTAGCATGCTTGAATATTCTTACATGGGTTTGGGGGATTAAAATCAGGTGTGTATGCTTGGGTAGTTAATACTTTACTAACTGAGCTATCCCTGGAGCTCCTAGATGGCTTTGATTATCTCTAAGTCAGCTGCCTTGAGTCTAAGCCTCATTGTGAAATAGGTAACAGATCTGACCGAGACACTAAGTATCTGTTAAGTTTTCCAGAAACTAAAATCTTTTCTGAAGTCTTAGAGAGAATATACCTACCTTCTCTGAACCCTGCTTTCTAAGTGGAGACTCATCTCTAAGCAGTGTTCCTTTCTACAACCTGAGTTTCTTCGCTCTCTGTGAGTCTCTGCATGGTGTGTGAGAGCTGAGCGCTGTGTACAGGCGTGGCTCAGCTATAATCCCCGCACAGTAGGACCATAGACGAGAACAGAGGCCATATGGAAGTCCACGAGGGCTTGGTGAGCTGCTCGCAGGTTTTACAAAGACAGCTCTGTGACCTTTTAGAACAGGTTTTGTTCTGATGGGACAACCCGGTGAGACTTTCAGACTATTAAAGGGAATGTTTTTAGTGTCTTCAGGGTCGTCATACTGACATCCAGTAAGACGCTTAGCAGCATAGAACGTATTATTTGGGTTGGCGACAGCCTGTGGCTTTGCTGGCATGCCGACAAGTCATTCTCCATTTGCTGTAAAGGCAACTACAGAAGAGGTAGTTCTGGTACCTTCGGCGTTCTCCGGGACCTTTGTATGCCCTCCATAACTGCAACACACCAGTTAGTACCCACCCAAGTCAAGACCAACAACTGCACTCACGATTGCTTCTGAATCATAATCCCTTCTTGAAAAACAAAACTACAAGCTTCATGGGTAATACCATTTCGGCCATACGGGTGTCGGGCGGCCGCAGGGCTCCAGGAGGCACATGGCCGCCGCTCTGTCGGAGCTCATCACGGCAGCTGGACAGAGGGACAGAATACGAGGCAGAGAACTTAATATATCATTTCTAAGGTCATAAATCCTCATTTCTATTTACAGAAGAGTAGGTCAGTAAACCATGGTATATTTATAAAACAGATTCTTAAGATATTATGATAGTTGACAATTAGTGACCTTGTAACACAAATCAACATAGATCTGTATGAAATAAAATGGGGGAGAAACAGACTGAGTATGTATACTTATGACATCAAAGAAGCAAAGAAATGAGAATAAAAGTCTGTATATAATTTTAACAAAAATTATATTAGCATTTTCATACTTGAGATATTCCACATATAAAACCATACACACACATATGGGCACAGGCACACACACACACACACACACACACACACACACACACACACACACACACTGCTAAAAGGAAATTTGCTGAATGATAATGATGTAATGAGATCCTGGGGAAACTGCAGGACACACAGTCTATGTTATACACCTAAAAGTTGGCCCTGCAATTCTCACGGGAATTTCTACCTAGGACCAACTTTAATATAGCAGAAAGTGTGACATTACTTAAAATGTGTATTATATGCAGCTATATGTATACATCCTTAGTAAATAAGGACATTTGGATGAGAGTGCTCCCATGGACTCACATTTGACTACTTGGATCCAAGCTGGCAGAACTGTTTGGGAAAGATGAAAAGATATGGCCTTGTGTGGAGTTTAAAGGGCTGGCCATTCTTAGTTCTTGCTCATGATTCTGATAAATACGTCACCTCTCAGCTGCTCCTTTGCCCTAACTCTCTGAAACAATTAACCCAATTAAATGCTTTCTTTATTTTCATTTTGTGTTCATTGGTGTTTTGCCTTCATGTTTGTCTGTGTGAGGGTGTCAGATCTTGGAGTTACAGACGGTTGTGAGCTGCCATGTGGGTGCTGAGAGTTGAATGTGGGTACCTTGGAAGAGCAGTCACTGCTCTCAACCACTGAGTCTTCTCTCCAGCTCCTTAAGTGCTTCCTTTTACAAGTGACCCCAGTCATGGTATTTTAGCACATCAATAGAAAAGTAACAAAGATGGGAATAGTGTCTATAACTACTATGGAAAAATGACTTGGTTTTAAATTAATAGAGTATGAATTATAAGAACAGCACACATTCATTATCCACAGGGTGCACATGCCAAGATGCGCAGTAGAAATTTGAAGCTACAGTAAGAAGCCCTGTGTACACTGCTTATATTTTCTTACATATGCATAATTATCATAACCTCTAACTTAATAAGCATGAATAGTGAAATAAGGGAAAAGCTAACATGGGTCTTTGCTTCTTTCAATAATTTCCAGACTTGTTTTACCTGTAGAACTTAGCAACCTCAGCACAATGTTTTTCTTTCATTATTAACTCAGAAGTTTTAAAACTTTCTATTTTGCCAATATTACTTAGCCTTATTTGTAATATGTGAATGTATTGTAAGTAAAATAAGAGTTACTTGGGAACACAATTGATGTAAAACCATATGAGCTCACTTGATGGTTAATAAGAGAGTCAGGGGTGGATAGTCACACACCCTGGATCTGCTGGGCACAGGCACAGTTCAACTGGATGGCAGGACGGAATGCAAGTTTCACCACACTGCTCAGATAAGCATAACTTTAACCTTCATGGTTTCTTTATTTTTGGAACTTTTCATTAATTTTGTGCAGACCACTATTGACCACACGTAAGTAGTGCCCAGAAAGCAAACCCATGACAAAAGACATTTTTGTAGATTACAACTAGAAGCATTTTAAAATGTTAGCTTGCTACACACTGCGGCTTACTATCATTTAGACTGTTCCAGTGTTCATATTAGATCCAAAAGACAGAGAAGATGGTCTCATTTGCCATAACAGTCAGGGAATACATGCTTCTTATATCTGAACTCATTCCCCAATATTAAGGAGAGTTAAATATTCATACAGTTAACAAGCTCACTCATCAAACGTCTGTGCGTTGGACCTCTGTACAACTAGAGGATGGTGGTATCTTACATGGTACAGTTAACAATTAAGGAAAGCCTTTTGCATTTATGTAGATGAAAATATGTTGGGTAAATATGTAGTTTATCTATTTATTAGCATACTTTAGTAGTTCATAATATAGCAATCTTTGATACTTTCTGTAACCTACTGTAACTCTTCAAATCAAATATTTTATAACTTGTGGGAACACTGGACATATGGTGCTGCCACCTGCTATCTCTTTAAGAAGATAAAGAGGCCATGAATCTGGAAGGCAGGCAGTTAGCAGCCTCTGATTATAGCACTTGTAAGATGTTACCTCATCTCTCCCAGCCAATTGCTCACTTCCAGGGAGCAGGGGAATGAAGGAGACTGTCTTCATCTAGTGCCTGAGTATAGCGGTCCGGTGTGCGGGTGCTCTAATAGAGAGCCGGTGCTGCAGATGCTCCTATTGCTTTCACCAAGACTTTCTGAGAGGTTTTGCTGCCAGAGGATTGTGCTGGCCGATTCCACTTCCTTTCCATTTCCTTCCACAGATATCTTCTGTGTCTTATGACCTGAGGCCTTTCTTCACCCAATTCTGATTCTTCTCATCCATATTAAATGTTTCATAAATTTCCAAGCTTTTAGCACCATCTCAGCATCTGCTACCCAGAGGTGATGTGTGAGAACCAGTGACATACTCAGTCAATTCTTTTTTATGACATGCAATCTGAGATCACCTCTTGTGTACTGATGCTGAATTCCAAACAATCATCCCTAATTTACACATCAGCATTTCACTGAACAAATTCCGGTATGACTGTCAGCATGTATTTTACTGTAATATGAGCATCAGTTATTTTCATTTTCTTTGGGTCGTGTCTCAAATGCCCAATATGTATGTCTGAAAAGCTATGCCAAGATCAAAAGACCTTTGCGATTATATCCGTAACTCACAGCCTCGTGGTCACTGTACTCCTTCTGTGCTCAGAAAACATGAGATTCATACTCAACTCAAATACAATAGTAGACATAAAATCTTCTGCTTTCATACTTTCTTCTTTTGTGCTTTTACATTTAATTAAATAACTAAATTTCATCTATAGACTTTATTTTGAAGGCTTAAAAATAAAATAACAGCCACAAGTACTTCCATCATCTTCCTTCCCAGTTATTTCTCAGATCTTTTTTTTTACATGTGCCTGAAATTACTTAGCAATTACCATAAATGCATGTGAGTAACTAATGCTCCAGTAAGTTAGGAAGTTGCTTAATATCTGTCTTTTCAGCTGAACATAAATTCCCATGGGAGAAGAACATATCTTTCTTTCTTGTCGATTCATCACCAATGTTCTTACAGTGCTTTTTTAAATAATTTGGTCAATGAACTGAATATTCATGAATGCCTGAAAAGAAACTTCATCATTTCTTCACAAAATCCTGGATGATTTGAAGAGAGGGTAGTCAAAAGTTATTTTAAAAGCTCTACGTAGAGAATTGGAAAATCAATTTAGGATAATTCAGTATCAGGAAAGCTATTGCAAATCCAAATAATAAAGAGGTTATGAAAAATAATGAAGAAAATATACCTTACAATTGTAGGTGGTAGAATGTTCTTAAGCCATTGCGATATAGGAAGAAATTATGGTTGTAAGGACTGTTCCCCACAGAGCAGTCCCAGCACACACACCACTAGAGCTCCTGAATGTCCCAACGTTTCATATGATCCAACTAGAAGGCAGAGGGCAAGAGAATCTATGAATGACAGTGTAATATAAGCATAGCAACCTTCCACTCCAGGACACAGAGCAAGAGAAGGTGAAAAGTAGACCCAGAAAGCCAGATGTGTTCAGCACAGAACACAGTTAAAGCTACTGTATGCCATGTCTACCAGCACATGTATTTCTTATAAAATATAAAATGTATTGTCATTTTTAACCATGATCATTTTTATCTGATTAGTTCATTGCAAAAATATTTACGTACACACAACAATGCTTCAACTTTTTAAAAGATATAATAGTAACTGTTAGCTGTATTGAAAACAATTCTCACCATAGCAAAGAGTGTAAGAATTCTCAACTCTCATGGAAAGAAAAACAGATGATATCAGCTTTATTTGTATGACCTATGAATCTAGCAATAAAAACATGGTTATAATAATAGAAATGAAACACAAAATCCACTAGCTAAGGATCTAATGGCATTTGGTGAGCCTTGGTTAAGGAGAGTCAGATTTCTTTAATGATATAACCCCTGGTAGGCTGACTACACTCCAGGCCCCACCTCCAAAAGTAGCAGAACACAAGCTGGGCTCAGAGGTTACATAAGGTGAAAAAGAAGGGAACTCAGGGTTACATGGATGAGAAGGTGAGGGTGGGGACTCACTATGGGAGGAAATACAAGTGAAATATAGTGTGTGGAGTTATCACAAACTATCAAAAAATTTTAAAGAATATATATTTGCCTTGAAAATAGCAATTATTTAGAAGTTGTGAAGTTGTGATTCCTTTGGAGTATGACCACGTCATGGCTAAAGTTGGGCGGAGAGAGCAGTTTCACACTAAATGCTTACTTGTACAAAATTGAAAATAGCTGGGTTTTGCCTTCATTGCATAACTTCAGTAATAACAATCATTCTGCTGTGTCTCTTCTAGTTTTCTTTACTGTTTCACTGAGATCTACCTCAGATGTCTCATATAACGATTTGGACATTTTCCTGAGATGCCATTCATAGTTGGGTGTTCATAGGTTCCCACAAGATTTTAAGTGATTCTAATCAAGTTTCATTCAATATGCAATATGCTTGCATTCAACACGTTTTATTTTTTTCCAGAGGGTCAGGACCTAGAGCATCCATATATTTCAAAGGAGGATTTATTAGGTTGGCTTACAGTGTAAAGACAACATAATCCAATGCTGGCTGGCTCAAAGAGACCGTAAATCTGGTATCCTCTCAATCCAGGATGTGGCTGAAGACTTGGAGGATTCCTAGGGACCCACTGCTTCTTGTTTGCTTCGTTTTATAATGGAAGTCAAAAGTGTTGTCCTAATCTAAGTGAGTGAATGAAGCAACCTTTGCAACAAGTTTGGTGAATTTGCTGTTGAATGTAATAAATGGATAAATGAATGAGTGAATAAATAAAACAGGCAATCTTCCTTTCATCTTTTATCTGGAAAACAACCAGAATATGCATTACCCACATTTAGACAGGGTCTTCCTACTTTGAATAATCTAATCCAGAAAGTCCCTCACAGGAGTAGTTTGCCTTTAAATTTATTTCAGATATAGTCAAGTTGACTATCATGATTAACCTTATCCTAATGTTAAGAATTTAATAGCAGTTCTTTTTTTCTTTCTCTTGTTTTAATTAATTTACTCAGATTACAGCTTTATTGTTTTCCCCTCACTTGTATCCTCCCATTCCTCCCTCCCTCCCACTTTTACCCTATTCCCCTCCCCTAGGTCTGTGACGGAAGTGGACTTCTTCCACCACATGGTCACAGCCTATCAGATCTCATCTTGGTAGCCTGCTTATCCTGAAGTAAAGTTATGACTTTTGTTTGGAAGTCCACTCCTAGTTCATTGACTAAGGGAAAAAAAAAAGATTAAAAACAACCTTTTAAGTGTGTGAGCTTCGTTTGTGATATAACCCCGTCATCCCTTCTTTTTACTACTTGTATAGAAATTTCTAACATTCCATATGGATTTATCATCATGTAATTTACTTAGTTTTTAGATATTGCTATTTGAATCTATTTTCATAAGTAGAAACTATAATTTTTACAAAGTAGAGCTTTACACATATTATCTATGCTAAAAAATTTTGATAAAGATATTTATGGACTATATATTCTGTTATCATCTCATTCCTCCTCATTTTTAGATAATCCATCTAGTATAATTACCAGATAAAATATCTGGTTTCAAACAAAATTCAAGGAGAGCCGTCACTCAGGCCTCATGCACCCCGTTCCTTCCACACAGCACAACTTCCATTCCCAGAGTCCTGTGGCCACCACGGACAGATGGAAGAGACCACTATGCTCTATCCTCCTGGCTGCTGGGTACACCTGGCAAGCACAGCAGTGGTAAGCTATGTGCTACGTGTCCCCCCTCCCCGGCCTGGCTTACCTCCTCCATTCCTGGATCATAGCTATACCTGCATTAGGCCTGGGGCCATGGAGACCACAGGTAAACCTCTCTCCCCTACTGCCTGCCAGACGGAGCCCCCAAAACACTCCCAACAGAAGTAAAGCCACACTTTTCCCTGAAGCTACATTTTCTGGCCTGCAACTCTGCATGTATTACCTGAGGCCTGCCAATAACAGAGACAACCAGATGTCTGAACAGCCAGCATAAGGACACAAAAAAGTGAGAGCCAGGGCAATGTGACAATAGCAAAACCCAGCTACAGCAAGACCAGAATAACTTAACACACATGAAGCACAAGAACATGACCTTAAACAAAATCTTATGATGCTAGAAGCCTTTAAAGAAGAAATGGGGAAAATCCCTTAAATAAATACAGGAAAGCATAATTAAACAGGTGAAGAAGATACAAGTGAAGAATGAAAATGAAAGTAGAAGCAATAAAGAAAACACAATGGAATCCTGGAGATGAAAAACCTAGGGAAGAGAACAGGAACAACAGATGCAATCATTGCCAATAAAATCCAAGAAATGGAGGAGAAAATCTAATGTGTAGCAAATATGATATTAAAGAATTGATACTATAGTCAAAGAAAATGTTAAATCTAAAAAAATTCCTGACATAAAACATTCAGGATCTGGGATACTATGAAAAGATATAACATAAGAATAATTACAATAGAAGAAGGTGAAGAATCCCAGCTCCAAGGGCCAGAAAATATTTTCAACAATTCATAGGACAAAATTTCCCCAACCTAAAAAAATGACAAGTCTTTAACCATACAAGAAGTTTACGTAACACCTATTAGATTGAACCAGAAAAGGAAATTCTTCTGCCATACAATAATCAAAACATTCAATCCATAGAACAAAGAAAGAATATTAAAAGCTGCTAGGGAAAAAGGCCAAGTAACTTACAAAGGCTGATCTATCAGAATTGCAACTGATTTCTCAACAGACTCTGAAATCTAGAAGAACCTGGTCCAGATAGCTTACAGCTTCTAAAATACAGTAGGTGCCAACCTAGACTACTAAACCTACTAAAACTCACAATCACCACAGATGGAGAAAACAAGATAATCCAAGACAAAACCAAATCTGAATAAGATCTACCCACAAATCCATCCCTACAGTAAATACTAGAAGGAAAACTCTACCCCAAGTATGGTAACTACATCCAAGAAAATACAAGAAATAAATAATTCCACACCAGCAAAAATAAAATAAGGGAAATACACACACAAACACACACACACTAATACCAGCAACAGCGAAATAGCAAGATTAACAATCATTGGTCATTGATATCTCTCAACATCAATGGGCTCAAATAACCAATAAAAATATACAGGCTAGCAGAATGGATACATAAACAGAACATGACTTTCTACTGTGTAGAAGAAATATGCCTCAACAACAAAATAGACATATCCTTAGCCAAACTAACTAAAAGACCCAGAGATACCATCCAAACTGACAAAATTGGAAATGAAAAGGGAGACATAAAAACAGATAATGAGGAACTCCAAAGGATCATTAGGTCTTATCCCAAAAACCTGTACACCACAAAATTGGAAATTCTAAACAAAATGGATGATTTTCTTGATATATACCACTTACTAACATAAAATCGAAGTCAGGTAAATAATTTAAATATATTTATATCCCCTAAGGAAAGAAAAGTAGTCATTAAAATCCCCACCAACACACAAAGCCCTTGGCCACATGATTTTGTGTAGAATTCTATCAGACTTTCAAAGAAGAGCTAATCCCAACTCTTTAAACTATTCCACAAAATAGAAACAGAAATAACATTGTGAAACACATTATATGAGGTTCCAATCACCCTGATACCTAACCCACACAAAGACTCGAAAAAGAAAGGGAATTTCAGACCAATCTCCCTTGTGGACACGGATGCAAAAAACACTATATAAAATACTCACAAACAGAATACAAAAAGACACAAAAAAATCATACACCATGATCAAATAGGCTTCATCTCAGAGATGCAAGGATGGATCAACATATGAACATCTATCAATGTAATATACCAGATAAGCATCTGAAAGCAAAAAAGAAACATGATCATCTCATTAGATGAAGAAAAAGCCCCATCATGTTAAATGTCTTGTGAACAACAGGGATACAAGATGCATGCCTAAACACAATAAAGGGAATATAGGGAATATACAGCCAACCAATAGCTAACATCAAATTAAATAGAAGGAAACTTAAAGCCATCACAGTAAAATCAGGGATAACACAAAGCTGTGTTGTCTCTCCATATCTCTTCAATATAGCGCATGAAGTCTTAGCAAGAGCAATAAAACAACTAAAGGGGATCAAGAGGATATACTCCTTCAGCAAAGTGGGTGGACAAAAATTTAACACACAAATGTACACACACACACAAATCAGTAGCCCTCCTGTTTACAAATGAAAAACAGAGGTGAGAAAGAAATTAAGGAAGCAACACCCTTCCTTCACAATAGCCACAAATAATATAAAATATCTTGGTGTAACGCTAACCAAGCAAGTGAAACATTTATTAACCAGAACCTTAAGTCTTTGAAGAAGATATCAGGAGATGGAAAGATCTCCCATACTTGTGGATTTGTAGGATTAACATAGTAAAAAAGTCCATCTTATAAAAAGCAATCTACAGACTCAGTGCAATTCCCATCAAAATTCCAACACAATTCTTTACAGATCTTGAATGCAGAACCATCAACACCATATAGAAAAGTAAAATACCAGGATCACTAAAACACCTCCATAAAATAAAAGAACTTCTAGAGGTATCAACATCCCTGATTACAAGCTTTACTAGAGATCAAAAGTAAATAAAACTGCGGGGTATCAGCACAGAAACAAACAGGTTGATCAATAGAATCAAATGCAAGACCCAGAAATAGACTCACACAGTTAGGGACACTTGAGTTTTGACCATGAAGCTAAAAATATATTATGGCAAAAAGAAGGCATTGTCAACAAATGGTGCTGGTCTAACTGTATGTCTACATGCAGAAGAATGCAAACAGACCCATATTTATCACCCAGCACAAAACTCAAGTCCAAGGGGATCAAAGACCTAACAGAAAACCAGATCCATTAAATATATTGGAAGAGAAAATGGAGAATAGCCTTGGTCCTTGAAGAGGACCTACACCTCCTGCTCAGATGTGGTCAGTAGGCAGCACAGTCTCCATGTGGGTCCCATAATATGGGGTAGGAGATTCCTGGAACATGGAGTCTATTGTACATTCATTGATCATCTCCTCTTGGCAAGGTAGGACAGCCTTGCCAAGCCACACAGGAAGAGGATGCAGGCATTCCAGATAAGAGTTGATAGGCTGGGGTCACATGGTATGAGAGGAAGGCTCTCTCTTTCTGATGATTAGGGGAGAGGGGAAGGGGATGAAGAGTGAGACCAGGAGAAGTTGAGGGAGGTGGCTACAATCCAGATATAAAGTGAATAAATATTCTTAAAAAGAAATGCTCAAGGAACTTGGTCATCAGGGAAATGCAAATCAAAATGACCAAGATACCATATTCTCTATCAGAATGATTAAGATTAAAAACTCAAGTGGTAGCACATGTGGATGTGTGGAGCAAAGAGAATACTCCTCCATGGCTGGTGTGAATGCAAACTTGCACAACTGCTTTGGAAATCTGTAGGTTTCCAAGAAAATTGGGAATAGATCTACCTCAGAACCCAGCTACACCACTCCTGTGCATATACCCAAAGATGTTCAACCATACCACAAAGACACTTGGTCAACTATGTTCATAGCAGCTTTATTTGTAATAATCAGAAACTGAAAACAACCCAGATGTCCCTCAACCAAATACTGGATAAAGGAAATGTGGTGATTTATACAACGAAGTACTACTCAGCTACTAAAAACAAGGAAATCATAAAATTTGCAGGCAAATGGATGGAACTGGAAAAGATCATCCTGAGTGAGGTAACACAGTTTAAAAAATGGTATATGTTCACTTATTAGTGGGCATTAGCCATAATGTACAGGATAGCCATGCTACAACCCACAGACCTAAAGCAGCCAAGGAAGGCCCAAGGGAGGATGCTTGAATCTCACTCAGAAGAGGAAATAGACATCTGAAATTGGTCAAGAGAGGGAGCTCTGTGGGAGAGCGGATTCAAGGTGGTACTGGGGTTAGGGATCAGGTGTGGAGAAAATAGGGTGGGATGAGGTGGGGGTTGCAAGATGTGAGGGAGAGAACTGGAAGAGAGGATGGAAATCAGTGAGGGAGCAGTTCTGGGATAAGGGAAGCTCCTGAGACTGTTTGGGGCTATCCATAGCTGAGATCCTTAAGAGTGGAGGATGTAGAGCTTGGAGTCCCCACCTTCCATAGCCAGATAAGCCTTCCAGTGGAGGGAGAGTGGTGCTAACCAACCTATCTAGCCTTAGACCCAAAATTTATCTTGCCTACAAGAAGTGTATGGATGAAAGTGGAGCAGAGATTGAGGGCATGGCCAGCCAGTGACTGGCCCAACCTGAGATGACCACATGGGAGAGAGCCAGCCTCTGAGACCATTAAGGATACTCTGCTATGCCTGCAGACAGGAACCTAGCATAACGGACATCTGAGAGCTTTCATCCAGCAGCTGATAGAAACAGACGGCAGAGACCCACAGCCAAACAATAGACTTAGCTCAGGGGAGTTTTGTACAAGAATGGGAAAAAAAGACTGAGGGAGCAGGAAGGGTCAAGGACACTAAATGAGGACCTGCACAGTCAATTAACCTGGGCCCATGGAGGCTCACAGAGACTGAACCACCAATTTTAGCAGATGTGCAGCATGGTCATCACATGGGCACCCTAACAGGGGGCATAGAGGCTGTCTCTGACTATGTTGCCCGCCTTTGAATCCATTTCTCCTATCTGGGCTTCCTTGTCTGGCCTCAATGAGAGAAGTTTTGCTTAGTTCCATGTGACCTGAGGTGCCAGGATGGATTGGTATTACTTAATGGCCTCACATTCTCTGAGAAGGAGGAGGGGGGTGTGGGCAGAGGTGGGGTATGAGGGAAGGACTAGAGGAAAGGAGGCAGGGGGCTAGGATAAATATTTTTTAATTCAAGTTAATTTTACTCTTAATGTTAATGTACGTGTATATATGTATGTGTGTGTGTGTGTGTGTGTGTGTGTGTGCATAAATATATGCACATATGTATGTATATGTATATGAAAGTATGGAATATATACACCCCAGATACCTTTGTGCCTCTGAATAATCTACTGAGGTAAACCACATTTCAAATAAACAACACATTATATTTGCTCTTTCTTCTGTCTAGAACGACCCACTATCTCTTTCTTATTCACCGTGTTGATATGGCGTAGCACTGAGTCACAATGAAGCCTTCTCTAAATTCATAATTGTCATAAATGTCTCCCTTCTGCTATTTTTCAAATGTCTTTCTATAAGTTTTATTATATTTGTTTTCATTAATTATTTTACTATCTGAAATCACAGACCTACAATTATTATTTAAAAATTGTTTAAATTTTGTGTCTTGTAATTAAGAGAGTCTGCCTCCCATGTGACATACAGAATGAATCCTTAACATGCATATGGATATTTTCACCACATGACACTAATTTAATGAAGTATTTACTGGTTTCCCAACTAAATTATATTCCTGATAGATAAGCTAAGAGTTTAATTGTTGACTGTGCATTCTCAACACTTCCCTGATGCCAGATGTATTACACATTCAGTCAACTTTGATCAGTAATTGATGTTATGTGTCTTGTATCTCTACTTTTCTGCGCTGTACATTTTTATGTCCCCACAGCTAATTGACCTCAAAATCTGAGGCTTCCTGAGAACAAACACCGCATGGAGTCATATTAAAATGCACATCTGGATCATGCATCACAATTTTGGTGTCTGATGTGTTTGTGGGTACGTGTTTAAAGAATGGCACAAGGAATTTTAATGGTTTTGTGAATTGACTTGTCAGAAATCCAAGTCATTGATCATCTTTATAATTCTTATAATGAATGACTCTAACTCATGCATAGAGAAAGTTATAGTTGCTGTCACAGAATATGATTAATCATTTAAGAATTAATTTCAGTTAAATGCTCACAGATAAATTAGATCACTTTTGCCATTTGAATATCTGCTTTGCCTCATCACTTTTATGACTTCTCTTATCTTTTTGTGAGGCTTGTAAGCTTTCTGCCTACAAATTTGACTCAGTAAAACAGACCATTTGAGACACACTCAATTGTTCACATCTTAGAAGAGAAAAATCATTAAACTACTCACCAATTGAACGTAATTTAGCACCCTGCAAGCTTACCAGGCAACACATTTATTCAGCCTAATGCACTGTGCTCTCATTTCTAGCAACAGAAACCAGCTGCTTTTCTGAGTCCACAACAATTTACAGATAAAAATCAATCTGTTTTACCCAACTGGACTGCACAATACCTTATGAGTATTTATGTTTGTAACTTGATTTTTCTCCAAAAGCTAAACAACTTTTTAAAAAAACTTTAATCTATTAAAAAAAATTAAAGTTTTTTCTGTATTTTTAACTAGAAATGCCTTTCACAGAATTCTACATATATGTCTTTACCTTTATTTCCATTTTAATAAAAAACAAACTGTCTTTAAATATCCCAGGCCACACAAACTCTCAATCTTAGTGCCACAGCCTCCTGGTGCTGATAAAATTGGATGTCACCATGTTGAATGCAAATAGATCCATATTTATCGCACTGCACAAAGCTCAAGTTCAAGTGGTCCAAAGACCTCAACATAAAGCCCGACACATTAAAACTGATAGAAGAAAAAGTGAGGGAGAACTTTAAACACATGGGCA
Source organism: Acomys minous (assembly GCF_964271855.1). Classification (NCBI taxonomy): domain Eukaryota; kingdom Metazoa; phylum Chordata; class Mammalia; order Rodentia; family Muridae; genus Acomys; species Acomys minous. The sequence continues at coordinate 3,645,568 of NC_140491.1, forward strand.
CAGGAGACAATCTTCTGAATAGAGCAACACTAAGATCAACAATTAACAAATTGGACCTCATGAAACGGAAAAGCTTCTGTAAGGAAAAGATACTCATCACTTGGACAAACCATCAGCCTAGGGAATAAGAAAATATTTTCACCAACTCCACATCCAATTGATGAGTAATATCCAAAATATTTAAAGAACTCAAGAAACTAGACAACAAAAACCAGAATAATCCAATTTAAAATTGGGGCACACATCTAAACAGAGAATTCTCAATAGAGAAATCTCATGTGGCTGAGAAACACATAAGCAAACATTCAATATCCTTAGCAATCAGAGAAATGCAAATCAAAAGTACTTCAAGATTGCTTCGTAAACCTGTAAGAATGTCTAAGATGAACAACACAAATGAAAGCTCATGATAACGAGGACACAGAGCAAGGGAAACACTTCTCTGTGCTGGAGTGCAATGTACAGCCGCTATGGAAAGCAATATGGAGGCTCCTCACAAAATTGGGAATTGATCTGCCTCAATTGAAAATTGGTTGTTATGCCATTCTTGGGAGTATACCCAAAGGATACTCCATTATACCACAAGTGCACTTGCTCAACTATATTCATTGCAGCTTTATTCAATGTAACCAGAAATTGGAAATGTAAATGTCTCTCACCCAAAGACTGGATAAGGAAAATGTGTTACATTTCCAGGTAAATGGATGCAACTAGAAAATATCATCTTAAGTGAAGTATTCCAGACCCAGAAAGACACACACACACACACACACTCACTTATTAGTAACTATTAAGTAAATTATGATGATGCTACAATCTGTAGACCCAGAGAGGCTAAGTAAAAAGGAGGAGGGCTCTGGTGGGGGAAGGGGTAGATATCCCTATGAAGGGGAAATAGACTTTTCAGGTGAACTGGGAATGGGTGGTGAAGGAGCAAGCAGGGTCAGGTTGTGGGCGGGGGAAGGCTAGGAATGGAGGGAAGAGTGCAAAAAGAGATGCTTGGAATTGGGAGGGCTTTGGGAGTGGTGTGGAAACCTGGTGCAATGGAAACATCCTGGAATCTAGAAGGGTGATTCTAGCAAGGGCTCCAAGAAATGGGGCACATAGAGTCTGAATTTGCCATCTCTTGTAGCCAGGCAAGGTTCTCAGAAGAGTAACTGGGTTATATTCTGTTGAGTTGTTGGCTTGAGGCCTCCAGTGGAGATACCCAAGCAACTCAGGCTGATGACAGGACAAAGAATTACTTTGTGCAAACAGACAGCAGAATCCATGGCCTTGGACATTATCCACACAGCTCATTGGTCATAGAGAGGTCCTGCCTGGAGCATTCACCCCTATGTTATAATCTCCTTAATGTGGAAAGGAGCTCCGCAGGATACGCAAAAAGAAACTGGACACCAATCTAGCCACAAAGTCCCCCACCTACAATCTGTCCTACTTGCAAGATGTCCTGGGGCAATGGTGCCAAAGAGCTTGTGGGCGTGGTCAACCAACATCTGATTTCACCTGGTTCCTAAGCCACAGGAGGGAGTCCATGCCCTGAATTGCTTGGATGGTCAAGAATGGGAGACTGATAGTCAAAAGAACTGGGGTGCAGGAGGGAATGAGACGATTATTTAATGATACTCTTAAATACTAATGTTATCATGCCTTATCAAGTTGACATTGACAAGGCCCCCTCCATCACAAAGTGCGAGAAATGCAGAAGCACACAGGCAGATATTATGCAGAGTCTAAACTAGAGGTCTCCACCAGGTCTCTCCCTTATGGCTCTGGGAATCTGACTGAAGACATGGAAGAGAAATTTTAGGAGTCATAGAGGAGGTAAGATACCCAGAGACCATGGCTCACTCAACTCAGAAGTGCTCGTATGGGCTCAGAGAGACTGGACGGGCAAACGAGGAGCCTGTAGGAGCTATGGCTGCTAGATTTATGTTTTTCTGGGATTCCTAACTGTAGGAACCACTGTGTCTTTGACTTCTTTGTTCTTAGGATTCTTTTCCTCCTCTTGGCTTGCCTAATCCAGCCTTGGCGTGAGGGCTTCTATTTTGTTTTTGTTGTGCTTAGTTTTTGTCTCTTGAAGGCCTGCTCTTTTCTGAATAGAGACGGTAGGGGAGTGGATCTGGGGAAGAGGGGAGGTTGGGAAGAGCTGGGAGAGGTGGAAGGAGAGAGAACTATGGTTGGGATATATTGTTTTAGAGAAGTATCTAATTTCAATAAAAATGTTAATCCAGTGACAAAGAAAAAAGAAAACATACTGCCAAATTACAAACCACAAAAATTTAATAAAAATACAGAAAAATAAATCTTACAGTATAAAAAAAGTGATAAACCGAACAAAAACACAAAAATAAGGCAAACCCAGAATATCAATAGTAAAACAAAAACAACCCTAAGTTGCCACAAAAGCAGCCTAGTATAAATTACACAGTCAACACTACTGACAGTAAACACAATGTATTTTTTATAAAATTCAGCTTCCACTTGTTTCCTGTAGCCATTCCTGGCTCTCTACAGACAGACCCACATGACTTTTTTTCATTTTCTGCATGTGTGTGGGGTGGGGTGGGGTGTGCACATGTGCCTGTGAGTGTATGTTCTTGTTTTTCAATAAACCATTGAGTCCTATTAATGCTGAATGCATGCACATGAGTGTAGGGCCATTGACTGGGGCATAGTCAACCTGCCAGTGTGCCACGTTCCTGAGTAACACTGACATCACATCCAATAACAACAGCTCCTCAGATACGAGCCTGGCCTCCTGAGCCCCTGTCTCACTAGATGCTGCCTGGGTAAATCTTGCTCAGGAAACCACAACTTCTGTGAGTTTGTAAGTCCAAAATATGGTCATGTGCATATGACACTGCTTCTCAGCTATCCTCCCCACTTCTGGCTCCTACTGTCTTTCCACCCTACTCTTCCGCGATGCTCCCTGAGCCTGCGGGGAGAAGAGGTATGATATAGATGTTCCATTCATGGCTGAGCACTGCACAGACACTTATTCACTGCATTTTGTGTCTTAATTGGCTGTAAAACACTGGAGAAAGAACCTTTTCTGATAAGGGCTGATAATCTATGATCTTCTGCCTTAATTTATGGTTGGCTGCGTCACCCTATTCGTAGTTGATGCTGTACTCTGTTGCTCTCTACCAGTACTAGTCATCTTCTTATCCTGTTCATCTCTTACAGCATCCCAGGTCCACTTCTGACTGAGTTTTTCTAGTGGTGCCACGTGACTCTTCTGTATGTGTGAGATAGCTTAGGCACCCTCAGCCCGACCCTGGTAGCTGTGCTATGTGCAGTGTCTAAAACCTGTTCAGCCGGTGCTTACTTCCCAGTCTCCTCATTCCTGCTGGAGTGCTTAAAGCAGTCTCTGTAGCAATCACTGCAGACTCTTCTGTTAAATGTCTATTTTTTTTTAAGTTTTCCTGGTGTAGGTCTCTTAGCCTGCCACATTCTGCACTGGAGGCATTGTGGTGCTGCTGACAGTCCCAGCAACAAGTCCAGTTCGTGAGAAAGGAAGTCGGTTAGGTCTTGATCAGTGTGTTCTGAGGACTAGAGAAAACGTTGATGAAATATGTCATATTTCTGTTCCTTTTGTTTCCATAACTAACCAGTCTCAGTCTCCAACATGGATTTTAGGCAGTCATCTTATCCATAAATTGATGCCTTTTCTTTTATATTTTCTTTCAAAGATGCCATGCTGGAAAAAAGCATGAAAAATCTCAATAAGGACTTGATCCCTTTTGCCTTTGATATTCTCAAAGGGTATCTTATAATATACCTTCACAAAACCTGTTAAATTTTGGAAGAAATTAGATGTGGCACTGTCTAAAAACATTTGTTTTTGATGAACTTATTTATGTTGTACAGTTTGACTTCTGAGTGTTAAAATATGAATGCAGTTTCGAATGTATACAGTGACTGGACTCATTTCCAACTTTTAGAAGAACGTTTTAAAAGGACTCCTAGGTGCTTCTTCTTACCTTTGCTCTTATTCTTTGTGTTAGTTGTGAGACACAGCATTTCTGAATCACAGATGTCCCTTCTTCTACCAGGCCACAGCTGCTAACAAGGAAGTCAGGCAGAGCACACATTTGTGTGCTAACAAGGAAGCCAGGACAGAAGGACACAGCCTGGGTGCAAATCTGTGAGCTCTCCAGAGGTGCTCTACAGCAAGCCTGTTCACTAGTGCTTTCAGTGATATCAAGCAAGCACACGTGTGTATTGAGTCCTTTGGGCGCTTAGGAGTCAAACCCAGAGTTTGACCAGAGTTCCCTGCCACTTGAATTAGTCTGTTGAAGTTCCACTTCCTGACTCAGTTTCCAGGTAGGATCTGGAGTACCACACACCAACACAAACAACGAGTTACCGACCTTATAAGGCGTGGTTACAATACATGTTGGTGACTCTGGAAAGTGTAATGAGGAACAAGTTATCCTTAGGAACTGTTAAGAAGAAACATATCTGATAATGGGAAAATTATTTGAGTGAAAATTTCAAAACCGCATTGACATGTGGCCTGCATATATTCATTATAATAGGAAGGAAATCGCCAGAATGTAGGCTTATATTAGAATATATATTTCCCATCTACACACACGGACAATCACTTTTAAGCACATACAATCTTAGGTGTTTGTGGTACTGCAGATTGAGTCTAGGGCTCGTACCTGGTAGGTAATCTCTGCCACTGAATAACATCCTCATCCACAATTTATGAGTATTTACAGAGGACAAAGTAAAATGGACAAAATACTACACTTCAGACATACACACAGCTAAACATAGGGCTGAGTTCTTCTTGGCCTGGGTAAATTTGGAACATAGTAGACATTTTAATGATCAGTCCCCACTGGTTTCAGATAGCTGCTGAAGGTCCTGTAAATGATTGTTCTCAGGCATAAAAGATGAACACTGGCATGGATGAGAAATCAATTTTCCTCGTCACTCTGTGTCACAGTGGGTAACTATGCTTTTATCTATATAAAATATTTTTTATATCTTATTTCAAATTATTTTTGAAACACAAGACTCCGACACAGACACCGTTGCCCAGTCGTGTAGTGTTTGGGACTGTTTTTTACCTTGGATTTTTACTTTTCTTTCTTATTATTCTTTTATTTTATAAGGTAACATTTGCTTTGTTGCTAACTACAAGTAGATTTAAAATGAGGAGAAGATAGCAGGCCATACCACTGTACCTAGTTTCTCTTGTTCAGAGAACCACCAGTCTAAGTACAAGATACAGAAGACACTAAACCGTGGATGCAATTCATGACAAAGCTAGGCCAACACCATCTGACAGATTCCCCAGTGACTGTCAAGGTTATCATAAAAAAGAAATGCAAGTGCCAACCAGTCAGATCAGAAGTGGGCATCATGGTAATACTCAATCCCCTCAAAACGGTCTCGTTGACCCAAGTCATTGAGTGGATCGAGAATCTACCTGATCATGGAGCTAGCAGAGCGAGAAGAGGTGCTGTTTCTCATCTATAGGGGGAAGTGAGTGACCCAGGGATATTTTCCAGCAAATCTGAGGCAACCTGGGCATCTTCCATGCCCTGGCATAGCTCACCTAGACTTAAAAGCCAGGTAGTGCCATCATAGATTTGCATAACTAAAATTACAAACTTTGGCTTTGGTACAAAAGTCACCATTAGGGAAAAGCTTGTCAGGCACTGTGGGGCTTACCAATGTGGTGTCCCAAAGCTTTTCATAAGCTTGCAATGGGAGCATCCCAAAACAGGCACGTGAACATTGGGTGGCTTCCCGTACTTTACGGTTTCAGAGATGCTTCCATCACTATCAGCCATCTTAAGGCAAGTTTAGGAACAAGCTCACCGAGGGACCTAATAACCCAAACTTTCTTATTCTTTCATTTTATAAGGTAACATTTGTTTTCTTGCTACCTACAAATCTATTTAAAATGAGGAGATAGCAGACCACACCACTGTGCCTCGTTTCTCTTGTTCAGAGAACCACCGGTCTTAGGATACAGGACTGAAGTCTATAAACCACTTTTACAGAAGACCTCCAGGGCATGCTCAGCCACTTATTGACTGTCAACCTTAAATTTATACCAACAATGAATGAAATCATGAGGCATTCATAAGAAGCAAAGCCATTGAGAATTTACCCATTCAATGGATGAGTAATCTCCACCAGAACCTGTAAGCTGGAATTGGCTTTCATGAACATGATGACTGATACACTTTAGCACACAGGAAATGTACTAAACAAAGGTATCTCACTATTTGAATGCTATCAATGCAACAGGTGTAAGATGGATGACCTGACCGATAGACTCATCCTTCTAGAAGTCTGCCCATAAAGAGGTGGGGAAATGAGCCTGTCATTACAGACCTTACTACATTTATACTTGAATAGCATGTATAATGAGCCTGTTGAAGGGCTTCACTGCCTGCCATTCATCTCTGCTGCAGAGGGACATGCCCACCCTTTACACGTCCTCCTACATGCTATAGCCTGCTGCCGGTCATCATCTCAGTGAGAACCAATGGGAAGAGGGCCCAGAAGACACCTCATCTGAAGTGAAGCCCCTGCTTAGTGGGTCATGAAGTGGGCCTGAAGCATCTTCCCGGCCTGAGCTCAGTGGCTGGAAAGAGTAGCTTAGTTAATAACTCTGTTTTGAGTCTACCATTGTCTACCTTATCGGCATTAACTTTGTCGGATTCAAAACAAACTGTCGCCTCCATTGAAGATCTTGTAGCCTTCTCTCCTACTGCAGGAAAGAAGGAAGCAAGCCTGTCTTTTGGACTTCGCTATCTTCATCTCAAAGTGCCAATTGTTGCAGAAGAGGAGGCCAACAGTTGGGCAAAAGGCCAGAAAGCAGTTACTCCGCCATTCATCTGTGATGGCTGCAGAAGACCACGGCCGTTTCTGCAGCGCTACCCAATGAACAATAATGACTCTTTGTGTCATCTCAACAAGAAACAGCCGGGGAGGGGTACAGACACAGATGCCACTGCTTGAAAGGAGGATGTCCGCCCTTAGGACCATGCACAAGAGGGGCGGCAGCCTTTATCCAGGGCCAGGAGAATGGAGAGAAAGAATGGCTTTGGGGGATTAGGAGCTGTATTTTGAGACTTGTCTGCCTTCGCAGAAATAGCCTCCTCCTCCTTGATTTCAAAACAAAACGTCCCTCCAGACTCGGCCAAGAAATTAAAAGAAGATGTCTAAAATCTCTCCCTCCCACCTTCTCTCTCTCTCTCTCTCTCTCTCTCTCTCTCTCTCTCTCTCTCTCTCTCTCTCTTTCTCACTCACACACGCACTTACACACGCACACGCACATGCACACATGTACACACATACCAAGCAAACCACAAGAAAGGAGGTAATACAGTTGGTACCCTATGTTCTTAACTTTGGAACCATCCTGTTACAGGCACAAACATTCCACCGGAAGAAACCATGCAGAAGCTGGTGCTGTTCTGTGGCTATAACCTGGATCAGAGTCTGGCTCCAGTTACAGCGCTGGCAGGTTCCACATGGGAAACCCAAGCCAGTGTAGTCTCTTGCCAGTGGGACTCCATTCAGAAAAAAAAATGTTACTGTTTTTCCCTCTACTTATGATCCTGAAATAACTTCTCCACCCCCTGTGTTTTAAAAGATCTGAGAAGCCAACATGCAATGTAAGCAGAAATTTTCAGTCTTTTTTTTCACAGTGAAGCATATTAGTGTGATTAAGCATATGGTGTTGCAGACACATAGTAGGGCTACTTCAGGGAAGCAGGACATTATGCAGGTTTCCTAGGTGGTGTCACCATTGCTATGATGAAGCAGCACCGTGGCCAAAACCAAGTTGCTTTAGACTTTCCCACTGTTGCTCATCACTGAAGGAAGTGAGGAGATCAGGAAGAACTCTGCAGGCACCTGGAGGCAGGAGCTAAGGCAGAGGAGGTGGAGGGGTGCTGCTGACTGGCTTGTTCTTTACGACTTGCTCAGTCTGATTTCTTATAGGGCCTAGAGCAACAAGCCCAGGGCTGGCACCACTCACAAGAGTTTGTGCCTTCCCACATCACTCACCAATCAAGAAAATGCCCTACAGGCCTACATACAGCCAAGTTTTATGGAGGCAATTTGTTAATTAGAGCTCCTTCCTCTATGATGACTCTAGCTTGTGTCAAGTTGACGTGGAACTAGTCAGCTCAATAAATTTGCAGCAAACAAATGTAGATGAGTGACAGAATGCTGTCTACGAAAGGCCCAGAAATATCAGAATATTGACGTTTTGTAAAATGTAAATTAGGGGAGTAATATTAGATGAGAGAAGAAGCAGTGGAATAAAATGAGATCGAGAACAAAGTTTTTTCGATATATCCTGATTAATAGAGTAAGTTTTAGTAGAAAATGTGAGAATAGAATCTTTGCTTTCGTATCTGGAGAGGAGCATTAAGGTGGCTTGTCAAGCTCACATTCACCAGCACAGTTTCACAGATATGGCCACTGTCACCTGCACAGTGTCACAGATATGGCCACTGTCACCTGCACAGTGTCACAGATATGGCCACTCTTACATGCACAGTGTCACAAACATGGCCACTGTCCCCTGCACAGTGTCACAGATATGGCCACTGTCCCCTGCACAGTGTCACAGATATGGCCACTGTCCCCTGCACAGTGTCACAGACATGGCCACTGTCCCCTGCACAGTGTCACAGACATGGCCACTGTCACCTGCACAGTGTCACAGACATGGCCACTGTCCCCTGCACAGTGTCACAGACATGGCCACTGTCACCTGCACAGTGTCACAGATATGGCCACTCTTACATGCACAGTGTCACAGACATGGCCACTGTCCCCTGCACAGTGTCACAGATATGGCCACTGTCCCCTGCACAGTGTCACAGACATGGCCACTGTCCCCTGCACAGTGTCACAGACATGGCCACTGTCACCTGTACAGTGTCACAGACATGGCCACTGTCCCCTGCACAGTGTCACAGATATGGCCACTGTCCCCTGCACAGTGTCACAGATATGGCCACTATCCCCTGCACAGTGTCACAGACATGGCCACTGTCCCCTGCACAGTGTCACAGACATGGCCACTGTCACCTGTACAGTGTCACAGATACGGCCAATATGACAGAGAAGTTACAGAGCTAGATTAGGATTAGACTGTCCTACCACATTCTGTGGTGAATGAGGCTTCTAAATCTTTTAGGCCACTTTGAAATAAGTTAGTCTTATTAGAAATCTACAAAGTACCCTGTTATGTTTTCTGACCACTACAAAGAGACAGAGGGAATAAAATGGTGTCCTTACAGAGAGAGTCAGTGACATTTCCTGTCCACAGAAGGAGAACAAAGGATTTATCGTTTCTCGCAGCGAGACCTAAGGATATTTTCTCCTTTTTTAATGTATAAAATGATTTTTTATTATATATTTACATTTTCTTTTTAAAAATTGTTTATTCATTTTAAATTTGACTTATACTCCCACCTGTGCTCTTCTCCCAGTCCCACTTCCCTCCCTTCCCCCACCCTCTCTCCTATTCCCCAGAAAAGGGGAGGACCCCCCCCCCTCCATCCGCCAAAGCTCATCAAGTCACATCAGCACACAGACTGACCTCTTTCCCTGTGGCCTGGCACGGCGGTCCTGCCAGGTGGGAGTTACCAAAAAGCTGACAGCAGAGTCCGTGTCAGAGACAGCCGCTGCTCCCATTATTAGAAGACTCTCATGAAGTCTGAGCTGCCCATCAGCCACATCTGTGTTGGGGGCCTGTGTCCAGTCCATGCACAGATCTTGATTGGATATTTTCTTTTTATGCAAAACCTTTTTACAAGAACAACTGCATAAAAGACATAAATGTGCCGCCTCAACTTAGACTAAAACCTTACAGTACTTTCTTTGTGCAGCAAATGATGCCACCAAAATCACTGTCTCCAGTACTTATTAAGTAATAATATACATTCTGCGTGCTTAGGTACATATGTGAATACCTATTTGGAAATAGTATACAATAGTGGTCAAAGTAAAATAGCAACATGCCATGTAACTACGCTTACTTTAGTTTTTTGGTTTTTTTCCCCCTCATAATTTCCAAGGTAAAATATGTAGACAAGTATCACATAGGCTTCAGGAAGTTATTGTATTGTTTCTACACATCAAGCCACAGTTTAGAAAAACACCCAAGATCATTTTCTCTGGAATATCAAATTGCTTTTCAGTTCTCATAAAACCAGAGTCAAATGCACATTCTCTCATCTGACTTTCATCTCATAAGTAATGATCATTCTTTCTTAATAATACAATGATACAAAACTTTATTTCATTCTGAAGAATGTGCAAACAAATCAATTACATAACATGCTTTGCAGACTGCTTTCATCTGTGTAGATTATGATCTATCTCCTGGCTGCATAGCAGAATTATGGTTTAGCTTCTTTACATAAAATTATAAGTTTAATACATCTTGTGCATTGTGAATTTTGGATTCTGTCTTACCACTAAGATTTATTCCAAAATATCTTTATACAATACTCTAGCCACAGCAAACTTACTGTCAACTGACAACAGAATGACAGAGTACCATTTAGAATACTAATTGTGAGTTTTTTCCCTAGGAAGAGATGTTATGCACAAAAGACACCAAATTATTAGAAGTGTAGGTTCTGAACCCAAACTGAAATACATAGCAGAATTTATAGAAAGAAATTAATGAGCTATATCTATGATGATTAGGTCTCTGGGGGGACAAATCCATCCCTAAAAAATGCCTGTGTGTCACTGTAAACTTCCAATTCCTAGTCCTCATGAAATATTGACAAGGCTTTGCAAATCTGTAGTAATATGGAGTCGCACCATTAATAATTAAGAAATGGCAAATGTGCTAGAAGTCTGAGTCATCTTGCTAACCTTATTCTCTTAGCTATTATAAAAACGCATATGCACATATTTCACATATATAGAACTCCGTAATGTGCAGCCATAAAAGAAGAATTAGGGTTTCCTTTATGATTTGTCTGGGCATATTTTCAGTCTATCTACTGAGTATAAAGAAGTGTGAAAAGTCTTATTTCTCAAACTTCCTATCTCCATAACACAAAGTGATTTTCTCTGCATGCAACATTTTAAGTGTCACCTGAGGAGACTTCTAGAGTGACCCATAGTAATGAGCCATGAGACAACTTCCAGATGGCTTGTGGGTTTATTCATTACTAGACAAAAATCACAGTTCATTAATAAAAATGTGAAGAAGAAAAAAAACCAAGTCAAGCAGGATTGAAAGCAAAAGATGTGCTTTATTAACAGACTTGAAAACCAGAAATCTTCCATTTAGGTTAATAATGAACTTCTCTATACACCATTTCAGACCCAGAAGCCCAACAGCTAATCAGGATATTAAAGGACAGGGAGAGTATATCTTCTGATTAGTCTTCTAAGTGGCAGAGTTGAACAGTCTACTATACACTGATACTCAGCCAGCCATCTGGCTTCCACATGAACAAGCATGTGCCATTGCCTTTAAAGATCGTGTGATCAGCATAAAATTAGAATGTGAGGATGGACATTTTCTTCCTTCTTTTCTTGTTTTTTTTCTTTCATCTCAAAAATATGTTATGTCTTAGACTTAGTTTCCCTTAATAGTAGAAATTTGGCGTCTTCTGCTAATGATAGTTAATGAGAGAGAGGAGCCATTTGCAGGCCAGGCAGAGGGTTCTCACCAGAGTCCTCACTTAAAGGAGTCTTCACAAAACTCAAGGAGTCATCAGTTGTTAAAGCTACTCAGCTTAGACAGTTTTGCTAGGTAGCTTGAGATGACTAGTACAACATGTGTGTTCACAAAATCATGCTACTCTCATTAATTTATACGTGTAAACCATACATCTTAACAAAAGGCACTTCTATATTATTCCCAAGTATTTCATAGAGGATTATCAGGAGAAATAAATCTTAATTTCCTTCTATTCAAATCCTTCCCATAAAGAAGACAGAAAGCAATTAGTTAACTTTTATTAGGATATAAGAAACAGCAAAGCAATACTAATTTGAAAGAATCCTGTAGGATGCTTCAGTTAAGATCTCTGTGAGTTCAAGGCCAGCCTGGTCTACAAAGTGAGTCTAGGATAGCCAAGGCTACACAGAGATACCATGTCTCAAAAAACAAAACAAAACAAAAAAAGATATATTTAGAGTAAGGAATTAAGCATTTAGTGAGAGAGTGATAAATGGTAAAATGTAACTTAGAGAAACTAGCATGAATAGGAAAATCAATACTATCAAGTAAGGGGCCCGGAAATGAACTAAATCAACATATACTTGTGTTTATTATTTTCCACAATAGTGTTACTGTGGAAACGTGAAATGTATTGGTTAAAACATAGAGATGTGGATAGAGAGTTGGGCTAATGAGAGCCTTTGCTACTAGGACCTGACAGCCAAGGTGACCGGATAAAAAGAGTAGCCTGGCCCAAAAAAGTCACAGAGTCAGTTTGTTTGGGTCCCTGCCAGTTCCCAAAAGGATCCGCTGAAGAGCACCTGTAGAAAAAGGTTGCTCCTGTGTAAGCTGGTGTACATAATTTCAACAAGCTAAACTGTAGCAGGTGAGAACAGCCTTGTATCACCTTCCACTTTTTCCAGAGAAATAACCTGAGATTGTTCCCCTCAGACAAGCAGCTCTTGCCTCCTTTGCTTTCACTCCTTATAGACATGGATCTATAAAGTCAAGAGCCACAGTCTAAGGTTTGCTTTTGATAAATTAATAAGACTTAATGAAGCTATCGGTGGAGGAGTCTCATTTACAGTTGCAATCTAGCTGTCAAGAACAATAGTCCTCATTCAGTGTTCAAAACTATTGATGAAAGGGCTGGACCTCACACTTAACTTCTCAGAAGCAAACCTGAGACTCTAGCACTATAAAGTAGCATGTGCCAACTACATGTGCTGTATAGTTTTTCTTGGGGACACATGAGCAAATGCTTATTCATCCCAGATGTGGTACCAACAAAAGATGAAAAGAACAATTCTATCATGCCTAGTTTTATGAATGGATGAAGTTAATCAGAATGAGCTTACATGGATATGGGATAAGCTTTACTTTTAGGGGCTGATGATGCAAAGGTAACTGGACCATCAAAATACCTACCCAGTATGGTTGGCAAACTCACAAAACTGCATACCTGGATTTCCCTGCCCAACATGCAGGCAACTCCACTGGAGCATCTCTTCCCCCTCAGCAGTTATGTAGCAACTATGTTACTTCTATCACCTTATAAAGGGGCCTTATATGTTTTGGCAAATTCACAAGTTCCTTGAGTTTTATGAACCATTCTCCTCATCCCAGGAAAGAAGATCAATTTAACTATCACTCAATTAACCATGGAGTGACACTGAAGAGTAGGGATTCGTGCGTTGTACTCAATGTGATGCAAGACTGAAATAGTCTCCAAATCAGAAGGACTTAAGTCACTTTAGAAAGAGTAGTTGTTCATAATAGGAGACAAGGAACAAATATATTTCCAAACACTAAACATGACAGTATCAAGGATGAACATAACTATAGAAAAACTCAGATACCTTAACTAAATATTGGCCATGGAATATAGGCTAGATTCTCTAGAAAGGTCCTACATGGTCTCTACTATAGGTTTGCTTCCTTCTATAATAAACCACATTACTTTGGAGTCTGCCATGTTGCCTTCTTCATGGCACAGTCTCTTTTGAGATTAGAATGTGTCGAAAGAGAGATCACCACGCTTTCAACCTTCCATACAACAACTTACCTGACCATCTGTTCTGCATTTGTGGGAGTTGATATATCTTTTAATTTTGGCAATTTTATGATACATTGCATATATTTACTTATATATAGGCCTTTAAAATCATAAAGTTTACAAGGGATGGGATAATTGAGATGTAATATGAATAAATTAATAAAATATATTTAAAAATAATAAAGTGAGCTTTGTTTTTAGTTATATTTTCATTAGAAAGTAAATTTGTATGCCAGACATCTTGACCCATAAAAATTTCTTGAGGTGACTAATCACTCCTCCACTAGAAAAGATAAATAATTTGGAATGGTTGACACCCTCCCACATCCACTGCCTTCAATACACCACACATTTAGAGAGACAGATTTTAAATGACTGTTGCAAATCACTAAAATTGTTCAGTAAATGTAAACATTACTTTTTTCCTCAGTTGAAAACATTTCAAAATTTTCAGAGTTACCTATATATAACAGATGGTTTAATTTGGTTTAAAAGTTTAGTGTGTTGGGATAATTGGGAGCAAATAGCTGGTGATGTGACTGAGTTGTAAAAGCATACAATACATAAATAAAACATGTGTGCAACTGTTCAAAACAACAGTTACTTTTTCTACCTAGAATAACATAGACCATAAAAATGTTCTGAAGGTACCATTTGTCTGCTAATAGGCTTCACGTTGACTCTTTGGAACTTCAGATCATTTTTTTTTCTGAAACCTAAATGAGGATTCTGAACTAACTGAATTATTCTACAGCTTTCTAGTAAACAAATGATTTAAGGGCACCTATAGCTAAAGAACTTATAGACAGATATAGAAAGCTAATTTGTTGGGGTCCATATTCTTGCCTCAATATAAGAAATGATTATAAATAATGGTTATATTTTTATTCCTTTTAGGTATTGTTATGTAGCTCATAGGGAAAGATGCTTGTCTACTAAGATGGTGTGTTTTTGACAAAGGTTAAATAAATTAATATTGACTAAATCATACAGGACATATAAAGTGTGAAAGGATAACAAAATGAATAGCTCTAAATTTACCGTCATTTATTATTCTCTTGTGTTCTGTGGTCAATTTTGCTTGATACTTAAAATAGCAAATTGAAGTACTGAGTCTTACAGATGATAAGTTAAGTTTCAGACTAGACATGCATCTAATGTTACCCAGGACCGGTGACAGCTGCAACTTAAAATCCATGGGTTTTCTTTTCAGATTCAATGCTCCATTCTCTAGACTTCATTTACTTTGCAAAATAGTGAACTACAAATTTATGGTGGGAGAATAGGTGTATAATTTATTATATAATAAAAGTCAACTTGTCTTTCTTCAGAGTTTAAGTAAAAAAATCTGTTGTGTTAAACCTCTCCATTTTGTAATAAAGCACTAATGGAGAGAGCATAGGAAATCTCTGAAAATGTTCAATAAGAAAAAATAGTTGGATAAAAGTAATGATCCAGCACACCTCAGAAGACAGCTGAGGGTAGCTTCTGTAGGTGCTACACTAAATGTGTCTTGGCAGTAATTTTATTTACATGTGGGAAATAACTTTTCGCAGGGTTCACTCAGGACTAAACATATGACAAATTTGACCTTCTGAATCTTTCTGCTGCTATATGTTAGCAAAGTCCTCAGGGATCCAGGATGCAGTAAATTACACATAACAAGAGATAAAGGCAAGGAATTAAACTCTGCCTGAGTGGCAATTTCTGAAACCCAGCTGTTACTAGCTGAGCCACTGCACAGTTATTTGAGAACTGTTGTCTCTCAGTTTTCTACATTAGAGATAAAAAACAGTGATGTTCTACCTAGAACAATTGTATGAATAATCAGATATGAGTGTTAAGAACAACACCTGGCAGACAATCAGTCACAGCAGTTATGAAACAGAGAAAGCTGACGTTTAGAATGTGAAGACAGGCTGCTGTGGTATAAGACTGAAGGGAAGAGCTGTGCACGGCAGAGTAGACATTACAAATAATGGGAGGGATGTGGTGTCCTTTTCGGGTATTTGGAACCTTTTAAACAGAAACAAAAATATATTATTGATGCTGAAGAGCTATTCAGAATTTAAAAGTTGATCAGTTGGTGGGATAAATTATTAATATTTTTTGCTACTAATATACTTTTATTTTTTAATTAATTTATTCATATTACATCTTAGTTGTTAGCCCATCCCTTGTATCCTCCCATTACTCCCTCCCTCCCACTTCCCCCCCTACTCCCCTCCCCTATGACTGTTCCTGAGGGGGACCTCCTCCCCCTGTATATGCTCATAGGGTATCAAGTCTCTTCTTGGTGACCTGTTATCCTTCCTTTGAGTGCCACCAGGCCTCCCCATCCAAGGGACCTGGTCCAATACGGGGCACCAGAGTTTGTGTGAAAGTCAGATCTCCTTCTCCACTTAACGGTGGAGAATGTCCTGTCCATCGGTGAGACTGGGTAGGGGTTCGAAGTTTACTGCCTATAATGGTAGTAATGTACATACTGCAAAGACATGGGCATGCACATTCATATATTTTCTCATGCACCCACACACATACCTACCTACATATACACTTAAATGCACATGTGTGCACATACATATACTAATACATAGATAATCACACATAATACACTCACATAATTACTTATCTATACAGAGAACAAACTGAGTTTACTAAGAAAAAGTCATAAATAATCACTTGGGAATTCTCAGGACATTCTTAAATATTTGTCCCACCCAATAATTCCTTAAATTTCAATTATACCATACTTAATGTAGTTACATGCTAAATCAAATCGTTGTACCCATCAAATTTCCAGAACAAAACAAGTTTAATTATACCTAGAATGATGTTATGACGTTTTTATAACATAATTTTAATGTGAAATCTCAAATTAATCAATATATATATTACAAATTCATCTCCAAGCTGGGTGGTGGTGGAGCACACCTTTAATCCAAAGCACATGGGAGGCAGAAGCAGGTGGGTCTCTGTGCGTCCCAGTGAGCCTGGTCTACAGAGCGAGTCCAGAACAGTCAAGGCTACACAGAGAAAGACTATCTCAAAAACACCAGAACAACAACAACAAATTCATCTCCAAAGTTTGGGGTCTCATACTGGTCCAGACACAGATGACGTCTGAGGGAGAAGCTTGAAGGCCTGCACATTTTTAAAGTTCTTGGTAACTAATATGGAGGAATTAGATCAAAGTTGGTGGAACTGACCCCTTTATAATGATCATGGCTTCAATTAATCACCACTGGTATTCAGATGATTATTTTTATAATTAGAAATGGCCGCTGCTGGATGATAATAAGAAAATAAAAGCTTTATTTGGATAAAACAGAACTTTATTCAGCCATAATGACCCGCAGGATAGAGCTTTTTCTGTACTGTGTATTCTCAGCACATACACGGAAATGTAAAATCACGTTCCGATACTCGCTGGCCGACCCCTGACTGACACTTCTTTTCATTCCCCTCAGCAACCTTCCCCCCCTTCTGGGACTTTGACCTCCGGGTCTTGGAAACATGCAGTATATATTGAGATCTTTGATCTCATTAACATGTTTTGCAATTCATTTTTCTGTTCCCATCTAGTTAAAATAGATTAGTACTCATAGATATTAAGTTACAGAACCCAGGTCAGTGCACTAATATATTGCAAGTCATAGCAGGAGTTTAATTCTGATTTCATTTAGTTATTTAAAGATTAGAACAAAACGACCTTGAGATGTTAGTCTATTTCTTGCATCTTAGGCAAAATTAATATTTGAGTAAAAATTACCAGTATTTTCCACTGTTAATAATTAGCTCAGAGAAGCTTCATGGGTTTTTTTTCCCCACAAAGACATTCATTAATTAGGCTAAGTATTTTGGGAAAATGGTAATAATTCAAACATTTGTGAAAGCCTGGTCTACAAAGTGAGACCTTACCTCAGAAAACAATAAAAAATTCCATTAATTTTCTTAATTTCAGATTTTGATTTCTAATTTTTTTATATTGCTAGGAAAACTAAATTCTAATATGCCAATAACCTCATATTTCAAAAATGATTAGTGTAGGGTAAGTGTGACACTTATTTAGATGTGCATAATATACTTTTATCACATTTACCTCTTACCTCTGAGTGCACGGTTAGTTTATTTTACATGACATAATCATTTAGACGTTACCAATTTCCCCGCAGAACACAAATTGCATTGTTTATGGCTCAGTAAATTTCCATCGTATAAAGAGACCATATTTTAAACCCCTAACTTAAAAGTATGAGATTCTTAAAATAATATTAACAGTTTCTTCTTCACTCTATTCTGCCCTCAGCATCCTCAGTTCTATTGCAAAGGAGCAGCCTCTTTTGAAAATACCTTCATAAATTTGAGAACATGTCAGTTCTAAATAATTGTTTGGTTCATTAAATCACTAAACAAGTAAAAAGGAATATTGCCAGTAAATAGCATTGCCTGGCAGATGAATATTCATTTAATCCCTGGTTATATCAGATTTTCCAATTATAAAAAATTTAAATGTATCTTAAAACTTCAAGAAGCTAAAATTGCTGTGAGGGTGATGATAAAATTTTATATTTATGATACGTATGCTTATTTTCCTGCCTTAGGCTTTAAATTTTTCCTGTGAATTTCTAGCCATTGAAATTTGTATGAAACTTGACTTGGAAAACAAATATTAGAGAAATAAACATGTAGCAACTGACCTCAGCCTAGATTTGAGGTCAGATAGTAGAAATCCTACATTTATAGATTTCTAGAGTATTTAAGTGCATAAAAAGAGAGAGACAGAGACAGAGAGAGACAGAAATACACACGTACACAGGGAGAGAGAGAGAGAGAGGGAGGGAGGGAGGGAGGGAGGGAGGGAGAGAGAGAGAGAGAGAGAGAGAGAGAGAGAGAGAGAGAGAGAGAAGAGAGAGAGAGATTTGGTATTTTCTCTGTACTTTAATCTTTTCATTTTATTCTTATAGTCACCTGCACATTCAGACTTGCTAGCAGAACAGCCCAACTCTACCAGTCTAGTCTCACTGAAAGTTATAGCTGTTGCTATGAGTCTGTAATCGCTGCTCTCCCACTGGTATAGCATGGTCCACATGTTTGCTAATTACCATTTATATTACACTTTTTCGTTGGTATGTATAACTAGTAAAATTACATCATAGTATACACAAAGCAGGGTTCACCTCACTCTCTTCCTGCAGTGTGAGTAATTAGCAAAGAAGTAACACCAGCCTTAGTCTCCCATGGGATCTCTTTTCTCCATCTTCAGCCACTAACTTGCCAGTGAGAAGAAGAGCCAGGATAGCAAAGAATAAAGCAACAGTGAGCAGATGTTCTAGTGAATGTTTACTGGATATTGGCCCAAATAAGGTTTACTTATATTTTCTATTATTGCCATATTTTCTAAAAAATATTTTTATTGTATATTTGTAAAATATTTGAACTGTATATACTATATAAACTTAATTCAAAACAAATATATTTAAGATTTGAAAATCTCTTTAAATTATTTAAGTAAGCACGGTAGTACAAAATATATTTTTCTTCCTAAGATTTTCCAGTTTACAATAAGAAAATAAGCATAAAATTCAAGTTTTTATTATTTATCAGAAAACACAAATTATACATTTAATGACATACACATAAGGTATTAATCAGTAAAACCTTAAATAATTTAGTGGAAGGAGGTTCTTGTTAGTGTGGGTACATACACGTGTGCACGTGGGTGAACTACTGAGTGGAGGCATGATGTAAATATCAGTGCTTTTCCTGAACTGCTCTTTGCCTTTGTTTTTCACTTGTACAGAACCTGGGATACCTGTGTTGTCTGGACCGGAAGGCGAACTCACTTCCGGGACCGGCTTGTCTGCTGTTACAAGCGCTCATAGCCACCCCTGACCTTTCTGTGTGAGTCTGAAGACCAAATACAGGTTCCTGTGCTTTCTCCGAAGGTATTTCATTGACTTATCCATCTCCCCAACACATGTATAAGCAACCTTTAAAACAGTTAATCAAATATTTATTTTATATACAATTTAATTGATGCTTCGTGTTGTACCTATAGCTTTAAAATAATTTATGGGGACATTTCTAACCTTAATATATATTGATTGTCTCTTGAATTTCATTTATTTGGGGCTTTTCTGTGTAGCCTTGGCTGTCCTGGACTCGCTCTGTAGACGAGGCAGGCCTCAAACTCATAGAGATCTGCCACCATTTCCCCCGAGTGCTGGGATTAAAGGTCTGTGCCACCATGCCCTGCTGAATTTTATTTTCTTAACACAAACTTTTATGAAAGAAATAATAGTTTGAAATATCTGGTTTGAAATACTTCATTCTATACAAAAAGTGTAGTAATTTGGTTTCCTTAACATATATAATGGTTAGACCACTTTAGGCATAAAATATCTTAGTCAAATACTCTCACCAACACCTTTCAGTGTTTAATCAATTAACCATCAAATACACTTTAAATTACTCACAAATTCTCAATTTTACACTCAACGGGCACACAAACCATAAAACAATTTTAAATGTAGTTTTTTCAGTGGCAATTGTGAAATATAATTCAAATTATTAAAGGACAACGTGTGACGTTTGTAGTAAAAACTGCAAGCATGACTACTCAATGAATATTGGATGTACTGTATTATCTCGCCTTGCTGAATCCCAGCAATAAAATGCATGACTTTCCAGATCATTAAAAAATGTGACTATTTATCTTATCATACACAAAATTATTAACCTGGCATGTTTAATCTTTATGTTGTTTTCCATTATCAAGTTGATCCATCTGTTTAAGTAGCATTTATATTATGTATTGCTAGGGGGCTACATGAGCGCCTTCCAATAATGGATTGAAAGTCTCTTGCTGTGGGTGAAGAGAGAAGGGTGTCTGGTTGGAGTGACCATCTAAAGACAGCGAGGTGACAGGTAACACGGGAGCAAGGGCAGGAAGCTGCGTCCTCAGAATTTAACTCTGGAGCCTAGCATAGTGCCAGCTCTTGAGAGCTACCATCTGATAAGCGGAAGCCAGTGAAAAAGCCAATTGCATTACTTATGCTGTTTCTTTTTCTAAAATTGTTATTTCTAATAACTAACTCTTGGGCAACATTAAAATTAGAAAATATTTCAAGTTTATTACTGGTGAAAGTCTGACACGGGTAAAACATCCTTAATAAATGTTGAGGATTTAGGCAATGCAGCTCGAACCATTAAGTCATGACATAATTAATATCCAAGATACAGGGCACTGAAATATCAGGACAAAAAAAGTTTAAGCAAAAAATAAAAACAAAACCTTCCAAAGCCATTTCAACATTTTAATGTTCTAATTTTTTCACTAAAATGCACATAAAGCTTGCATGAGACAGTGCATTCTTAAACTAGATTTTATGGTATGATTTGCATCTGAAATGTAAATAAGTTTAATAAGGGGAGAGGTTTTTACTTATTTAAGACTTTTGTGTGCTTATAGATGATTTCAGTGGATTCTATTTTAACATCAGGTCATAGAGAAAAGTGCTGGAAACCTTTTGTTAGGGTCACAGTGTTGTGACCAGCTTTCCTTTCCCTGTGCAGTTTCCCAAGGCCAGGCACATCCATGCAAGCTAATTGGGCACCTATGCCAAGATAGTTTTTGAGAATCTGAAAGTCTATTTCCATAAATGTGTTCAAATGCGTGTTGCCTGTGGGGTTATTTATATTATATTATATTTATATTTATATTATTATTTATATTATTAGATGACTCCTTTAAGATGGAAAAGTCACCTTACGTATTGGCAAAAGGAAAGCTCTACACATGTTATAGAAAAATAAGTACCTGGCAAATGACAGTGAGTGCTTCATCAGTGGCTGGACCCGAGTGAAAATCTCTTAGAGTGTCTCAGCATAAGAGGAGAAGGCTAGGAGCCAGGCTGCCAGAGAGGAAGCAGCAGAGAGCTTTTCACAAAGATCAACTCATAAATAAAGAATTGTCGGCCCTTTCTGAAACAGCAACTACTGCTTTAGTTATTAGAGATACATGGAACACAAGATCAATATTTCCAAATTAAATTAAAAATTAATTTTAAAATATCTAGAAAACATTAATCATTATGCTTCATAAGACATTGGAAAAATTACTCAAGTGTTTTATAGTTTAAGGATCATACATTTTAATTTGTTGTTTGCATTTAAACGTCAGTAGAAGATATTTGTTTTCAGTGGTATTGCTGGAACAGTTCAGTATAGTTTATTAGCCTCAAAAACTTTTTAAAGTACAGAAACTTGTGAGGATCCCTTAATTTTATTACACTCATTTTTAGTGGATAATGGCTACAATGGTTCCTCTAGCACAGTGGATCCTTAATAAGTCTTATTTCCATTGTCTATATTTATTTCCTAGACATTTAAAAGAGAGGTTATTATTATTTGGATTGTGCCCCTCACCAAATGTCCAAGAGTTAAGACTCAGTTCCCAGTTGGTGTAGGAGGCAGGATAGTAGCTATTAGGCAAGGCTTAATTGACAGAGGCATACCACTGTGGGTGTGCTCCAAAGAAGGCTCTCTGCTCCCTCCGTGGCTGCTCTGGAGTGAGTAAACCTTTTCAGTCACATGCCTCCAACATGGGTTACTGTTCCACCTTAGATGAAGGCAGCAGAGTAATCAGAAAGAAATTGTCAGTCAAATTAAATCTTTCCTGACATGATGTTTTTCAGACAATTCATCACAGATAGGGAGATTTTTATATAAATAAGATGTGGAGATTTTTGAGAAAAAATTTATTGTCTTTAGTATTATTTTATTGAGAAATATTAGTTTTAAAATTTTTTATCATTTACATATACATTTATATTATTATACATTTATACAATAAACTGCATATAGCAAAAAGAACCATGATACAATCAGGAATTATATAAATGTTATATTCTTAGTGTTTTGGCTATTTGTATTTGGCAGCCTTGAATAAAGCATCTTTCCTATCTTGGTGTGTCTAAAATTCTGAACGTAAATCAATGTCTTCATATCTCAGCTCTATCAATTTAAAACACCTATCTAGACCTAAAAACATCTTAACTCCTAAACAACTAAGCTTCATTGTAAAACTAACCTTAATCATAGAACTAAACTATCTGGTCTTCAACCACATCAGAGACTTGAGAAGGAATAAAATTAATTACCAGAGTATACAAGGAGTGCAGGCTAGAAACTTCCCCAAATGAGAAGACGACAGAGAAAGTTGGATACCTGAGCAGTCACCCAAAACTCTCTATAATGTTGGAGCATCTTCTTCAGCCATCAACTCATAACCATACATTAAATTCCTCAAGAACCTAGGTGGTTCTTTTTTAAAAATTTTTTTTATTAACTATTTTTATATTTTACATATACATTTATATCATTACACATATATACAATAAACTACTTGCAGCAAGAAAAACCATGACACAATCAGGAATTATATAAATGTTACATTCTTAGTGCTTTGGCTATTTGTATTTGACAGCCTTCAAGAAAACATCTTTCCCATCTTGGTGCTTCTAAAATTCTGAATGTAAAAAACACCTGAAAGACAAAGTTCAGGAAACTCCTGGGTTTTGTATTAAGAAGATGCCAAGCAAACTGAACTGCTAGCTGAAGGACTTTTGGTAGTTGGTAGGTAGTTGGGTGTTGGTCTCTGTTAAGGTTTCGTTCCTGTGCTGTGATAGGACACTGCTTAAAACATCTTAGTGGAGGTGAAAGTATTTGGCTTACACTTCCAGGTCTCAGGCTATGAGGGCAGAAACTCAGGCAGGGGACAGAAACAGAGACCGTGGAGGACCACTGTTGCCTGACTGTGGAGGACCACTGTTGCCTGACTGTGGAGGACCACTGTTGCCTGACTGTGGAGGACCACTGTTGCCTGACTGTGGAGGACCACTGTTGCCTGACTGTGGAGGACCACTGTTGCCTGACCGTGGAGGACCACTGTTGCCTGACTGTGGAGGACCACTGTTGCCTGACTGTGTAGGACCACTGTTGCCTGACTGTGGAGGACCACTGTTGCCTGACTGTGGAGCAGGCTGTGCTTAGCCACTTCACTTCTTTTTCTCCTCTTCTCTCCCATCTCCCTCCCTCTCTATTTCTATCTCTGTTTCTTTCTTTCTACTATGTGGTTTACCTGAAGTATTACTTTTCATTGAAATTTTTTGTTTGTTTTTATCATTAACTATTTTTATTTTTACATATATGTCTATATTATTGCATATACATATATATGTATATATATACATATATACATACATACAATAAACTACCTACAGCTAAAATAACCATGACACAATCAGGAATTACATAAATGTTACTTCTTAGTGCTTTGGCTATTTATATTTGACAGCCTTGAAGAAAACATTTTTCCTATCTTGGTTCCTCTAAAATTCTGAATGTAAATCAATATATATCATATCTCATCATATTTTATCAACTTAAAATATCTACCTAGACCTAAAAACATCTTAACCCCTAAACAACTAAGCTTAATTGTAAAACTAAACTATCTGGCCTTCAACTCCATCAGAGACTTGAGAAGGAATAAAAGTAATTACCTGAGTATACAGGTGGTGCAGATTAGCAAATTCCCAAATAAGAAAATGACAGAGACAGTTTGCTACCTGAATAGTCACCCAAAACTCTCTATAATGTTGGAGCATCATCTTCAGCCTTCTGGCCCAATGTATCTGACAGACATATTTGTAAGGCAAGAACTATTGGGAAAATGGTTAAACAAGCTAGGAATAGCATTTGTGGTCCAGTTTCTAAATGTTGAGGAATTCCAGGCTTAATTAGAGCCCTGTGAGGGACAGTCTGGAATGCTGGACCAATTGGGACAGGAAGCTTTCTTTGAAGCTGTCCTGGCAGCTGTCTTGTTCTGATGAGGAACAGCAATTGAAGCACTTGGTGCTGGAACCTGAAGGATGCCGGATGCCAGTGTCCAGCATGCTGAGAGGAATGCATCCTGTCAGGTCTGATCCAGTGTCAGTGTCTGCTTCTTTTGTTCTGAAAGCATATAATTTCTCACAAGCGTTATAGAGTCCTAAGGATCCAAAAATATGAAGTGTAAGTTTGGGCTGATTAGATCGTCCATGAGGGAAAGTACAACTTGTGAAATTTTACTGCTTTCTATTGATATCTAGTCATTCCTGTGATCCCCAAAGGTCCACTTAAACAAGAATGTGGCCTTTTTGAGATTCAAAAAGAATGCAACTTTAGGAAACTTGACATCCAATGTTGATTTTCCCTGTACATTTATACTTATTCAGAGGCTCATGAATTATTTCTTATCATTCATATTGATGCTCAGTGACTATGCATTAATGAACAATCCACATTTCAATTTCAGACAGCAATATTTTGTGAGATTTGTTACTATGGTAAATAACTAAAATATGTATTTCCTTGTGTAATAATTTCTTATTGGAGCACTTTATTAGATAAATGAATTTCCTCATGATTTTGATTCGTAAGAGATGGGCTACAGGGAAAAGCGTGGTTTCGTTTAATAGACAAGGAGCAATGCTCTATGCACTCATTTATAAGTGAATGTCAGGCATAAGGCAAACAGCAACCATCCTACAGTCCACAGGTTTGCAGTGTCAGGCACGAGTTTCCTCCAGTAAAGTGGGTCTCAAGTCTAATTTTTTAAGTTGTAGTGGAGGTCGAGAGATGGAAAGACCCTAGGCAGGAGGCAACACTGGGGGACTTCCAAAGGGTTGAAGATAGAAGAACATGTGATAAAAAATAAAATGAAGCAAATATTAGGGCGAAATGTTTTAGCAAAATTGTGTTACGATGATGGAGAAAGGAAAGAGATGGGAGAGTTAAGAACTAAGAACATGCTAATAAAATTTCTATACCAAACCTTCTACTTGACTAGACAATAAAAGGGTAGACCATATACATTATATATATTATATTACAGGTTTTATATATTAAATACATATATATACTTGCATGCAAATAATTATTGAACAATATTATAATTTAAAAGAACAAAGAGGGGTGTGTGAGAGGATTTGGAGGAAGAAAAGAGAAGCTAGAAATTACTTAATTATATTATAATTCAACAAATAAAATAAATAATTAAAATTATGTAATTATTAGTAAAAAAATGTTTTTTGAATGGAAAAACTCTGTACTACCAGCTATGAGACATGGATGTATAGCTCTTTGGCTAGACAATCCCAAAGGCTTTCTCATCCTCTGCTCAAACAATACAGGCTTTTGCCGAAATGATCTTAGTTGCCTACTTGAACTATATTTAAGATCCTATTGCTGAAGACATCATATATGCTTCAGTTACACGGCACAGAGGAGTTAAACTAGAAGAAACGTGGAAGCCTGTTCCATGATGGCTTCCACACCCACAAAATTCCCTCTCCCAGTATTAGGCAGGCTGCTGGGGGTGAAATTCCAAAAACAGTTTTACCAAGCTGAGTCCTTTGTGTGCTATATATTTATCTCTCAGTATCATCCACTTGCACATAAAAGCAAGATTGTTATGGTTATAACTATAATTTCCCCTCATTTATATCTACAATGATACTTATGTAATGTTGTTGTTGACAGCTCATTTTATAATGGTTGCCTTAGTAGATATGAGCTAACATCTCACTTTGAGTAAAACTTATAACATTGCTTTCATATATCTGTCATCCAACTATGTTTCTGCTTTGAAGACATAACATTCATATCTACTCCCAGTTTCAATTGATTATTTAGGGTTTTTTTTTTTAGATTATGTGAGCTTGTGGTATACTTTAGTTATCTTAGACTCTCAGATTCTGCCATCACACTAAGTGGTATATAGTATCTTAATTTGACAAAAAGAATAAAAGAATGACTGATACAGTAACCATAACTTTAATTTTAGATACAATAACTTTACAAAGTGATAGTAACTCTTACTTCCCACATTTAAAGTTTTTAAGTTAACCACAGTATCTGCAGGCACAACATATTAAACTATAGGAGGGTAATTCCAGTTATTCTAACGAACTAATGTAATTTACACATTTGTGGTAGCAGCAACAAGATTCAATTAGAAATTAGCCTGAGTAGTGCAAAACTGTATGAAGGGAATTCTTGACCAGAATACTAAAGAATAGGTAGGAATTTAGGGCTTCTCTAATTTCAGAGTGTTCTAGACTCTTTGTGAGTCTGAGAATTTTAATCCAATGCCATCAGTTTACTCAACTGATTTTCAAAGATTAATTTAAAGGAAGACATGTCACTTACTTAGAGTTATAAATTGATCTTGAAAAAAAATCACTACAATACAAAGTTTATTTCCTGCTGGTCAATGTCTTCATTCTGTGACTAAATTCTATTTAAATTCAATCTGTGACTACTGAAATCTCAGAAGACATTTTGGGAAATATGAGACAATGTTCTATTCATATTTCTGATAACATTATCTTTATAAAATGATTTCTAGTGATATTTATCAATTTTTCCCAAGGAGAACATTGAATTTCACTATATTTAAAGTCAAATGGGAGATTCTTGATTAAATTTTCATACTTCAATGCCCTCACTTTGCTTGTAGCCAGCCATAGGCTTTGAGGAAAGCTAAGGGACTCCATGGCACCAACTAGTCATACTCATAGCTCATGTTCACATTTATTATTCATGTGACCGACACAATTCATGAGTTTTAAAGAAAGTTTGCATTGACAGAGAAATCTACATGCATGTCTACTGACACAACAAAAGGCTGTTGTTTTAACTAAATCTAATATGGTCGACTACAACTTAAATTCTCAGAAACATACCAATGCTTTACTTGCAAAACCATCTTCTTGAGCCAATAAAAATCAATTCTCTTCAGTCCTGAATTTTAATGAAAGCTCTAGCGCTCATAGAAAACATAATGATCTTGGAGAATCCTTCAAGCTGTGCTGCTGGAGACTCAGCTCTGAGACGTCTCGTTTTGTTTCCAAATTGATTCACATTGCAAAGGGAAAAAAAACTCATGCATAGGTTGTTTCAGACAATTATCAGTAGTTTATTGTAAAACTTAAAGAAGATAGAAAAACAGTAGAGAGCGTTTGAGCCAGTTCATTAGGCATGACATGGGTTATGGCTGTTCATATCAACGACCTGTCCCAGCATCTGTAAT
The DNA here is from genome assembly GCF_964271855.1 of Acomys minous. NCBI lineage: Eukaryota > Metazoa > Chordata > Mammalia > Rodentia > Muridae > Acomys > Acomys minous. The sequence goes on from NC_140491.1 coordinate 3,673,453, forward strand.
ACACAGGCCAGTGTCTCGCTGGCCCAATGATGTCCCCTTTTATATTATAGTAATTCTTTCATGTCAGAGAACCAGCTTGGCCCCACCTGTTCTTTCTATTGCTTCGGTTTCTCTTTGACGCATGCTGTTTTTGCACACCTCCCTGTGGGCTAATAGAACAGATCAGTGCGTCTACACCAAAGACACTAGGGTAGGACCACAGAGCCCAACGTCTCCGCAGATATGACACACACTAGATGGGTGACGTGCACTGGCAGAGAATTAATTCTATAATAAACTAAATAATGCAATAAAAAGGAAGCATGTGAGGAGTTCCAGTAAGAACTTGAAAGACAGAAGTACTGTGAAATAGTTACACATGAATAGCACACTTAACCATAGGGGAGAGATATATTACCAGAAATCTCAGTAGTTACACAAAGTAAAAGTGAAAAAGTCAACTAGCATTCCTTTTCTGCCAAATAGGCAGACAGATTAAAAATAAAACTGAAAATAACAGAGGCTGATAGGATGTAGAAAAACAGGACTTCTCTTGACATGGTCATATAAAAACAAAACAAAGTGAAAACATTATACAATGGAGTTGTTTAGTAAAATCAAATACTGTGATACAAATGCCATGAACCTCCAGTTTCTTTTCTGTGTCTGAATACCTATTAAGGAGAAGCATTGTCTCACTATGAAGTAGACTGTATGAAGTTATCCAATAATACAACAATTTAGCATTTGAGGTTTATTCATTTAAGTACCTATTAATATGCAAGAGCCTAGGTAAATAGGTGAATCTCTTACAGTGAGTCCTGAGTTCAGGAAAACCTACATAAATGCCACTTGTGAAATAAGACTGAGTAAATAATTTCTCTTATTTATTATTTTTAAAGAAATGTTGCTTTATGTCATATAAGATAATTTCTTTTCAGTAATACAAACATCCTTGAGAATTTTAACATTAACTGTCTGCATATATAGGAAAGAAAATTTTCCAAGTGTGTAATCTATGTCACTCCTATGTAACTGAATTTTTGGTTAAACATAATAATTATTTAATAGGTAGCTAATCCATTGTGATGGTTAAACTGCTATACCGATAGCCAAACTTACAAACAGAAGAATTCATTCATTTCATGACTATTATATAAAGCCACACGCAAATACTGCAGTCATTTATCTGAAATATAAAATATGTTAAGTGGCTTTCTCAAATGCATTTGTGTTACCCACTGGACCAGAAATTCCTAGCCAGGTATTCTGTGAACCATGGGTGTGCAATCATCAAGCGGCTGTGTATAGCAGTGAAATTTATGTACACACGGCGGCCAATTTCACACTTGCACAGCTCTGTTGTAAAGAAGCATTTATCTCCATTTGTTCAACATTTCATCCTTCCGTATTACGATTTGACGTGTAGAGAAGATGTGGCACAGAGGACTCCGTGGTAACTCCATTATGTCATAAGATCAGAAAGATGTATAAAATAATATCTTCTCAAATATTGATCTTTTCGCCCTTTACTTTCTAATGCTTGTAATACTACCTCTGTTCACTTTCCTTGAAATTTGTTTTCTTGACTTGGCTTCCTTGACCCATCTCTCTCACATTATTTTTTCCAAATAGGATAGTGAGGAAAAAGTTATGAAGGAAAGCTGTCAACTATGAAGGTAATATTCCTGTTTACACAGAGGTCCCAAGGAACACAACTAGACAGATTATGGCAAGAATTTTACACATGCTGTGATGATGCTGAAACTTAGTCAATGAAAAGATATTTGGACTCTGTAAAACCCTGTAACAAGCAGGTGTGTGTGCCTTGAATTGAAGAATCACAGATCAAATCTAAGAGTCGGCCAAGGAAGCGGGGCACAGTGGTGCACGCCTTTAATCCCAACACCCAGGGAGGCAGAGGCAGGCAGATCTCAGTGAATTTGAGACCAGCCTGGTCTACAAAGCGAGTCCAGGACAGACAAGGATACACAGAGAAACACTCTCTCAAACAAACAAACAAACAAAAGGAGTCAGCCATGTATAAAATCCAAGTAATGAGACTTGAAGACTGAGAAGACTAGTTGAAAATGCTAGATAAGTGTACTTCAGAGGAGATGATGGATTAAGGAAAACAGATTATGTTGGAGTTCCTTTGTTTCAGACACATTAGGGCAGGATGTTTCTGAAAAACAACTCCAATTTATTATAACCACAGGATCTCTGACGTCTAGAATACAGAGCAGGGGTACCGATTTTACTGTGCGTGTATATAAACCTCTGCATCAAACTAGACATGGGCAGTTCCAATGACACCAAAAAAGAACTAAGAAAGGTAAGATGTAAAAATATTGTAAAAAGTAGCCATATGGTGAGACCCTTGAAGTACTGGTTGAAATTTACATCCTGTACCAAAGCAGGCATATGCTATTTCTAAAGTGCTGACTGTTTGAAATTTATAATTCAAGGTCAAAAATCTAGTTACAGGGACAACTAATCATCTAGAGTTTAAAACTGACAGTAGATAAGTTGCTACAAGAAAACGACTCTTAGAATTGTTTACATTTTAAGAAAATAAATCTTAAATGCCCTAGGAAAACAAGCTCACCTGTAAGAAGAATCAGAAAATAGTGAAGGTGTTAATCGACAGTCTTCATGATAAGGCCATGTATTTTCCTTCTTTATGCCTTAGTTTCTTTCATTATATAGTAAATATTGTCAAATTATGGGAGTAAGTATCAAGTTGGATTTATTGTACATCTCATTGTATAAATAAGAATGCATGATTGTGGTTTAAATTTGCAGTCTTCTCAAGGATATTGAGCACTCTGGATAGTATTTCCCACCTATTCGCATTTCTTTGTTGGAGAATTTCCATTTTTAAAGTGGACTTTTTTTTTAATGTTTAGAACTTTTGGTTCTTTGTGTGCTCTAGACACTGATCTGTCAAATGAAGAGCCAGCTGAGAACTTTTCCTGATCAATGTGCTAACTATGAACTCACTCCATATTTTCTTTCACAATGAAAAAGCTTTCGGTTTCATCAAGATGAATGTGGCATTTTAAAGAGGGGTAATAAGTTATATATTTGAAACGTAAGAGTAGAGGGAAGACTACTGGAGGCAGAACATGGCTACACGCTGAAGAGTTGCACAAGAGCAAGGCAGCCGGAATCCTACAATGTATAATCACAAGGTCTCACTATTTCTTAGCAGATACTTGCAATGCTGAGTTGCTGGGTAGGTAGGGGAAATCATTCCATCTTGAGGATGCAGCTGTTGGTAGGCTTCCCATGCTCCCTGGACTGGTCCAGTCTGATGAACATATGGGCAATACTGACGGGAGTTCTGAGGCTGTCGGGAATACAAGATATGAAGTTGGTGGCTGATATGCTCCAGAGATATGAGAGGGGTTTGAGGTGAAGATGTGGTTAGGTATGATTATATTTCATTGCACAGAAGCATAGTTTTCAAAACCCAATAAAAATAAAAATACTTGGTGATTGAAACATTCTCACACAGTCTGCTCATTTTTATTAAGGATGCAGAGGAAATTATTATGAGATTTCCATGACAATGCAAACTGGGATTTAGCTTGCGTTCTGCTCCCAGTGATTTTTGATGCTACTGTTGTCGATCGTCCATACACAGATGAAATTACTCCAGGAATACAGATACTTCCATGGCCTTGTTCTTGCATCAGTCTGCATGTAACATGTTCACACACTTTTTCTTAGTTCCTTCACTTATAAGGGATACGGTATTCAGTCGGTTCTTAAAAGGAACTACATTCTATTTATAGTTATTGTTAGCTTCTAAGACATAAATATCCCCCACAATTGGCATATTTCAGAACACTGATTTGCTTTCACTAAGATATGGGGTTTGAAAAACAGTGGAGCTGACACATATAATCAGGCCCCAGCACAGTTCAATTTACTAACATAATTCTGCTGAGGGCTCAGTATATGCTAAGTATTATGCACTTTACATATAATGCGTTCACTAATTATGTGATCTGTATACAACCTGTGTACTTTTAGCCATAATTAGCCTACTAATGAATTTAAATTCTCAAGAAAATTATCTCCAAAAAAGTGTAAGGGTGGCAGAATAAGCAAAGAGCGAGGGACACTGGAGCAGAATAACAATGGATATGATCTCCATCACTAAATTTTATGTACTGGAGATTTGCACTGGCTCACAGTGTTTCTAATGATGATGGTTATAGCTTTCACGGCACAAGATGGTTGGGTGGAATGAAAAAGCTTATGTAATTGACGAGAGTGTCACAGTGCCAAATACCACTCAACAACCCATAACTATTATATAACAGTATGCTTTACTGTTCGTTCTTTTATTTTTTGTGGCCCTCTTGTCTTAGCCTTCAAAAAATACTGGGATTGTAAGTTCTACACACGTGACATTTTTACAGATCCTACTTTTGCTATTTTTTTAATTGGAAGGTAGGGTCTTCTTTTATTTTGTTTTATTTTATTAATTTATTCTTATTACATTTAAATGGTTATCCCATCCCTTGTATCCTCCCATTCCTCCCTCCTTCCCATTTTCCCCTTACTCCCCTCCCCTATGACTGTTCCTGAGGGGAACTTCCTCCCCCTGTATATGCTCATAGGGTATCAAGTCTCTTCTTGGTAGCCTGCTGTCCTTCCTCTGAGTGCCACCAGGTCTCCCCATCCAGGGGACATGGTCAAATATGAGGCACGCGAATACGTGTGAAAGTCATACCCCACTTTACACTCAACTCTAGATGAGAGAAGCATGGGAGAATAGCAAAGTAGAAGGACTCAGAGGGTCCTAGAAACTTACAAGTAGAACATTATGATGGGCAGATTTGGGCCCAGGGGTCCCGCTCAAACTATGGCACCAGTCAAGGACAATACAGGCGGTAAACCTTAAACCCCTACCCAGATCTAGCCAGTAGGTTCTTCTTCTATACAATACATCCCAACCAACTGCTTCCCCTTCCACTACTCCTCCCAGTCCCCCTACCCCATCAACCTTCCCTCCCTCCAAGATCCATGGCCATCCTTTCCCCTTCAGAAAGGAGCAGAGGCACAGGAGATATTGGCTGGTCACTCCCACAAATGCTGTTGCCGCCATTGCTCCTGCACATCTTGCAGGCAGGACAGATTGTAGAGCAAAGGTTTTGTGGTTGTCTTGGTGTCCAAGTTGTTTGTTTTTGTGGGGGTTTTGTTTGTTTGTGTGTTTTGTATTTTTCTACAGAGTGCCTTCCCACATTAAAAAGACTTGACAAAAGAGTGAAGGCTCCATGTGGGCATGAACCTAACCTCTCTACTATACATCCAACAGCTGTGTGGATCTTGTCCTTGACAATGTAGTACCCTGCTGTCCGTTTTCTGAGAGGGGCCCTCTGTCCCAGCACTGGCCAGGGTTGTCTGGGGATCTCCACAGGACACCTGCCTGGGTCAGAAACACAGCCAACTACAGCCCAGGCTTAGCACCAGAAACCTTCAGTCCTTATGCTCTGCCCCTAGCATTCCTCACTAGGATCACCCTCATGGATCCCAGGAAGTTATACTGCATTAGGTTTCCACACCATCCCCCCAAATATACCCCAATACCAGGGGTATGTCCCAGCATTAGCTCCTTCCGTTTCCTCCTCCCTAGTCTGATCTCTCCTGCTTTTGTTCCCACACCTCCCCAGTCCATCTGCATAATCTATTCTACTTCCCCTTCCGAGGGCGATCACACATCCCCCCCCCCCAGTCCATCTGCATAATCTATTCTACTTCCCCTTCCGAGGGCGATCACACATCCCCCTCCCCCCGAGTCCGTCTGTATAATCTATTCTACTTCCCCTTCCGAGGGCGATCACACATCCCCCTTCCCCCCAGTCCATCTGCATAATCTATTCTACTTCCCCTTCCGAGGGCGATCACACATCCCCCCCCAGTCCATCTGCATAATCTATTCTACTTCCTCTTCCGAGGGCGATCACACATCCCCCTCCCCCCGAGTCCATCTGTATAATCTATTCTACTTCCCCTTCCGAGGGCGATCACACATCCCCCCCCAGTCCATCTGCATAATCTATTCTACTTCCTCTTCCGAGGGCGATCACACATCCCCCCCCAGTCCATCTGCATAATCTATTCTACTTCCTCTTCCGAGGGCGATCACACATCCCCCTCCCCCCGAGTCCATCTGTATAATCTATTCTACTTCCCCTTCCGAGGGCGATCACACATCCCCCTTCCCCCCAGTCCATCTGCATAATCTATTCTACTTCCCCTTCCGAGGGCGATCACACATCCCGCCTTGGGCAGTCCTAGTTCCCTAACCTCTCTGGGTCCATGCACTGTAGCTCATGCTTATTTCACAGCTAATCTGGGATACTTCACTCCACTTATATTGATATTGCTTTTAGGCTTGTTGTCAATTGCTTTATTTTGTTTAAATATGTCCTATGTATCCCTAATCTCCCCAGGGTTTTTAATCATGAGGGATGGTGGGTTTTGTAAAATGATCTTTTGGTATCTAATGAGATGATTATCTGTTTGTTTGTTTGTTTTTTCTTTAAGTTTGTTTGTATGATGGGTTACATTTACTGCTTTTTATATGTTGAACCATCCTCCATCCCTGGATGAAGTCTAGTTGATCATGGTAGATTTTCTTTTTTATTTTTTTCCCTTGGTTCATTTTGCAAGTATTTTATCTATATATTTGCATCTAAGAGAATCTGGTCAGTAATTCTCTTTTGTTTTGAGCTTTTTATGTGGTTTCGTTGTCAAGGTAACTGTGGCTTCATAAAAGATACTGGGCAATATTTCTTGTTGGAGTATGGTGCGGTGCTTTGTATTTGTTAGTTGCCCGTCCCCAAGACTCTTAGTGCAGGTTGCCACTTACCCCACGCATTGCTGTTTAATCTTGTCTCCCTGTTTGACCAATAAAAAGCCAATACCTGGCAGGGAAGAAAGAAGAGGAGGAGTGAAAGTTGGTGGGCTTGCTGGACAGAGAGCATCTCTGGAAGAAGGAGCAGACAGGTAACTAAGAAGGAAGAAGGATGAAAATCCCCATCGGATAGAAAAGAGCCATGTGGACCCAGGGGAAGACTCTGAAGGTCCACATAAAAGTGATGGCCCAGATGAACCCTAGCAAGTAGTTTGGGATTATGGGCAGAGTAGCACAGACAGGATTTGTTAAACATGGCATTGGGTAGAGGATGAGAGATTCTGGAAGGTAGTTTAAGTAGTTAATACCGACACAGTCCCAGGTAAACTAAGGATTATTTTAAATACCGCAGGTGTATTTTTTTTATTATGATGGCAGGTTAAATATTACTGCTGTACTAATTGTAACCCTAATGAAATATATTTATTAGGACATATTAAATTAGCAGCAACAATTTCTTTTGTTTCTATTTTGTGGAATAATTGGAAGAGTATTAGTGTCAAAACTTCTTTGAAATGCTACTAAATTTTTTTTCTAAAACTATGTGGCCCTGGATATGTATGTACATATGTATGTATGTTTGCATGTATGTATATATGTATGTATTATGTATTTATGTATTTTTTGTTGAGATACCTTTAATGACTTTTTCACTAGGGATTATAGGACTATGTAAATTGTTTATCAGATCTTGGTTTAACTTTGGTAAGTTGTATCTAAACAGAAAAAAATACATTTCTTTAGGTTTTCCAACTTGTTGAATTACAGTTTTTAAAAGATGTCCTAAAGGTTCTTTGGATTTTCTTGGTGTCTATTGTTATATCTCCTTTTCACTTCTGATTTTGTTCATTTGAATGCTTTCTCTCTCTCCCTCCCTCTCTCTCTGTCTGTCTCTCTCTCTCTCTCTCTCTCTCTCTCTCTCTCTCTCTCTCTCTCTCTCTCTCTCTCTCTCTCTGTGTGTGTGTGTCTTTTAGTTAGTTTGGGATAAGGGTTTGTCTCTCTTGTTGATTTTCTCAAAGAATCAATTCTTTGTTTCATTGGCTATTTGTATTGTTCTCTTTGTTTCTGTTTTGTTGATGTTTAGCCAGGAGTTTGATTATTTCCTGCCATATACTCCTCATGAGTATAATTGCTTCTTTTTGTTCAAGAAATTTCATGTGTGCTGTTTATTGGAGATCTCTCCAATTTTTTTTAAAGATTTATTTATTTATTATTATGTATACAGTGCTCTGCTTGCATGTACTCCTGCAAGCCAGAAGAGGGTGCCATATCACATTAAAGATGGTTATGAGCCACCATGTGGTTGCTGGCAATTGAACTCAGGACCTTTGGAAGAGCAGGCAGCGCTCTTAACCACTGAGCCATCTCTCCAGCCCCTTTCTCCAATTTTTTATGAAGGCACTTAGTTCTATAAACTTTCTTCTTATCATCACTTTCATTGTGTCCCATATGTTTATGTATGTTATATAATCCTTTCCTTAGAATTCTAGAAAGCCTTTCATTTCTTTCTTTCTTTTTTTCTTCTGTCTTGACACCTTTTTCATTCAGTACAGAGTTTTTCAGTTTGCACAAGTTTTTAAGTTTTCTACTTTTTTCAGTTTTTGTTGGTATCCAGCTTTATGATCTGACTGATGATCTGATTGAATGTAGGGAATTATTTTAATTTTCTCCTATCTTTTTTGACTTGCTTTGCCTGAGTATGTGCTTAATTTTGGAGAAAGTTCCACGAGATACTGTATATACTTTTGTGTTTGTGTGAAATGTTCTGTAGATATCTGTTAGACCTGTTTGGTTTCTAACATAGGTTAGTTGCAGTATTTCTCTATTTAGTTTTTTTCTGAATGACCTCTTAATTCATGAGATGGGTGTTTTTCTCCTTGGTTTCAATAATCTCTTTGGATTTTCAAAGTGTGTTGGCTGTGTGTTGCCAGTTTTACTGTTTTTTTTTTTTCAGGTGATGTGTTCAAGGTAGGTACTTGCTGGTATTGGAGAAAGGGAGTCTAGGGTTTGTGGTTTGTGGGACCCATGCAGCTGTGCGTTAGCAGCGTGGAAGGGAGGCTGCAGCTGATGTTCTGTTGGAGTGCTAGGGACAACCTTGAAAATTGGGTCTGGGGGAAAAGAAAGAGCAGAGAAAGTCTATGATCAGCCTACCTGGTCTTCTGGTATGCATGGCCGGTGCCTGAGCATGAGGTATCCACTTGAATTGGTGTTTTAGATACAGTAACTAAGGCAGGGAGGCTAGGGGATGTTTTGCTCTCATAAGCAGGGATGAGGGAGTCTAGGAATTATATACAGTGAATAACAAACATTTGAGCTCATTGATTAAACAAATGTGGGTGAGATTATTATGGGCAGAGTCCTTTGAAAAGATAGGCATAGAAATATTTTAGAAAAAATATTTAAATAGGGCAGGAGATATAAGTCATAAAGTACTGTTCTAAAATGTAGTGAGCTTTGTGTTTGGTCCCTAATACCACATGGAATTGTGTGTGTAGGCTGGGCAGAACAAGAACAGTCCCAGAACAGAAAAGGATCAAAAGGTCAGTGTGTCCCTAGGTTACACTATGAGCTTTGCTGTTGTCTAACTAGTCTACATGAGACTAACTCAAGAAGGAAATGTCTCAATCCTTGTCATGGAAAAAATTAAGCAGAACATGGAATTTGCAACTACATAGAGAGATCAGATATATTATAAATGTTTCTTGAAATGATAGCCCAAGGCTATGGAGGCCCACACAGATAGAACATTTTTTTTCCAGTGGTCTGTTTTCTGATGTTCTTTTGATGCTGCCCTTCTTTGCTTTGGACTTTGGTGGATCACTGCCAAGTCCAGAATGGAGAAGCAAGAGGAAGCCATGAAAGGAAAACCACATAGATTGAGATGGTCCCAGTGAAACTTGTTTGTGTGGATACATGCATGGCTCCATATTATCAGAGGCAAAGTGGCTTTGTTCTGATAGCATTATATTCTGAGTTAAAAATGCAAGCATTCTACAAATAAGAAAGAAAAGAGATGAGTGGATTTATGGTTAGAAGTAGGTGCCTTTCCCAAAAAGGGTAATTACTAGAGAGATCTTCCTCTTGTTGTGGAAAAACTGAGCTTTTAAAGAATCCACAAAAGGTGAAAAGTATATAACTGCCTGGGAGAGGCTGCAGCGACAGGAAATAGCTGATTTCTTTTGAAATGACCTTCAAAACAGTGGAAACCCTTGATTGTATTATTTCAGATTCTGTAATTATTTTTCCTTGATTGCTCTTCTAAGTTTAAATGGAATTTAATTTCTATGTCCTGAGTTGATAGGGTGGATGAATCCATTCAGGAGAAATAGAAGCAGTCACCCCTCTGAAAGAAATTACCCTAATCAAGCACATAGTCTTAGCGTTGAATGGGTTAGCTGTCAGCAGACGCTCCTTTTGTTAAAAGATCGATTATCCTTGAGTATCCAAATCCCGATTTTGTAAGTCATTACTGAAGATTACCATATTCAAGAAGATAAGATAAAAATGAAAGGATATTAATAGTTTTTATTTTTCAGTCTCAGTGATGCAGCTAAAAGCCAGATTAAAAGAAGATAAAGTCAGCTTTATTAAGTGCTGCTACCAGACAGGCTCGTCATCAGTCTCAAAGAACAGAAGACAAGTGTTGGGTCCAGGGCAGGGACATTTTATAGACTGTAGGCAGATGGTGATGTTGTGTCTGCTAGGAGCTGAGTGTATGTCTATGTGATCAAAACCTGAGCCTCTTGGTGGGCACTCTTGGATGGGTTGTTTGTATTGTCTGAGATCTTCCCCCAGTTTCTGGAATAACACAATCTGTGTCTCCACCAGGCTAGGCTTATTGATGTAGTAGCAGCATTTTCCCCCAGGAACACGCAGGCGCCACCCATATCAGCCATGAAGAGGTCAGAGCACCTCCAGTTTTGTATGGCCATTGGATCTGACAAGAATTGTTTTAAGTTTACAAGAATAAATAAGTTTTAGACATGTTAGCATTACCATTGTTTGTAATCTGTACTGAGACCCATATTATAGAAAAAGCAGTAGACTCAAATTTTAGACTTATCTATTGTTTATGATCTGTACTGAAACCCGCACTGTAGAAACGGCAGTAGACTTATGCCTTTGTGTCATAGCAGAGGCTTATATACATAGGACGTATGAAAATGTGTACACACATTTCTTAATGAGAAACCCTTTTAAGGCTATACTTAGAAACCAGCCAGAGAAAATTTAAACTCTTGATCTTGTGACTATGATAAATGTTAGCGTAGACTGTACCAGAGCTAGATTAAATAATTGATCAGAACTCAACTAATTAACAATAAAACTTTGAACTTTTAAAGTCTCAATATGATAGTAACATAGCAACGAGAAGAAATCTGAGGTATGTTTCATTCCTTTTATGTATCTTGAATCACTTTTTTCTCATCATTTAAGATCTCATATTTCCTAACCTTTACAATATGAATGTATCAACTGTAAAACATCTTCTGCCAGGCTCAATGGTGCACATTCATAATCCCAACACTTGGGGAGGCAGATGCAGGTGGATCTTTGTGAGTTCGAGGACAGCCTGGTCCTCAAAGTGAGTCCAGGACAGCCAAGGCTGCACAGAGAAATCATGTCTAGAAAAACCAATAATAACAACAACAACAAAAAATTTAAAAACAAACAAAAATCCCCGTCTTTTTAGACCTTCCAACTCCTATAACTTGTGTTTATGAACTTCAAACACCATCCTAGACCCTACAATATGTTCTTAGGTCCTAACTACTTAATCTTCTGCATCCTCAGACTTTACATAAAATTTACATTTTTTTTCTTATCTAATTATTTACCATCAGACATAGTAGCTGATTTCTTGGAGCAGTCACTGTAAAGAAGTTCTTTTAGAAAAAGGCATAGTAAAAAGTTGCTTTGCAATCTGTTTTCTGAGTTTGGTCACAAGTAGACTGTATCTAGCACTAGTGGTAGCAGCTTTGGAGAGTGAGGCTTGAGGCCTGAGTTTTGCACCGAAGAGGCCTGAGAAGGCAGCTGAAACCTAGAATTTTTGCTGTTTAACTGCTAACTCTTTTGTTATTTTAGACTTTAAACCCATCTGAGTCCTGAGAAAGATAAATTTTACATGAGTAAACAGGAACTGCAGAGCAAGCAGCTTCTGAATTTGCTGAACATCATACAAACTTAATGGCTACCTAGACAGTCAGTCACCCAGGCTTCCTGGGTGGCCAGGTGGCATCTGTTTTTGGCCATCAGGCCCAGAAGACTTTCTTGTGGAGCAAGAACTCAGGGGGATTGTCCTACCTTATCTAGGAAATATGGGTAAGTCAACTTCCCAGTATCCTTTCTGCTCATGGTTTGGACAGCATGCTGTCAGCAGTGAAGGTAAGGGCAGTTTATAGCTCAGTGGCCAGCTTTGCTACATTGCAGCAAGCTCCAGGCAGGGTTCTTCTGTGCCTGTCTTTGGAGTGGATTAGGTGCTGTTAGGAGCTGGAGTGTATCAATTATGAAAATCTTTTTTTTTATTTTTAATTTGTTCACTTTACATTCCAATTGTAGCCCCCTCCCTCATTTCCTCCTGGTCCTTGCTTCCCTCCCCCCCCCCCATCCCCTGGGCCTCCTCCCCCATCATCTGACCTCAGCCTATCAAGTCTCATCTGATCGCCTGCATCTGCTTCCTCTGTGGCCTGGCAAGGCTGCCCCATTTGTTTTTATCAAACAGTTAAATGGCATTTTCTGTAGATCTTTGAAGTGTTTGAGGACCATCTATCTTTCTAAAATATATTTAAATAAATGTTGTCTTTAGCTATTTACTTTTTGCTCAACTTTGAAAAAGCATATAAGGAAAACACATAATTATTTTGGTAAATACTCATGATTGTAAGTATAGTTATGAATATATTTTGGAGGTTTATTTTGGGGGTTTTGAGACAGGGTTTTTCTGTTTAGCCTTGGATATCCTGGACTAGTTTTATAGACCAAATTAACCTGTATGTTTTAATTATTTTAAACAGTTTATAATACATTAATAATGTCGTAGTTTTTGTATGATCAGGTTTAAGCTAAAGGCAGTTTAAGGACAGGAAAAGGTTAATAGGTTGAAAAAAATATTAAGGAATTTGACTGAGGAAGCCACTATCACAAGATCACAAACAGATATTTCCAGAAATGCATACATATTAGACAGACAGATAGACAGATAGATGGGAGACAGATGGATAGATAGTACCTTAAAATCAGTTCTGTAATTTTATTAATAAAATATAAAGAATGATTACAATGTAGTATTATTATTTTTCTTACATATACATTTATATTATTATACGTATATACAATTCACTAGATATAGCAAGAAGAACCACTAAGTAATCAAGAGTTACAAAAACGTTACAATCTTAGTGTTTTGGCTATTTGTATTTGGCAACCTTGGAGCAAACATCTTTCCTTTCTTGGTCAGTCTAAAATTTTGAACGTAAATTAATTTCTATTATACCTCATTTTATCAACTTAAAACATCTATCTAGACCTAAAAACACCTTAACCACTAAATAACTAGGCTTAATTGTTAAACTAAACTATCTAGTCTTCAACCCCATTCTGGCAGGTGTAAGATGGAATCTCAGTGGTTTCCACTTTCGTTTCCCAGATGATTAAGGATGTTGAGCATTTCTTCGAGTGGTTCTTCTCCCTTATATATTTCTTTGTTGAGAATTCTCAGGTTAGCTCTGTACCCCACTTTTTAATTGGATTGTTTGATTTGTTCTTGTTTAATTTATTCAGTTCTTTATATATTTTGGATATTATCCTTTTGTTGGATTAGGTTTGATGAAGACCTTTTTCCAATCTGTAGTCGGCTGTTCTGCTCTACTGACAATACGCTTTGCCTTACAGAAGCCTTTCAGTTTCATGAGGTCCCAATTGTTGGTTGTTGATTTTAGTGCCTGAGCTGTTGGTATTTTGTTCAGGAAGTTGTTTCCTGTGCCCACAAGTTAAAGGCTAGGCCTCTGGGAGCATATAGGGGTGACTATAGCTTAGACTCCTTTATCTTTCTTTCTTAGGTTTAGAAATAGAGGTTGAAAAGAAAGAAGGGGGCATACAGAAATATATAAGGATGATAAGACAAAAGGATTATTGAATCTACTTCTCAACTTAAGGTCTTAGTTGATACTCACAAGGTTGTTTTTAATTCACTGGTATAGAACATTGTATATTCACGTAAAAAAAGTTTACTTTTGATACATTGGTGTAGAATTCAAACTAAAGATTATTCTTCACACACATTTTCTATATGTATATATATAATATATTTATACTCTAATATGAGGTATTGTACCCATACAACTCAAGTAGAATACAAGGTTTTTCCTCCAATAATTTGAAAGTGATTATACTCTGGGTGCTTGCCCAGCGCAGAAACAGTTTTCCTGCTGTGACGTGAGCGGGGCGGAGCACTCAGTTATACTCCAGGTGCTTGCCCAGCGCAGATGCAGTTTTCCTGCTGTGACGCGAGCGGGGCGGAGCGCTCAGTTAGACTCCGGGTGCTTGCTCAGCGCAGACACAGTTTTCCTGCTATGACGCGAGCAGGGTGGAGCGCTCAGTTATACTCTGGGTGCTTGCCCAGCACAGCCTTGGTTTTCCTGCTGCGACGCAAGTTGGGCGGAGCGCTCGCTTCTACCCTGGGTGCTTGCTCAGCGCGGTCTCAGTTTCCCTGCTGTGATGCAAGCCTGGTGAAGCGCTCACTTTTACCCTAGGTGCTTGCTCAGCGCTGCCACAGTTTTCCTGCTGTGACACGGGCTGGGCGGAGTGCTCAGTTATACCCTGGGTGCTTGCTCAGCGCAGCCTTGGTTTTCCTGCTGTGACGTAAGCTGGGCGGAGCGCTCACTTCCACCAGGTGCTTGCTCAGTGCAGTCGCAGTTCTCCTGCTGTGGCAGACGGTTCAGGCCCTGAGAAACTAGCTGAGCTCGACGCGTGGCTCAGGTCCAGTATCCCTGGCTGGACTTAGCAGGGGACCCAAAAGGTTGTGGATACCTTGGCCTGACCCAACAATTATTCAGAGACCCAGAATGATTGCAGGACCCACAGCAAAGGGGAGCTGAGGATCACTGGTGGTGAGAGCCCAAAACTACAGGGATAACCTCCTGCCATCCACACCAGTGAAGTATCAGGGCTTCCAGCCTATGGAAATCGTGAGAAAACAAGTGAATCTATCATCAGACTCCCTCCACTCAACTCTGGAAGTTACCCAACAAAAACAGAGACGGCAAGATGTCTAAGGGACAGCGTAAAAGCATTCGCAAAAAACCCCAAAACAACATGACGTCTCCAGTTCCCAGCTATCCCAAAGAAAACAACCTGGAGAACTCACATACAACGGAAACACAAGAAAATGACCTCAGGTCCTTGGTAATGAGGATGTTAATGGAGGAAACAAATAAAATTCGAAATCAGATGCAGGAAGAAGCAGCAAAGCAGGTGTGAGACATAAAAGAAGCACATAGAGTGGAACTGGAAAATTTTCAGGAAAATATAAACAACCAGATGAAAGAAATTAAAAAATCTGTTCAAGATATGAAAATGAAAATGGATTCAATGATAAACACACAGACAGAAGAAAAACGAGAACGTGAGGCCTCAGAGAAGAAGGCGAATGACACAGTGCAGAGCTTTTCTAACAGAATCCAAGAGATGGAAGAACGAATCTCAAGTCTAGAAGATACAATAACAGACTTGAAGCAACCAATAAAGAAAATGCCAAATCTGGAAAACTCCTGACACAAAACATCCAAGAAATTAAGGACACCATGAAAAGAAGAAATCTGAGGATAATAGGCATTGAAGAAAGAGAAGATATCAGACTCCAAGGCCCAGGAACTCTTCTCAGCAAAATCATAGAAGAAAATTTCCCCAATCTAAAGAAAGAGATGCCTATAAACATACAAGAGGCATACAGAACACCAAATAGAATTGACCAGAAGAGAAAAACTGCCCGTCACATAATAATCAAAACACAAAACATACAGAACAAAGAAAAAATATTAAAAGCTGCAAGGGAAAAGGGCCAAATAACATTTAATGGCAAACCTATCAGAATTACACCCGACTTCTCAGCAGAGACCATCAAAGCCAGAAGGGCCTGGACAGAGATCATGCAAACCCTAAGAGACCACAGATGCCAAGCCAGACTACTTTACCCAGCAAAACTATCAATAAACATTGATGGAAAAAACAAAATATTCCATGACAAAACCAAATTCAAACAGTACCTATCCACAAATCCAGCTTTACAGAAGGTACTAGAAGGAAAACTCCATCCCAAAGGGTCAAGCTACAATCAAAACTACTCAGGAAATAGATAACTATACCATGGCAAAAACACAACTACACAAACGCTCAACTGGAACCAACATCAAAATTAAGACTCTTAATAGTAACTGGTCGTTAATATCTCTCAACATCAATGGTCTCAATTCTCCAATAAAAAGACACAGACTAACTGAATGGGTGCATAAACAGGATCCAACATTCTTCTGCATTCAAGAAACACATCTCACCCATAATGATAGGCGTTACCTCAGGATAAAAGGTTGGAAAAAATATTCCAAGCAAATGGACACAAGAAGCAAGCAGGCGTAGCCATTTTAATATCGAACAAAATAGATTTTCAACCAAGATTAATCAAAAGGGATGAGGATGGACACTTCTTACTCATCAAAGGTAAAGTCAACCAAGATGACATCACAATTCTGAACATCTATGCTCCCAATACAAGGGCACCCACATTTGTAAAAGATCTGCTAAAAAGGCTTAAACCATACATCGATCCCCACACAATAATAGTGGGAGACTTCAACACCCCACTCTCACCGAAGGACAAGTCATCGAAACAGAAACTAAGCCGAGAAATAACATCATTAACCAATGCCATGGGTCAAATGGATCTAACAGATATCTATAGAACCTTTCACCCAAACAAGAAAGAATATACCTTCTTCTCTGCACCCCATGGAACCTTCTCCAAAATTGATCACATTGTAGTTCACAAAGAAAGCCTCAACAGATACAAGAGGATTGAAATAATACCTTGTATCCTATCAGATCATCATGGGCTTAGGCTGCAATTCAACAACAACAGAAATAACAAAAAGCCTACACGTATGTGGAAACTAAACAACTCTCTGCTAAATGACACCTGGGTCAGGGAAGAAATAAAGAAAGAAATCAAGGAGTTTCTGAAATTCAATAAAAATGAAGGAACAACATACCCAAATTTGTGGGATACATTGAAAGCAGTGCTAAGAGGAAAATTCATAGCACTAAGTGCCTTTAAAAAGCATTTGGAAGCATCGCACATAAACACCTTAACGACACAACTGGAAGCCCTAGAAAAAAAAGAAGCAGAAACACCCAAAAGGAGTAGACGTCTGGAAATAATCAAACTCAGGGGTGAAATTAACAAATTAGAAACTAAGAAAACAGTCCAAAGAATCAACAAAACCAAGAGCTGGTTCTTTGAGAAAGTCAACAAGATAGACAGACCATTAGCCAAACTAACTAAAAGGCAGAGAGACAGTATTGAAATCAACAAAATCAGAAATGAAAAGGGAGACATAACAACAGACACTGAAGAAATACAAAGAATCATAAGATCCTACTTTGAAGGCATATATGCCACAAAATTTGAAAATCTAAGGGAAATGGACGATTTTCTTGATCAATTTCACTTGCCAAAGTTGAGTGAAGAACAGATAAACAAGCTAAATACTCCCATTTCCCCTACAGAAATTGAAGTAATCATTGATAGTCTCCCAACCAAAAAAAGCCCAGGGCCAGATGGCTTCAGTGCAGAATTCTACCAGACCTTCAAGGGCGAGCTAATACCGATACTCTTCAAGCTACTCCAAAAGATAGAAAGGGATGGAACATTACCAAACTCATTCTATGAGGCCATAGTCTCATTGATACCTAAACCTCACAAAGACTCAACAAAGAAAGAGAATTTCAGACCAATTTCTCTGATGAACATCGATGCAAAAATATTAAATAAAATACTTGCAAAACGAATACAAGAGCACATCAGAGATATCATTCATCATGACCAAGTAGGCTTCATTCCAGGCATGCAGGGATGGTTTAATATATGGAAATCCATCAATGTAATCCACCACATAAACAAAATGAAAATAAAAAACCACATGATCATCTCTTTGGATGCAGAGAAAGCATTTGATAAAATCCAACACCCATTCATGTTTAAAGTTTTAGAGAGATCGGGAATACAAGGCACTTTCCTCAACATAATAAAGGCTATATATAGGAAGCCAATACTCAAAATCAAAGTAAATGGTGAGATACTTAAGGAAATTCCTCTAAAATCAGGAACAAGGCAAGGCTGCCCACTTTCTCCATATCTCTTCAATATAGTACTCGAAGTTCTAGCCAGAGCAATAAGACAACATAAGGAGATCAAGGGTATTCAAACGGGAAAGGAGGAAGTCAAATTATCCCTATTTGCAGATGATATGATAGTCTACATAAGTGGCCCTCAAAATTCCACCAGAGAACTCCTACAGCTGATAAACACCTTCAGCAAATTGGCTGGATACAAAATTAACTCAAAAAAGTCTGTAGCCTTCCTATACACAAATGATAAGCTTGCATAGGAAGAAATTAGGAAAACTACACCCTTCACATTAGCCACAAGCAATATAAAGTACTTAGGAGTTACTCTTACTAAGCAAGTGAAGGACCTGTTTGAAAAAAATTTCAAAACCCTAAAGAAAGAGATTGAAGATGACATGAGAAGATGGAAGGATCTACCTTGCTCATGGATAGGGAGAATTAACATAATAAAAATGGCCATCCTACCAAAAGCAATCTACAGATTCAATGCAATCCCTATCAAAATACCTACACAATTTTTTAAAGACATTGAAAGTTCAATTCTGAACTTCATATGGAAAAACAAAAAACCCAGAATAGCTAAAACAATCTTGTACAATAAAAGGTGCTCTGGAGGAGTCTCCATACCTGATCTCAAACTGTACTATAAAGCAATAGTAATTAAAACAGCATGGTACTGGCACAGAAACAGGCTGGTTGATCAGTGGAATCAAATCGAAGACCCAGATATGAATCCACACACATATGGTCATTTGATTTTTGACAAAGAAGCCAAATCCATTCGATGGAAAAGGGATAGCATCTTCAACAAATGGTGCTGGTCTAACTGGATGTCTATGTGTAAAAAAATGCAACTGGACCCATATTTGTCACCTTGTACAAAACTCAAATCCAAGTGGATTAAAGACCTCAACATAAAACCAGAGACACTAAATCACTTAGAAGAAAAAATGGGAAAGAGCCTGGAACATATTGGCACAGGAGACAACTTCCTGAACAGAACACCAACAGCCCAGGCATTAATGTCAACAATTTATTAATGGGACCTCATGAGGCTGAGAAGCTTCTGTAAGGCAGGTGACACGGTAAAGAGAACAAAGCGACAGTCTACAGACTGGGAAAAGATCTTCACCAACCCCACATCTGACAAAGGTCTAATATCCAAAATATATAAAGAACTCAAGAAATTAAATACCACCAAACCAAATAACCCAATTGAGAAATGGGGCATGGAACTAAACAGAGAATTCTCAACAGAGGAATATCAAATGGCTGAGAAACACTTAAAGAAATGCTCAACCTCCTTAATCATCAAGGAAATGCAAATCAAAACAATGCTGAGATTCCATCTTACACCCATCAGGATGGCTAAGATCAAAAATTCAAGTGACACCACATGCTGGCGAGGATGTGGGGAGAGAGGAACACTCCTTCATTGCTGGTGGGAATGCAAACTAGTACAACCACTTTGGAAATCTATCTGGTGCTATCTCAGAAAAATGGGAATAGGGCTTCCTTAAGACCCAGCTATTCCACTCCTTGGAATATACCCAGAAGATGCTCCAGCACACAGCAAGCAAATTTGCTCAACCATGTTCATAGCAGCCTTATTCATAATAGCCAGAACATGGAAACAGCCTAAGTGTCCATCAATAGAAGAATGGATAAAGAAACTGTGGTACATATACACTATGGAATACTATTCAGCTATTAAAAACAAGGAATTCCTGAAATTTGTGGATAAATGGATTGAGCTAGAAATGATCATAATGAGTGAGTTAACCCAGAAGCAGAAAGACTCACATGGTATATACTCACTTATATCTGCATATTAGCCCAAGGGGCATGTCCCACGAAAGCCTTCACTTACCAGGAAACTGCGACAGAGGAGAGGACATTCTAGTGGGACTCTAGATGAGAGAATCATGGGAGAAAGGCAAAGTAGAAGGACCCAGAGTGTCCTAGAATCCTACAAGTAGAACATTATGATAGGCAGATTTGGGCACAGGGGTCCCGCTCAAACTAAGGCACCAGCCAAGGACAATACAGGCGGTAAACCTTAAGCCCCTACCCAGATCTAGCCAATGGACAGAACACTCCTCACAGTAGAGTGGAGAGTGGGATATGACTTTCTCACATAGTCTGGTGCCTCACCTTTGACCATGTCCCCTGGACGGGGAGACCTGGTGGCAATCAGAGGAAGGACAGGAGGTTACCAAGAAGAGACTTGATACCCTATGAGCATATACAGGGGGAGGTAATCCCCCTCAGGAACAGTCATAGGGGAGGGGAATACGGGGAAATTGGGAGGGAGGGAAGAATGGGAGGATAAAAGGGATGGGATAACCATTGAGATGTAACAAGAATAAATTAATAAAGGAGGAAAAAAAATAAACTCAAGAAACCAAAAAAAAAAAAAAAGTGATTGCGGGCTGTTTAGAATAAGTAACTTATACAAGTTAATTGTTAGTTGATCAAATCACTGTCAGGTCAATTACTAGTCTATTTATATCACAAGCATAGACATCTGAGGCTTAACAGATAGATAAGATTCTATAGATAGATAAGGTAAAGTAGTTAGATATGGTCCTCAAACACCTCAGAGAGGGTACTTATTTTAATGACAAAAAAATTAATCTAAAGAGGAGAAAAGAAAAAAAGAATTCTTGAAGGGAAAGTGTGGTTTCCTTTGAATTCATGCCTCAGATGTTACCATGGGAACCTAATGCCCAGTGTGAAAGAGAACTTTCTTCCAGCCTATGGTAAGGAGGTCCATCAGTACTGGCAGCTGCAGAAATCCTGCTGTGATTAGTGGAAAATGCTCATTTGCTAAAGTGCTGGTTATGAGGGAGTGACTGAGATATTGGTGAGTCCTCCCCAAAGAAGCCAGAAATATTATCCATATAGTTTGATCCAGTTATCAAGATTGTATATTCTCTTTCATGTTTATTGACAATTACTAAACATTTCCTAAGACTGTTTTACAGACAAAGGACATGTTTGAGGATACAGACCCCCTTTATAATGCCTACTTGACCTTTGCTATTGCAAGGGGCACATCATATGTATCCTGCATATCACATTTTTCACTTGATACAGAAAATAACTTCACAGAAACATTTCAGTAAATGAGATGAATTTTCCTCTTTAAAATACATCTGATTATTGTGAAGTGGCTAAACATTTATTTCTTTTTTTTACGATTATAACACAATCACCCAATCTCTCCCTTCTCTTTTCTCCCTCCTAAGCCTCCTAAACCCCCTCCTTGCTGTCTCTTAATATTATTGGTGTTTTTTTTTCATTAATTTCTGTGGCACGCATATGTAAGAATTTTCATGTATATGTAAGAATTCATATTTATTCATATATATGATTATTCCTAAATATAACCTGCTCCCTGTCTGGTCTGGATAATGTCTCTTGGAAAATGTATTCAGACCTCACAATTTTGAATTAGATAACCAGTTGACATGGTCTTCCTTTGGGAAGACTATTTCTTCTGTTTTCCATACCTAGTATTTGAAAGCTTCTCTGTTCTATGAAATCATGGATATTGAAAGAGAATCTACAGCCACTACTTTACTAAACCAGAATAATACTTAAAAACAGTCTACACACGTGTGTCTTTATATTCACAGATAAGGCAGTCTTCACTTCTCATCAAGAAACCTTCCTTCCAACTGCCCAGGACTGGAAGAATCTACACACCCACTAATTGACTAAACCAGTAAAATACTCAACCACATGCTATAAGCATTCATCCTTATGCCCACAGATAAGTGTAATCTTTACTCATTATAAAAAAAATTCTCTTTGCAACAGAGACCACTACAGTAAAGCTCAATCCATTAAAATTCACCACTAAGAATCCCAGTCCCAATGGATACGTCTATAAACACTTCCATACGTAAAAGTAAGAAAAACAGTAGAAGAAGAGGCAGAAAGATAAGAAACAGAGGACCAGGGACTCCAATATGATGTTGTATCTCCCCCTATCAGAAGCCACACTCATAAAGTCTCACCAACATGAATATCTAACCATGAGCTGAACGACAAAGACATCAATGAACATAACAAACTGCACAAAAAGACACCACGAGGTGTCAAACTTACACAAATAACTATAGGCAAATGGGAGTAGGAGAGGAGAGAGGGCAGAACACACCAATCAGTTGTCTAGCTCCAAATGGTCATCCAGAAACACATATATAAAGGTAACGTTCCATGGACTCAAGAGGTTATATTTATGAATATATATGCATGCAATAAAATTTGTGAAAAATAGGTCATGAATTTGAAGAAGATTAGGAAGAGATAGTAAGGGAGGATTCAAAAGGAGGAAAGAGAACAACCACAGAAATGAAGAGAGAGAGAGAGAGAGAGAGAGAGAGAGAGAAACTTATTTTTGCAACCAATTTATTCTTAAATTCTATATGAGTTCATGATGGCAAACAATTTTGTGCTTTGGAGAAAATCTGTTAGCACCATCCAGTTTTCTTTAACATAATTTAACATGCTTAGGAGGATTACCTACTTGAGACACATTTTGTGTAGTTGCAATCATGAACAGTGGCAGAAGCCGCCCTTTCTCTACCACAAAAAATAAGTATGGCTTTGGACATTTCAATTTCACACACCCAATATTTCTTTATCTTTAAATTAATGGTTATTCTAATAATAAAGCTCTACAGAATTTTTGAGAAGATCTAAATTTTAATATAGTAATTGGAATTTTTAAAGTCATCTCTTCAATCCTGTATCATCCTTAGGTTACAGTTTCTTTTGATAAGTAGTCTATTGTTGTCATAGCAGAAATGTAGTTAGACATAATGAAAGTTAATTAATGAGGATAATTGTTATACAATAAAAATTTATTAGAAAACAAAACTAGCAATAAGGCTGTGTTTAGCCTGTAAGATATACTTTAGGAATGACAAGGGCAATCATTTAAACTAGTGTGTAGCTCAGAATAGGTGCTAAATTACAGTTAAATAGTTTAAGCTGTGTCACATATGGTTGACTGTGATTTAAAATCAATAGAACACTTTGCAACAGTCAATATACCTTCAAAAGTAGTCACTCAGAGTTATCATGATACTTAGGAAAATACACCATTAACCATATGTGTGACTTTTTAATTTATCTGTGCCACAAAAGGCCACACTAATAAGAAATTTCTGTGAAGATGAATGTACTTCAACAAGAGCTAAATGCTATAAAATAGGAGAGATGAATGTTCCCAATCAGTGATCATAAGTCTTTCTGTAAATATTTTTAATGTATTATTATATCTGAAGAATAGCATCAAAGAGTAAGAACACAACATGTAACAGTGGAAACCTAATATCAGATGAACTGAAATAGAATCAAGACCGAGAGTCATAATACTTGGAGGGGGAAAGAAGTAACGTCACCCAGCGTATAGTTTAGTACACAAAACAAGCTTTCAATGATGCTGATGATTCTACCTGAG
Organism: Acomys minous; assembly: GCF_964271855.1. Taxonomy (NCBI): domain Eukaryota; kingdom Metazoa; phylum Chordata; class Mammalia; order Rodentia; family Muridae; genus Acomys; species Acomys minous. Next base: position 3,697,242 of record NC_140491.1, read on the forward strand.
CCTGCGCTTCAGGAGCAAAACATGGGAGACACTTGAAATTCTAACCATCGATTGGCAGCTGGTGGAACTGCAAAGGACCAATTAAATAGCTCTAATAATAACACTTCAGTTTGAAATCTTCAAGGTTTAAAAGGCTAGCATACCCTATTTCCCACTAGGAAGCTGCTTATGTGCTGTTCTTTAATGAGACAATATCAAGATTGCAGTTTACCAAAACAGCCATGAGGTAGCTGTCCACATCAGTCATTCAGTCTCAAACCAACACGATCCATACATTTCGTTACAAACACAACTCTCCAGTGTACACCATATAACAGAAAAGTAAGTTCAAAAGAAAGCAAGTATCAGCACTGAACAGCACACAGGAGTGTTCTTGAAACAAAATTTATTGACAGATAAAGGTCACAAAAACATCTGTAGTGGAAGATTAAATTTTCTTTTCATCTGGAGCAATTGCTTCTCAGGATACTTTGGTGAACCCTATATTCAAATTGGTTGAAGTAATAATGGACATTTGAAACATTTGAAGATTTTTCTACATGGGTGTTTTTTAACTCATCTGTTGGGCACATACTTGCCAATGAAGCTTTCATGCTTACTTTGAATCATGACTGCATATTTCCAGAGATGCTCTAGTTTCAATGTCATCCTGTCAGTGAGGAGGAACCAGAGTAAGGCAGTCTTTGAAAATTTGTAATCTTGCATGTTAGTTTGTGAGTTGTTCAATCACCTATTGGTTTCTAAATGACTATTCATTATTATTTACTCTAGGTCTGTTCTGTGCAAAAGCCTGATATATAAAGAGAAGTAGACAATTTACACGAAGTAAATATATCTTCATTAACATGAACATAACTCTTATTTTATCTAGAGAAGGCTTTGTTCATGTCTATTTCATGTGAAGATCTCTCTTTCAATTTTAAACATTCCTCAATTGGGAAAATAGTATATGAAGATGCACTTGTTATTCTTAGATGTCACCAATATTTTACTGTCTACGACTCGAAGCACTCCTTGTTCCTCATATGTTTTATATTAACAAACTTAGAAATAACCATGTACTAATTATTGAAGCATCCGATGAGATTGTTACTCTCTTCCAGGTATTAAAACGACTGTCAACTATCACTGCTCATAAGCAATTGCCTTGGATTCTGACACTGGCAAGTTAAGGGGCTTTGACTGAAATTAGAAAATTAAACAGAAATGACTGTCAACGTTGGCTGGCAAACAGTTTTGGCATATGTCAAAAGCAAAAACAAAAACAAAACAAAACAAAACCTGCGCACCAGTGTGAGATTTGAGTTACCACGCACTGTGTGAGTATGGGACACTAAGCCATGATCTGGAAGCAGCTGCACTTCTCACTGAGACAAAGAAAATGATATTCATCTTTGAGAGGCATGAGAAGAGCAGGTTTTGAAATATTTGAAGTCACATAATGTGGAAATTGAGCTGGAAATAAACCAGTCTACATTGACAGACAAAATGCCTTGTCCGTTGCTGTCTCCCAAAAGTGTTTCCTCATACCCTGAATATTCCGTAAATGAAACCATGAGTCTGCTTTATTTTAGAAAATCTCAAAATACTTACAGCAAACACGGTTCTAACTTTACAAATGAAAAACTGGACACATAGAAGAGTGAAAAGAAAAAGACTCACATTTTTTGTATGAGTTATATAATTTATAAGTTGATTATAAAAATCAAAAGAGGATATTTGTCTAATTTTTCAAGTTCTGATGGTTATAGTTTAACACATAATGATACTATGGCTGAATCTTCTTTCCAGTCTTCAGGGACATGATTTTCCTCAACTTCCACGATGAGATCAGATCTTTTGCTATTACTTAGAAATTCTGCTTTATATCTGAGGTATGTGGGAGAGTGGAAGGGAAAAGGGGGCAAGGGAGAGGGAGGAGAAAAGAGAGGAAAAGAAGAGGGGGTGAAAGGGAAGGAGGGGTGAGAAGGGCAAAGGAGGGGAATGGAGAATTGAGAAGGGTAAGAGGGGAGGAGAGGAAGGCAGGGAGGGGGAGGACAGGAGGAATGAAGAGAGAGGAGAGGAAAGACTTACGGTGAGAAACAGAGTCACAGAGAAATAGGGAATATTCAAGAGCTCTGAGAGATAAAGGATCTACCAAGCACACAAATTATATTTTTGAAATATTGTCATATACTCAATTTCCTTCTTTCTAACCTGAATTTAAACAACTGCATTTTAAGCAGTCTGTTTTTAACTAGAGGCAAGTAACATAGAAAAAAAAAAGAAGGGACAATCCTATTATGAAAAGAAAATAGTTTTATTAAAAATTGTGGTGTTTAAAATGGAGCAAGACTTCTGAAAGGGGAAACATTCCTGGGGCCACTAACTGTTCTTAATAGTAACCAAGGAACCTGCATCTGGCTATTGCAATCGGTCATGGTTAAAACCATAAAGAATTTTCATATTCCCCAAAATTCACTGCAATCCACTAAAGAACACCCACTGTCCCAGTTCTTGAGGGTCATTAGCATGCTCAGCTTTTTTATGCCTGGAATCAGGGCCGGTGTGAGAAGCAGGAAATAAAACAGACTACAAGGCAAAGCAAAAAGAAATGCAATGGTTCTACCAACATCAAAAAAGCTGAGCAAACAGAATGTCATAAAAAACAAACAAACTGTCCCTAAATAGAATGTTGCCAGAAAAGCACATATTTTTTGTAACAGTAATATCTGTTGAAATGATATCTGTGCATAAAAATGTCCTTTCCTACTTTTAAGACAGCAAATTAATGCCTTTCAAGTAAAAAATATCAAACAATGTCTGTCATTAGGTGTCGTTAGGAATACAATTTTTCTACCTTGAACAACAGAATATAGCTCCTCTTATGTCAGAACTAGTATCAAAACTCCTCGCTGGAACGTTTGAGTAGGCAAATCTTCATTCTTTGCTCCTCATTTCATCTTCTAATAGTGATTCATAAGTTTAAGAACAATTATTTGAAACTTTCTGACATAGTAAAAAATAACGCTGAAGATTTGCATTATGGTACTTAAAAACTATGATTCAAAACTGGTGTGTCAGCCAACCGAGGTGGTGAGCGCCTGTAATCCCAGCACTCTGGGAGGCAGAGTCAGTAGGATCTCTGTGGGTTCAAGGCTACTCTAGCCTACAGAGTCCAGGATAGCCACGGCTACACAGAGAAACTCTACCTCAGAAAACCTTTAATTATTTAATTAATTAAATGAATAAAACTGGTGTGTTCCCTATCAGAATGGCTAAGATATAAAAGTCAGGTGGCAGCACATGCTGGCCAGGATGTGAAGAAAGGGGAACACTCCTTCGTTGCTGATGGGAGTGCAAAGTGGTATAACCACTCTGGAAATCAATCTGTTACTTTCTCAGCAAACTGGGAATACCTCTGCCTCAAGACCCAGCTACACCACTCCTGGGCATACACCCGAAAGATGCTCCACAACCAAGACATTTGCCCAACTATGTTCATAGCAGCTTTACTTACAATAGTCAGCATCTGGAAGCAACATAGAAGGAAACAGGGAAATTATTATCCGCAAGCCCCTCTGGTCCCTGGTTAGTTGGGTCTGTTCATCTTCTGTGGAGCTTCTATCACCTCCAGGTCCTTTCCCCTTCCTCCCACTTTTCTACGTGACTTCTTATGCACCACCCAATGTTTGGCCCCAACCAGGGACCATGCACAGATGACCTAGGCTGACTACACAGATGTAGCCAATAAGCAGCTCAGGCTTCATGTGGGTCCTCTAGTAATGGGGTGGGGCTGTCTCTGACATGGACTCTGTTGCCAGCTTTTTGGTCACTTCCATCTGGCAGGACTGCCTAGCCAGGCCACAGAGAAAGGGGACACCTGATGTGACTTGAGGATCTGGGGTGGGGGGGAAGGAGTTTCCCCTTTTATTAAGGATATGAGAGGGGTTGGGCAGGAGAGGAAGAGAGGGAAGGACAGTGGGATTGAGAAGAGAGGATGGATGGGGCCAAGACCAGGGTGTAAAGTGAATACACAAACAAAACAAGGAAATCATGAAATTCATAGTCACATGGATGGATCTTTTCTAGTAGCTGAGACCCAGAAAGACACACATGGTATATACTCACATATAAGCAGATTTTGGCCATATACTACAGGACAAACATACTCCAATTCATTGACCAAAGGAGTAATGAGGAGGACCCAAAGGAGGATGATTAAATCTCACTCAGAAGGGGAAATAGAATAAAAAATGGAAGCCCTTGAGGAGAGGGCACAATGTAGGAGAGGCAGCACAGAGAGAAATGAGGGTGGAGATCAGACCTGTGGAGGCGGGGCTGAGAGGACAGAAGGTCTTCAGAGAAAAGAGAAACTGGGTTGGGCATCTCTGTGACAAGCTGGAGACAAAAGTCAGAACAGGCCTCTGGGAGGATATGAGGGAAACTATAGCTGAAACTCCAAGTAGCAATGGCCTCGGAAACTGGAGAAGACACCCTCTAACTAGACAAGACTCCACATCAAGGGAGGAGAACACTAACCCAAGCACAAAACCTTTGATCTAAAACTGACTCTGCCTACAATACATGGCAAGGATAAAGATAGATAGATAGACCAGAGATTGGGGGAATGTCCAACCAATGCCTAGCCCTTCCCAAGATCCACACCATGGAAGAGAGTCAACCCTTAACATTATTAATGATACTCTGCTATGCTTTCAGACAGGCACCTATCAGAGTTGTCCTCTGAGAGGCTCCATCCAGCAGTGGTTATAAACAGATGCTGAGACTCACAGTCAAACATTGGGCAAAGTGCAGGAGACTTGTGGAAAATTGTGGAGGAGGATAAAAAGCCACACAAAACGACCAACAGAGCCAACTAATCAGGGCCCAGAGGGGTCTCTGGAGTCTGAAGCACCAACCAATGACCATGCAAGGACTGGACATAGGTCCTCTATATAGATGTAGCTGATGGGCAGCTCAGATGTCATGTGGGCCTACTAGTAAGGGGAGCATGGCTGTCTCTGACATGGACTGTGTTGCTTGCTCTTTGATTACTTCCTCTTGGCAGGAATCCCTTGCTAGGCCAGAGGGGAGATGGAGGAACTCGGTCCTGATACAGTGTGATGAGCTGAGGTAGGTGGGAATGGGGGGACTCCCATTTTCCCAGGAATAGGGAAGGAAGCTTCATAAACTTCAAAATATAACAGTTTGCGCAGATGTCAGTGCACGTTCAATAGTAGTTGGCTATAATTTCAAGCCCAATATTTAAGCATCATCACAAGTCGGTTTTATTTTCTTAATAATCTGGATAAAATTACTAAATATTTTTTCTAATAAAGTAACATAGACCTTGGATATTTCACATCAATTGGTCATTTCTCAAATGTCCTTGTCATATTTAATGCAATCTCACTGCATCATACGTGCTTTACCAGTGTTTCCACTTCATTTTCTTTAACATATAGTACTATGGCAAAGTCGTATGCTCCTCTGGAATTTATTATAAAGACAACTTTGCTTGTAGCTCTTTAGCTAAACTGTAGTGACTGGCACTTCATAAGTTAAAGCAATATAGTACTATTAAAACTATTTTAGTTTTTAAAAGTAATTTCTATCTAAATATCCATACCTTGAACAAATATTTCTCTAGAAAAAATATATTTTCTAGTTCTTATGACTTTAGATTTAAGTATCCTGCTATAATTTATACTTGAGGTCACTAGTCTTTAATTCATTCTCTGTGGCTATTATTTATTTGAGCCTCATAATTTCGATTGACTTTTTATTTGAATTGTATGGACTTTAGTCTTAAGATTTTTGGTCTATACCAAATTTCAGATTATACATTATTGGCTTTCCTCTTTATTTTTCAAAGATTTTATTTTGGCTACTATAAAAATATTATCTTTTAAATTAACATTTAATTTAAATAGTATATTTTATTCATTTCATGATTTATTTTATATTCATGTATTCTTGGTCATATTTAGGATTATTCCTGTTATTACCTCAAATATTAGCTTTTTATTCTTTATGTTTGAGATTTCTTCCAAATAATAATGTAGAATAGAAATTCAAGTCTCTGAAGAAAGGAATCAGAAGATGGAAAGATGTCCCATGCTCATGTATCAGTAGAATTAACGTAGTAAAAATGACCATCTTATCAAAAGAAATCTACAGATTCCATGCAATTATCATCAAAATACCCACATAATTCTTTACAGACCTTGAAAGAACAATTCTAAACTTCATGGTATGTTCTCACTTATAAGTGTATTTCAGCCATATAGTACAGCATAAACATAATACAATGCACAGACTCAAAGAAGATACGTAACGAAAAGGACCCAAGGCAGGATGCTTAAATCTCACCCTGAATGGGAAGTAGAAAGACAGGTGTAGTGGATGAAGAGTGGGAACAGAAGAAGAAATAAGGGTAGAGACCAGATCTGGGTAAAACCAGGGAGAACGGCATTGGGGGGAAGGAGAGGGAGGAAGACAGAAGGCCTGCAGAGAAATGAGCAACAGTTGGTGGAAGGATTTTTGGGACAAGCTGCAGACCTAAGTCATGGTGGGCTCCCAGGGAGAAATGAGAGGGACTCTAGCAGAGACTCCTAGTAGCAGGAGCCATAGAGACTGAAGAGTAGACCCTCTAACTAGACAAGTCTCCTAGCAGAGGGAGGAGAAAACCAACCCATCGACAAAAACTTCAACCCAAAACTCACACTTCCTACAAGATGTGCAGGGATAAAGATAGCCCAGATAGGACAAAGATGAAGAGAATGTCTAACAAATGCCTGGGCACCACAAGACCCACCTCACAGGAAAGAGCCAACCCCTGACACTATTAAAGATATGCTCCAATGCTTGCCTAGCAGAGTTGCCTTCTGAGGGGCTCCATCCAGCAGTGCTTCGAAACACATGCTGAGATTCACAGCCAAAATTTGTGCAAGGCATAGGGAATCTTGAGAAAATGTCGGGGCAGGAAGAAAAAAGGACCTAGAGGAGATGGGGATTCCAGAAGAAGACCAACAGAGCCAACAAACCAAGCCCCAGAGGGGCTTGCTGAGAATGAAGCATCCCCCAAGGACCACACATGGACCTACACAGCTCACTTCATGTGGGTCCTCTAGTAAGAGGAGCAGGGGATTTCTCTGACACGGACTCTGTTGCTTGCATTTTGATCACTTTCCCTTGGTGGAACTGTCTTGCCATGTCACAAGGGAAGAAAACATGCTCAGTCCTGCGCAACTAGATGATCTGGAATGGGTTAGAAGTGGAGTTCACCTTTTCTGAGGAATAGGGGATATAGGCCCAATTTTCTTAGAAAACATTTTTCATTACGAACTTATTAACCTAGAGTATTTCACTTATAACCCAACTAACCTAAACAATAAGAAAAGGAGATTAGAGAACACAATAACAAAGCTGTAAGGACATCAGTTCTGAGGAACGATTCTCCTGGTGTAGTCAGCAGGATTTCTTCTGCTGGGACCTGGAGTAACCAGAACCTGGAACCTCAGCTGGAGCCCAGAGCCCCAAAGCCTTTCCTTGAGCAGTTCTCTCTAGGAGCTTCTCGAAGTGGAGTGATGAACAGCCAAAACTATCCCAAGTCTCCAAAGACCCTGCCTCTTGTTTTTGGCTCACATTTATACCTCCTCTCAGAATTTGTTCAAGGTTGTGTTTAGGCTGGTTAACAACCAAGCTTCCCTCACGCAGTGGTTGGTTTTCTAAGCGGATAAACATTACCTGCTCTCTCACAAGTCTTTTTCTCATCCCCTACTTGTGATCTAAACATGAAACATGTTTATCTCTCCTTCAAGGGAAGATGGAGGGGGAAAGGGAAGGAGGGTGGGACTGGGAAGTGAGGAAGGATGGGGCTATGACCAGGATGTAAAGTAAATAATAAATTAATTAATAAAAAGACTAAAAATATTAGTTTATAATTCTAAGGATTGCTATAAATCAAAGTTTAGGCCTTGTGTGCTGATATGTCAAGGTAAACTAGTTGTATTATCTGAGAAGTGTCTGGGCAATCTCCCCAAACTTAGCGACATCATAAGAATTAGTCATTTATTAAGATGAATGTGTGAGTGGTGGGGGACAGACATACATGCACACAAACACACAAATAGAGAAAGAGAGAGGATGGTGTAGGGAGGGACAGATGACAGAGACAGGAAGAGGGACACAGAAATGACAGAGATGAGACAGAGAAACAGAGATGACAGAGACAGAAAAAGAGAGAAAGACAGGGAGTTCACTCTATCAGAGACCAGGGATAGATTATCAGCCACTATTTCAAATACTAGATGAAAAAGTCTTTGCTGTGAATATAGTTTTTAATGCTTAGAACTCAATATATATGGGAATAGTCAAACATTCCACAACAAAAAAACTTTTCATTTGAGATCTTAGTGCAAATCTTCATGATACACACACACACACACACACACACACACACACACACACTGAAATATTTCTAATCACCCTTAGAAACAAGAGAACAATCCTGAAAATTGAAACTCAGATTCATATCTCTAAGTTCTTGTGAGTTATTCATACCAGGTAAATGAACTTTAACTCAACATCAGCAAATTGTTGAATAAGATCTCGGTAGTATTAAGGGTTCATGGAACAAGATCAAAGCCAAGGCTCCTTGGGGACACTAAAAGGAAACTTTCCTTTGGGACATAGTGTCAACAGTTTTTGCCCTCTGTAGAGATTGACTTGTGGTCTCGGTTGTAATCATGTAGATTTCTTTTTAGGGTATCTATTAAAATAATATCTAGGTTCAAAATGCATACTTTTATTTCATATTCAGTTCAATATATACATATGTGTGTTTAACAACAACAATAAGAAGTATGAAATATTACACACAAGCAGTAGCACCGTAACAAATGTATACATCAGCTCATAAGGGATACTACTTTCCCCTTTTCCAGTTCTTCTCCTAAAGCTCCTAAAGGCAAAGTCAGGTAGAATGACCTGGTCAGTGCCTAGTCGAGTTCAGAATGGAACAAAACAGAGTCGATCCCCACCCAGCCTGTTTAGCCCTTACATCACAGTGCATCATAACAATGTCAGCAAGATGGAAGGGTATCTGAAATTGTAGTCAGCTATATGTCAAGAGGCAGCAGGATTATATCTCAGTGGTACAATGAATACTTAGGATGTGTGAAAGCCTAGGTTCTTCCATAGGATACAGGAAGGTTATGTGAGTGGTAGAAAGAAATTCAAGCAATGAGTACAGCATTATTCAATAATGACACCTTTTAGTTTGCCAAGGTTGTAAACTCTGTTCATAAGAATTCCAAAAGATTAACTCAAGATACTTATTTGACGCTGGCCCTGATAAATATATTACAGAATATTTACCTCGTGTCTCTGCTTTCCAAGTATTGATAATAAGCCAAAAATGAGACTCAAGGGTTTCTTGCTCGAGAGTCACACTCTTGATTGTAATCAGCTTTTGTGCTCTCATCTCTCCTTGGATAAGTGCTTCTATTGCTATGTAGTTCATGCTTCAAATTACAAGCTCTGTGGGCAGCATTTTTCCATCCCTTTGTTGTCTTTGAATTGTATATCTAGGAAAACCAGAGGGCCTTCCCTTGGCTTCATTATTATGCTCAACAACTACTAAGGGAGAGAAGAAACTGAGCCCGAGGATGAAAAAAATATATAGTATAAAAATGACAAATGTTTGTGTATATGTATATGATATATTTATTACAAATTTCATATGTTAAAATGTTAGGAAAGCCATAAGATTAGTGTAAATTAAATTCAGAGCCATTTAAGAAATACTGGGTCAGCCAGTGATTTGTATCTATGTTTGTCTAAACACACCCACTCATACACACACTTACATACACATACATACAAACATACATACACACACATGCATGCATGTGTGCTTATATAAAGTTTTATTTGGGACCTTACATCAGCTTTACATTTTTATTCTTTGCATATATATTTTAAAAGACTTATTTGGTGCTAGATAAAATACTATTGAAATTAATTCTCACAGCTATTCATATTTATCTTTCCAGTTCAATCTATGCATTCAAGTATCCATATGTCAACTTTCTTTCAATAAATATGTCATTAAAATGTTGATTTAAAACCTGCAACAGATGCATCAATTTAATCAGTTGAAGCAAACTATCCCATTTACTGCCATAAACATTTCAAAAACATTGGCATTTGGCTTACCTTAAAACTGACTATCAGAATCTCTCTCCATTTTTCAAAGCAACCAAAAAGCATCTTTCAACATAGATAAGCTGCTTTAGGCATGGTGTAGAATATTTCCTACCAAAGACACAGCAGGGTTCAAAATAACACATTGTCCTCTTTGTATGGGAAGCCAAACTCCAGATCAATGTTGTAAAATAAAATATCAAAGAATAGTTATATTAAAAAATAACATGAAATTTGATATGCACTTTGAGATAAATTTAAAATCACCATTTTCCTGGTACTTGAAGGCTTTCATGGGACATGCCCCTTGGGCTAATATGCAGATATGAGTGAGTATATACCATTTGAGTCTTTCTGCTTCTGGGTTAACTCACTCATTATGATCATTTCTAGCTCAATCCATTTATCCACAAATTTCAGGAATTCCTTGTTTTTAATAGCTGAATAGTATTCCATAGTGTATATGTACCACAGTTTCTTTATCCATTCTTCTATTGATGGACACTTAGGCTGTTTCCATGTTCTGGCTATTATGAATAAGGCTGCTATGAACATGGTTGAGCAAATGTTCTTGTTGTGTGCTGGAGCATCTTCTGGGTATATTCCAAGGAGTAGAATAGCTGATCTAGCCAATGGTCAGAACATTCTCTACAGTAGAGTGGAGAGTGGGATATGACTTTCTCACATACTCTGGTGCCTCATATTTGACCATTTTCCCTGGAGGGGGAGACCTGGTGGCACTCAGAGGAAGGAAAGCAGGTTACCAAGAAGAGACTTGATACCCTATGAGCATATACAGGGGGAGGAAATCCCCCTAGGAACTGTCATAGGAAAGGGGAATAAGGGGAAAATGGGAGGGAGGGAAGAATGGGAGGAGACAAGGGATGGGATAACCATTGAGATGTAACAAGAACAAATTAATAAAATAATATATATCTTGGAAAAAATAAAATCACCATTTTAAAGCTTTCATATTGACTGCATAAATAGAAATGGTTAATGGAAACTGCATAGATAGTTAAATGGAAACCATAAACCTGAGCTGGGTTCTTAAGTTTAAATCTGTTTTATAGGATGGCCTTAAATGTATTGTACATAGAAAGTATTGATCTTGTCTCTTCATTATGAAGAAGTTAATCTTTAGTCCATCTACCCATAGGACTAATGAAAAGTTCCATAGAGCATTGCTCGTAAAACAATCTTAAGTCCTATTTTACTCACTTTTGTGTGAGTGATGCATAATACAGTAATAGTCCCAAACTGAAACTAAGAGAATTGAGAAGATAACTAATTATCTTTAGTCAAAACACAGCTTTCAAACAAGTGAAAATATAATGTTCAGATGAATTAAATTTAGCATGTGTAGAATGCACTACAGTGATTGATGAGATATTAAATGAAGTGGATTATTTTAGAGAAAATATCTAAATGATAGTGTAAAGTAAGAGACAATAACAGTTAATGTTTCAAAACATAAGAAACACAATCAGCTTGCCCATTGCTTTCTTTAACAGCCAGAAATCCAAAAGCTAACACTTACCTTTGTATTTAATAATCTTCATAAATTAATAGACTCCAATTTTAAGATCATCTTTGTGTTTCTAGAGCACTTTAATATTTCTCACAAAATATCAATCTAGAAGGCATTTGTGTATCCACTAAATTTCAAATGACTTTATGTATAATAAAGAATGCTCAAAGATCAAGGTTTGAGCCTTGAGACTACTGAGTTGAAAGCCTTTCTACAAAGCCTACACCGTCACATGTCAACCTTTCATCGTAAAGCCATCCCTCTCTGCAGAGGGAAGCAAGTGGCACATCATAAAATTATCATGGATGCTAACAAGATAAAAAGATAAAAATGATGTCTCTGTATAACTACCAATAACAAACATGTATGTGCCAAGACTTCGGGCTAGAATCTGTATGATCTGTGTAGCTGAAAACATCCTTAAGGATTAGTTTCATATTATTCGGTGTCTCTTAGAAATCTTAGGAAAACTATAAAAGTTTTTGTCTAGTGGTAACCATTCTAAACTAAATCTGTAAAACAATTTTCAAGTGAAGACGTTACAAACAATGAGTTTATGCTTTTCTTAAATAGCATAATAATTCCATGTATACAAGAGTAAACAGAATTAACTGATTGCAGAATCAGACAAGTGAGGAATGAAGATAATACTGTGAAGAAAACAATTTCACACAACCATGTTCAATATATTTGAGAAAAAAATGTCATGGAGAAGAAAACACAATGGACTCTTATCAATTTTGTAGACATGATTGATTGCAGACATTATATTCGTCTCAAATAAAAATAGTACATTAATATTAAAATGAAAGGCAAATTCATAAAAGCAGATAACAGATTTCAAGAAAGTTACACACAACATAGCACTGACAGACAAGAATGGGAGGACTTGAGTGAGAGGTTCAGAGCAAAGACAATAGAACGAATGGTTATTGCAGCAATTTCCTTCTGAGGTAAGGTGATTTTAAACATAAATCCCAGCTGATAGTTATCTGGTAATCAGTAAAAGATCCCAACTGTTCCTGTTGTATTTTTTTTCAAATATAAGCAATCAATAAGACCCACTACTTCCTGAAAAAGTTTTAGGAAGGTTAGAACAGGGTCAGTGTTAGTTGGTTCCAGTGTTCATTGGCTGATAATGAGAGACAGATACAGAAAATGTGATTCTCTGGATTTCTCTGTAACAGCTTGAGTAAACGATTTTTAAAGATTTTTTTCCTTCTTTTTGGTTTTTCTGCGACACGGTCTCTGTGTAGCCTTGGATGACCTGGACTCACTTTGTAGACCAGGCTGGCCTCAAACTCACAGCAACCCGCCTGCCTCTGGCTCCCAAGTGCTGGGATTAAAGGTGTGCGCCCCCTCGCCCGGCTTTGAGTAAAGTTTTAAACCTATGAATAACTAGACTCTTTCTAGTGGGACATGACATAGAATTATCAGGTAATACATATATTTAAAGGAAATACATCTCCCAAACATCCATGAGTATTTAAGTTAATATATCAGCTCACCAGTGTCAAGATTAAAACAGGTAATGGGTCAATGATTAAAAATGCTTTGTTTGCAAGTACCAGTTAAAATTGCAGCCATTTAAAAAGATGAGCAAGCTATGGGTGTGTCTGTAATCCCGGTGTAGGAAACAGAAATATTAGGATGACAGGAATGTGGTGGATGCCAACTTATCCAGGTTCAGTGAGAGACCTTGTCACAAAGGAAAAGGAGGAGAGGGAGAACAGCAGGAAAAGAGCAGGACATCAGGTGTCATTCTCTGTTCTCTGTTCCCTGTTTGTTCTCTGTTCTCTCTGTCTCTCTCTGTGTGTCTCTTGTCTCTGTCTGTCTGTCTGTCTGTCTGTCTGTCTGTCTGTCTGTCTCTCTCTCTCTCTCTCTCTCTCTCTCTCTCTCTCTCTCTCTCTCTCTCTCACACACACACACACACACACACACACACACGCACACGCACACGCACACGCCCATGCACATGCACAGGCAGGCACATGCATTCCACCCAAAAAATGTACACATTACACAGACAAAGAAATAAAGACATGAAATTAATAAAATATATTAAACAGAATTTCATGCTGTATCATTTCCTTTCTTAGAATTCCCATTTAAATTATTTTTGAAAATATCACATATGTTTTCATTCCTTGAATGATTATTCACTTTATTTTGTGTGAATGGAGATTCATTTTGATAAGTACATTTAGTTAATTAATAATGCTGACCTTTCTTAAAATATTCAAGTAAAACTACCCCTGGAGTCATGCTAGAGATCTCTCTTTACCATTCTTAATTTGTGATAGCAAATTACTTTAGAATGAATCCTCATTAACTTTTTAAATGAGCACTAAAAAGCTGGCCCATCTGAAAATAGCATTCCCAGTACAGACTCTCTGTGGATTAAACATTGGCAGAATCCTCATCAAATTTGATATTTATGTCACTAAATTATATGCCAGAGAATGGATAGTTTATGTCTACAAATTTCAGAAGATGGTCAAATTATTTTGTCTTCTATGAAAGAGCCTTTTTAGATTATATCTGAATCTTTATATTTTGACACTAAATGCTTTAATCTGCCAAGAATCAGACTAGAAAAAATATATTTTTCTACACACATGAAATGCCTCACTCATTCACTTATTATTTGATTTACTTGTGGGTTTTTGTTTTGTTTTGTTTTTGTTTTTGTTTTTGTTTTTTCAGACAAATCCAGGACAGTGGGTTATTATAAGCCATTACAAGGTATTTGGAGTTAATGTTTTAAAGGATGAGTCATTGACAGAGCTCATGATGAACAGTGGTCAAGTGTGATGTGTCCAGTGTAGAACAATGGATGTGTCGGTTTAAATGTGTGATGCTTGAGAAATCATGGAACTGAATGAGAAACATATTTCAAAGACTGAGCAGATCATGAAGGTTTGACTCTTAGTCATGACTGAGTTGCCAAAATTAAAGAGGAAAAACATCTTTGTGTTGGATGGTGTACATGGGAATGTTTCAGATAGGTAATTGATTAAATTGAGAGTGTAGTGTGAGGCAGAATTGAAAATCAGGATGTTGGCTGCAGCTTAGGAATGGAGGATGTGCTTTCCGAACATGTCAGTTTCAGAGCAAAGGAGAAAGGAAGATGCAAAGGAAATAACCCTAAGTACAAGCTTTGTTACTGTTCTCGCTACTTGCTAAGTCTCTTAAAAGAATACATTTATGCTTGATAAGAGAAACTACAGTAAAACTAAAGCACAAGATGTATGAAGTCTGGCACACAAAGCTCTTAGTGCCTTTGCTTCCCTAGACAATCTGTCATTTGGAGTGAAAGGCATGTGCCATTCATTTTGAATGCATGTAAAACTTATAGAAGAGTTGAAATTATTTGAACAAACTACAAGCACTCAAAATTATCCCCATTCATCATTTTTTAAACTGTATACTCTGTTTTAGAGATTGCAGGCAAAGCCTATTGCTTGCTAAGCAATACTTCTGTCATTTAGCCAAGCCTATTACCTCCAAGTTGTATGACTTGGTATTCCTGGTAAACATGAACAAATATGTGTCTATTCATCCCAGATAGGAAACCAAAAACAGACCTAAGGAAAGATACCAGTAAAATCAAAATTGTTGAATCAAGGACTTTTATGGCGCTTACTGCAGGAGCAGAAATCATTCAAAGACAGCTGTGTCACCAAAAGCCAACCCAGAGTGAGTAGGTGACGGCTCATGAGGGCGAAATCACTGGATAACAGTGTGTAGGCTGTAGGGTGTCTCTTCCCAGCAGCTCAGGAAGTCCGGTACTCTTCCAGGAAACTTCTGGAGTCATTGTCATCCAAACAAATTAAGCTGGTCTGCCTTTGAGACAGCACAGTTGTTGTAAGTCTCCTCTAGGCAGAATTGCTTGTTTGGGAGGGTCTCTGAGAAGTACGTACCGCTTGCACAAGCTTTGAGAAGGAGGCTAAGTGCTTCTGATCAGTTTCAGGGACCTCTGAAGCCTCTGAGTTGTTTACCCCCTGAGTCTTTAAGAAGCTTCCCTTTAGTACATGATCCACACTGCTGTGGTTTGGCAATTTCTGACACATTGACTCACCCCTCCCCAGGACCTGATAAATGAGGTGACAGAAGTCTCCAGTTATAGCCACTTTTATTCAGAGCTTTAGACAATGTATGCTCAGAAGTCTTAGAGGAGTCACATGAGTAAAGCATTCAATTAATTACAAGGGCAACCGACAAGTGGCAGACACACCCCAAAGGAAGATAAACTGCAGGTGGCAGAAACATGGTTTTCCATAGGGGCATATCCAGATGTAATGAATAATCTGAGGTAAAGTTGCTCCTATCCACTATACGTGGGAGGAGCAGAAAAGCACAATCCAAGAACAATTCCCAGTTTAAAAAAATAGTGTAGTCACAAGACTTTTGTCTTGGTTTCTTGGAGTTCTCTCACAAGCACTCAGAAATCATCTCACACAAATCTTTTCTTGGACTGTATTTCAACAGGTATAAATGTTATATTTGTGTCACCATTTTATTGTTTCAACAAGCCACTGGTTATCCCTACCTCACATTACCATCAAGACAATAGTAATCTTAAAATGTCTAAGTTGTTGCTTTGTTTTGATATAGATGACTATTACATTTTATGAATAGAAAGAAAATTATTATAGAATGAATGATTTCAGAATCTTTCCTGGTTCCCTATGAAGTTAGGCTCTATACATAAAAAGAGAAGAAAAAAGGGGAAAAGTTTCTATACAGTAACATTTAGTTTCACAAGTTTGTATCTTAAGTTTTTAAACTGTTTGGGAATCTTCAGCACACTCAAAGAGTATTAAAAATCAATTTTGAATTTAATGAAATTGAACTGGAAAATAACAGGGAATTAAGGTTTCTGTGTTCAGAGAAATCATTACATGCAGATTATGAGTTCTTACTGTGAAGTTGCTGGGCACAGTAGGTGGCTGAGTTATAACTCTAAAAAGAACTAACTTCAGTCTTACAGCTGTGAAGCCATATTGTTGAGCGACATCACCTAAGTGCTCTAGCAGTTGTCTTCCTTGAGTAAAAGGCAAGTAATGAACGCAATTCACTATCTTAAAGGTCATTTCCTTCCCTTCCCTTCAAAAGGGATCTTCTATTCATGACATTTAGATGTTTTGCTATGTTTAAGAGAACAATCCCAACATGGCTTAACTTTTTTCTTTTTCTACATATAGGCTTATATTACATATATATATATATATATATATATATATATATATATATATACATATATATATATGTAGGTATATATATATAATACCTACACCACGAAGAACTAAGAAACAATCAGGAATAATTGTTCCTGTTCCTGTGAGGCAGGAACTATTGAGGACTAGCTTACCCTGTCTTGGCAGAGTTTGGCCATTGACTCTGCCTGCATCCAACCCTGCCCATTTTTAGGCAGCAATCTGTCAGTAGTCGAAACAAGAACATTTTTGTCCAGTGGCTTGTTTGCCACATTTGAAGCCCTCTCCATAAGGAGGTTCTCTGATGCTCATCATCTTCTTTTGAGGTAGGGTGGGTGTTAACCGGTCTTATTGTCAAATAATCTTTAAAATAATAAAAACATCTTTAAATGCCATATTATGTAGATCTGTGAGGTTTTTTTAATAATAACACATTTTTATTGAAAATTAAAAATAATTCCTATTACATCTCATTTTCTATCCCATCCCATGCATCCTCCCATTCCTCCCTCCCTCCACTTTCACCCCAATCCCCCTTCCCTATGACTGTGGCTGTGGGGGACCTCCTCCCCCTGAATATGGTGCTAGGGTATCAAGTCTTTTCTTGGTAGTCCGCTATCCTTCCTCCAAGTGCCATTGGGCCTCCCCAACAAAGGGACATGGCCAAATATGGGGCACCAGAGATCCTGTGAAAGTCAGATCTGTGAGGTTTTTAAAGACCTTATCTAACTATTTAACCTCATCTATCTATAGAGTAGCATCTATCTGTTTAACCTAGGATGTATATTCTGGTGATAAAAATAGACTAATAATTGACATGATGTTGGTTTGATCAACTAAAAATTAAGTTGTATTACTTAATTATCCTAAGCAGCCTGCAATAACACTTTCAAAGTATTGGATATAAATCTTGTATTATAATTGAATTGTCTAGGTACAATACTTAATATTAGAGTAGAAATATATATATGTATAATGAGTATGAAGAATAATCTTACATTTGAATTCTATACCAAGGTATCAAAATTAAACTTATTTTGTATCAATATACAAAATTCTATACCAGTTAATTAAAAATACCCTAGTGAGTAACAATTAAGGCATTAAGTTGAAGAATAGATTCAATAATCTACTTTTGACCTATCATTCCTATATGTTTCTATATTCCCCCTTCTCTCTTTTCAACCCCTATCTCCAAATATATGAAAGAAAGATAAAGGAAAAGTAAGACATTCCTGAGTCCAACCTGTTTCCTCTCTAAATAAGACCAGTGATAACTTATAACCAACTCCCAATGAAAATTAACATGTATTGGGAAAGAAAGCAACCAAAAACGTACCCAATCTCCCTTAAGGGAAATGGGGCAACATCCTCTTAAGGTATTTTTTCTGGCTGATTTGGGATGAATAGTTCTCTTGTAGGGGTCCAACTAAAACTGATGAAAATGGTTATGCAAACTAAGACTAGCACTTGTGGTCCAGTCTTTAAATGTTGAGAAATACCAGGCTAAATTAAAGTCCTGTGTGGGACAGACTGAAATCCTGGACTAATTAGGATTAGAAGCTTTCATCAAAGCTGTCCTGTTCTGATGAGGCACAGTAACAGAAGCACTTGTTAACAGAACATGAAGGAGGCAGGATGTCAGCGTCCAGCATGCTAAGAAGAATCAATCCTGTCAAATCTGATCAAGCATCGGTGTCTGGTTCTTTTGTTCTGAAAACATATAATTTCTCACAAGCAGTATACAATCCTAAAACAATAAATGGACGAGGTATGCAGGATGCACAGAACAACTAAGGCTGGTTCCCTGCTCCTTGTATGAGCAGAAGAAAGACGTCTGTAAATTGTCATTCATGCCATATGAAGAGTGGTCTCTAAGAGTAAATTACAGGAATTCTGTAGCCAACAAGGAGCATTGGCTATGCGTAGACACTCATGCCTCAGCCAGTCTCAGAGATATTCCCACATAGTGGGATTATCAGTATAAGTTACCTGCTTGATCTCCTGTTTCAATTCATCACATCCTGATTGTGGCCCCCTCCCTCATCGCCTCCAGACACCTCCCTCCCTCCCTCATTCCTTACCCTTCCCTTCCCTGGTTCTCAGACAGGGGAGCCCTCCTCCCGCACATCCGTCTTCAGCTGGCTAAAGTGTTTACGTCTTTTTGCACCTGTCATTTAGAGACATGAACAATGCGTGATCATTTTGGAGGAGATAAACAGTGTTATGTGCAGAATAAAATGATATTCTTTTTTTTAAACTTTAATTTATTATCATTTATTCAGATTACATCCTGACTGCTATCCCCTTGTTTATATCTTCCCTTTCCCATGCTTCTTCCCTCTTCCCCCTCCCCTAGACTTCTGACAGAAGGGGACCTCCTCCCCCACCATATGACCACAGCCTATCAGGTCTCATCTGGAGAGCCTGGTTTCCCTTCCTCAGTGTGCCCTCTGGGCCTTCCAACCAAGGGGCAATGATTAAATCGGGGCACCAGAAGTCATGTCAGAAGCAGTCCCTGCTCTCCCCATAACTTTGGAGAATGAGCTGTCCATGACAATATCTTAGCAGGGGATCGAGGGTTACGGAATGCATTGTTTTTGGTTGGTGCAACAGTTTGTGTAGGCCACCCTGGGTCCAGATCATCTTGCCGTGATAGTTTCATGATGAGGCTCCCGAACCCACTGGATCCTTCCATCTCCCCATTCTTTCATAGCACTCTCAGTGGTCAACCAGGAGTCTAGCAGAGAGCCCCAGCATGTGTCCCAGTCTCCCACTGGGTGGAGTCTCTCAGAGGACATCTATCCACTTATGATAATATCCACATAGTACATACTATGAAAGTAAAAGGGTATCCTTATTCAAATATTTGCTTGACTACTGCTTTGGTTGAAACCATTTAATTTCCTAGAATAACTTCCAATTTTTGTTACATGGCAAATGAATTCACCAAGCAGATGTAGCAATTTATGAGGAAGTCAATGAGGTGAGGATGAGAACTTGGTTCCAGGTGAAGGAAAGTAAAGAATTATAGAGATATCGTTAAATATTTGTATGTAGAAACCTGTTGTATGTCCTGTCAAAAATATCTACCGTATTTTTAAAACATATAACACAACCATATTTCCAAACACAGCAGATATATTCTTATAAGAACATGACCTGATTCCATTTCCCTGATAATTTCATTCAATTAAGCCAATTAAGCCTTACTGACTTCTTACATGTTTTGTTTTCCTTTGGCCACACATTTCTACTGTAATTTTATTTTCCGGGCCTTGGGAATACAATAATATACAAATCAGAAAATACTTGCTTAATTCTTGCACATTAATTTTTCTAAACATACATCATATAGTTCTCTTTAATGCTGGGCATGGCTACCATGGTGCACTTTGCCAGGTTTTGAGCATGTAAATAAAGTAGCAGGCATTCTTTCTCTACTCTTTTGTATGCATTCTTTCTCTGCTCTTTTGTATACATTCCTGGTTATATAATTTCTACTACTATTTATTGTTCAGATGAGCACAATGGAATGCGTGCCAATGGATGAGACTTACATGAGCATTGTTGGTTGTTTGCAACATGGAAGTAAAAAATAATCCACAAAATTAATGTAATTTGGAGAATAATGCCCAGAGCTTGGCTATTATCATCCTCTCCAACTTTTACCACACTGGAGGTGTTGATTAATAGAAACCCACAGGTGGCCAAGGAGCAGAGAATAAGAGACGATGACATACTAAGTCCTAAATGAAACATTTATTTTGTAATCTTTCTGCTAAGGCTCAGTAATCAAGGCAGATGAAGGAACAGAAATGTCAGAGGTGATAGATGACTACATAATTAAGTTATGGCAATTCATAGCTACTGAGAAAAGGAGAATCAGTTTTCTCTACAAAGCATAGGCCCTGATAAGTGAACTCTTCCCCAGCATACTGCCAATTGTTGGGTTTAAAAACAAGTAAAATGGCACAACGTTGGGTGGGCTACTGTGGTAGTTTAAGTGGGAAATTTCACATAATCATATATTCAAGGGCCCGAATATCAGCCATTGATTACTACGTCAAAAGTTGGTGGTGCTGCCGGAGGAAATATATCAGTCGTCAAGATTAGAGATATTAAGGAATAGCCTAATTCTGGTTCTTGTCTTCTGCCTAATGCTTATGGCTCAAGACGTGAACTCCCAGCTTACCACTCCTGTCACCACACACTCTACCTGTCGCCACACCGTCCCCACCACCATGCACACTATCATGAAGGACGCAGGATGTCAGTGTCCAGCATGCTGAAAGGAATGAATCCTGTCAGGTCTGATCCACTATCGGTGTCCCATTCTTTTGTTCTGAAAACATACAATTTTTCATAAGCATTATATAGTCCTAACATTATAAGTGTATAAGGTGTGCTTGCTGCACAGAACAGCTAAGGCTGTGTAAGTTCAATTTTATTATCAATTATATCTTATTATGAACTTATTAAACGAGCCTACCTCCCTAACAACCTGACTAACCCAAACAATTGGAAAAGTATATTCAAGAACACTATAATGAAACCTTAAGGATATCAGTTCCGAGGACTTATTCTCCTGGCATAGTCAGCAGGATTTCAGCAGACCAGCAATTTCACCCCAGTTACTGCTGGAAGCAGGAGCAGCAGCTGGAGCCCAAAGCCTTGAAGCTTTCCCTGGAGCAGTTCTTTTTAGGAGCCTCTTGAAGTGCAGGGATCAACAGCCGAGAACCAAGTCCCAACCAAAAGCCTCCTCTTCTGTTTTGGATGTTTTTGACCAAGCTCCCCCACAATGGAGTTCAACTTCTAAGTGGAAAAACATGCTGCTTTCTCGCATCTAAGTGGTGAACATCCTGCCCTCTTCTGCATCCCACACTTGGGATCAAAACAGAAACAGTCACAGTCATAGGGGAGGGGACTAAGGGGAAAATGGGAGTGAGGGAGGAAAGGGAGGATACAAGGGAGGGGATAACCATTGATATGTAATATGACTAAATTAATAAAATAAAATTAAAAAAACACAAACAGGTTTATCTCCCCTTCAAGGCTGGGTCTCTGCTCTATGTATATTCTACTTTTAAGTGTGGCATTGCTGCAATTACACGAGGAGAAGATTGACCCCCTCTGCTGCTTTGCCCATTCTATGTTCCTCCTCTCTATGTTCACTGAAGCTATAGTATGAGAATCAAAATTATAAACTTTGCCGTTATCTTGATGTGTAAACAGCCTCTTTCACAATGATATGAAGAACTTCTGTTTATTATAGCACAACATCGAAGTGACTTGTGTATGCGAACGTACAGAAATGGAGTAGGGTCATAAATATGGTGAATCAATTAATCTTATTAGCTTCCCAAGACTTATTTGTTTCTTTTTGAAGTCAGTGAATACTCTTAAATTTGTTTATATTCAAACATGATGTGTTTTGCCTCATTCTTTCAGTCACAGAGTGAACTTGTTTAAAACTGGTGTGTTGGCAATTTTTGTGTGAAGTAGAAAATTCTGTAATGTTAAAAAAAAAAAACAGAACAGATCAATGTTAGATGTTCTTGTTTCCTTTCTTAAAACTAAAGCCAAAGGTTAAGAGTGGCTTCTGTGAATGTGCCCTCCACACAGGACAGAGCCCTTGCTTTCATGACTCATGACAGCTGTGCGATAGGAGTCACAAGGCAGTTAAAACTTCAGCATACATGGTGGAGGTACTCAGTTCTATAAGCATCAAAGATTGGCTGAGTATCGATGACTGCCGAGGAAAAGAGAATAACATTTCTTCAAGGGTGTTGCGTCTGGTAGGATGAACATAAGCAAGCGATGCTTCTATATTCCTCTTCTTATGGGGAACTGCAACTCAGTTGCTCTCAACCTTCCTAATGCTGCCACCTTTTAATACAACTCATATTGTTGTGATTACCCACCAACCATACAATCATTTAGTTACTACTTCATAACTGAAACTTTGCTACTGAATCATAATGTAACTATTGGATATGCAGGATATCTGATAGGCAATCCCAAAGAAGTCATGCCCCACAGGTTAAAAAGTGCTGCTCTAGCTAGATCCAGTGGGCTACTGTCACACAAGAGAAAGTTAGCTACAAGAGCAATACAGAATTTCAAAATATTATTAAGGGTCCAGATAAAATCAATTATTATTTATCTGTAATTTCATAGACTTTTTCAGTTTTCCTTTCTATGTAAGTTCAGAGGCACATAATGTTATGGCCTAAATGTATTTGGTATTTATTTTCCTGTTTTCTATTTCTTTTAATAATAAAGTAAATTTCATTCCAGATAATTTTCAGGTAGCTCTATAGATAAAGTTCGTACTGTCACCAGTCTCACAAATCAAAGGCCCTTTCCTATGGCTCTCATCCTTTTCTATATCTTTCTTGAAATATACTTTGAACAAACTAAGTGTCCTCTTCTGTAATATGAAGATAATATCCCACAGGTTGTTTATAAGAAATAATAAGTTAATATATATGAATTTTAGGGGAACACTGGTGGTTTGAATGAGAATGCCCTCTTGGACTCCTGTTTGAAACTTGGCTCTCAGCTGTTGGAAGGAACACGGATGCTTTATTGGAGAATGTGTCACTGGGGTTGGGTTCTGAGGCTTCAAAAGACTCCAAATGTGTGTGATTTTCTCTATGCCTTGTGGTTATGGATCAACATGTAAGTGCTCAGCTGCCTATCATCTGGCCTTAGCTGCACAACACAAAGCCAAACCCACTGGAACTGTAATAATCCTAATCAAACTCATTCTCTCATAAGTTGCCTTGGTCACGTTCTGTCAAAGCAATACAAATGTAACTAATATAGACAGTAAATATGTTATATTTTATGTTTTCTATTTTATGGTAAGCTGTGCCACCTTTTGTAACAGTGGAATAAATAGTCGTCATGCATTGAAAATTTCCTCTTAGTCTAGAGGGGAGATCTACCATTTGCAGGCAGCTTCAAAACTCTTGCAATTTCTTAAGTAATGAGTGTGTTTGTTATTCAAAGTTCAGGCTGATAAAATGACTTCAGGACATGCCAGGCACTTTTGACAGTCCTGAGTGGAGAATAACCTTCACAAAAGGCCAACCATGTTATTACAAAACGTGGATGTTGAAACAAAACATATTACCCTGGCTGGGCACTAGGAAGAAAGGAAGGCTGGAGATTGAGTTCATGAGTATGGGTCTGGGTTCAGTTAATCAATTGTGCTTATATGATGATGCCTTTATAGATCTTTGGATGTTGACATTTGAATGGGTTTCTTTGTTCGGCAAAACTCTATTTATATATGACTACACAAATAATGAGACAGCATCACACCCCCAAGAACAGGACATTTTTGTATTCTATAGCTGACCACTTACAAATTCCTTCCAATATAGCTCTGTCATTGTTTCTTTTAATTTTTATACCCTGATACATTAAAATTAGACAGCTAGATTTTGAATATTTTCTTGAATTCTGTCAGTAGTTCTAGTACATGGAACAAGCAGGTCATCATAGGAGCCTCCTGGTTTGTACTCTTTTGGTCAGAAGTGAAGGTCAGCCAGAGTACACCAGCATGCCGCTCAGCTGTGTCAGAGTCAACCACAGGAGGACTTGTTAGTTTAAGAGGCCCTAAGTTTACTCTTGGATCCAATAAACTAACTTTGAGCTGATGCTATTATTTGTGATGTTGTTTGTATTGTTAACCTTTTCATATCCATAAGATACATACGGTCTCTTGTCTACCAAATCATAGCAACAGAAAAGATGGAGAATGGCATTTACTCTCATATTAAGAGATTGCTGCTCTTATTTGCTGTGTCCTCCTACTTCCCTTAGCTTAGTTATTAGCATAACTAATTCAGTCTGTCTCTCCCACTTTTCCTCTTACGTAAAGAAATTATTCATATGGGAGAAATATAATCTTTAAAAAAACATAGTCCATCTGAATGAGAGTTAAGCATCCTCCTTAGGGTTCTCCTTGTTACTTAGCTTCTTTAGGTTTGTGGATTGTAAAATAGTTACCCTGTATTATATGGCTAATATCCACTTATACATGAGTATATACCATGAGTATCCTTCTGGGTCTGGGCTACTCTATTATGATCTTTTCCAGCTCCATTCATTTGCCTGCAAGTTTCATGGTGTCTTTGTTTTTTTTTTTTATATATATATATATATAGTATTCCATTGTATAGATGTACCACAGTTTCTTTATCCATTCTTCATTTGAGGGACATCTGAGTTGTTTCCAGTTTTTTTTGGCTATTATGAATAGTGCCACTATGGACATAGCCGAGCAGATATCCTTGTTGTATGGTGGATCAACTTTTGGGTACATGCTCAGGAATGGTATAGCTGGGTCTTGAGGTAGAGCTGTTACCAACTTTTTGAGAAAGCTCCAGATTGATTTCCAAAGTGTTTGTACAACTTTGCACTCCTAGAAGCAATGGAGGAGTGTTCACCTTTCTCCACATCATTGCTGGCATGCACTGTCACTTGAACTTTTGATCTTAGCCATTCTGATAGGTGTAAGATGGAATCTCAGTCATTTTGATTTGCATGTTTCTGATGATTAATGAGTTTAAGTATATAATGACAAATAAAATAGACACTGTTAGCTGTTGAGGAGAGGGAACAGGACAGGAATGTACCATAGGTGTCCTCTGAAAGCCTCTACCTAGCAAGGTATCAAAGCAGAAGCTGAGTCTCATAGCCACACTTTGGGCAGAAGGCAGGGAATCTTATGAAAGAGTAGAGGGACAGAAGGGCCTGACCTTGAGGGGACTGGAGCTCCACAAGACGACTAACAGGACCAACAAATCTGGGCCAAGTGGAGCGGGCAGCAGAGACTGGTGCACCAAACAAGGTCATAAATGGAGGGGACATAGACCCGCTACTCAGATATAGTCAATAGGCAGCTCAGTCTGCCTAGGGGGTCTCCTAGTAAAGGGAACAGGGGCTGTCCCTGCCATGGACTCTACTGACTACTCTTTGATGCTTCCCCAGGGCAGGGTGCCTTACCAGGCCACAGAGGAAAAGGATGCAGGCAGTCCTTGGTAGGCTGGAGGCAGCTGATAAGGGAGAAGGTGTGCTCCTCTCTAAGGACTAGGGGAGGGGCATAGTGAGGAAGAAGGAGGGGGTGGGAGTGGACGGAGACAAAGGAGTTGGCTATGATTGGGATGTAAAGTGAATACATTAAAAAAGTACAGTAAAAAAAAAAACATAGTCCAGATCTTAATTCTCTGATCAAGAATTTTAATATTGTCCTGTGCAGTTCAGCACTACATTCCACCTCCTCAGACGAGGCTGTGGTCTTCAGGATTTTCAAGCTACCTCCTTGTCACTCCCGCCACCTACCAGTTCCCAATATTCATGTGTATCACTCTCGTCATCCAGTCTCCTTATTCTTCCTTGGACATCTCTCTTAGGTCCTTCCTGAGTACCCATGTGGCTACTGTGCTCTCTGCACTAAACACAGGGACTTTGCATGAGTATAATAGTGCATCAAGATTTTGGGGGGAAAAATCTAATTAAGTATGTGCTGAATGAGAAGATTGGTAGATAAAAGAATAGAGGAAAACAGATCAGAGTAATTGACTTGATGAATGAATGAACGCACTAATGAAGTGTGCATTCCAGCCATGGCAATGAAAACCTGCTTATACAAATACAGATTTTTAGAAAGGGTACATTAATATCATTAAATTCATGTGCACGTATAATTCCTTATTTTTATGTGAAGGGAAAATTGAGTGAATATTGCAGCCTGAGGCATCTGAAAAAGTGATTTGTCACAGAAGTGAGAAAACAATCAACAGAGAAAATTAAAGCACAGGAATAGATTTTGACTTCTTAAGGGTATAGGGAAGTTTTCCTTGCTTTTGTAATTAAAATAACAGCCTTGAGGTCATGGTGTTATAGAATACATAATGTGTAAAAATTCACATGTTCAGTGTATTAGCCTGTTTTTTATGTTATTATGGCAAAAGATACTTAGTGGAAGATCTATGATTGTAATATGATATTACATTAAATTTTAAAAATAGACATTGCTTTAACATTATATTTAATAAATAGTAATTGATAATTAAACATGTTATTTGAAAAATTAGACTATTTGTGCTTTTGCTGATAACATATTCACATTCTAACAGATTTACAAAAAGAGCACACTATTGTCAATATCTTTTGTATTATGTTTTATATGCTCTGTTTTTAAAACAAATATTACAGATAAAGTTAGATAACTACCTTTATTCATGTTCTTTATGAAGATAAAAAGAGAAATGTGCTAATTATGAACAAATAATAATATGTGAACATATCATTAATGACATTGGAAATTATAAATGAAATCCTTCAAGTGACAAAAAAAATGTTTTAATTAATGGTACATTTTGTCTTGTTCAATTAAAGTAGCTGAATGTATCTTTACTGGAAAATATATTCTCTTACATTGTCATTACTATGCCATTATCCTAAAATATTTTCAGTAATAAAATTTATGCACCAATTTTTATTTATTGAGAATCATAGAAATAAAATTTTTAATTTTACCTCTACCTGTTTCTCCTTTTAAATTTTTTCTATTCTTTGGCTTATTTTCGATATTGTATTTGGTTGATGTTGTTGTTGGTTTTGTTGTTTGAGACAGGGTTTCTCTGTGTAGCCATGGCTGTTCTTTAACTCACTCTATGAACCAGGCTGGCCTTGAACCCAGATATCCACCTCTCTCTGCCTCCCAAGTGCTGGGATTAAAGGCATGCACCACCATCCCCTGCTGAGATTGTATTTCAATTACAACTTTTCATTCTTCCCTATTCTCCCTTGAAAATTCTCCCTTATACCCACCACACCAACTTTCCTTCAAAGTCATGGCCTTATTTTTTAAATCAACTGTTATTCATGTATGTCTTTGTGTATACATATATATTCCCATATATAACCTGCTGAGTTTATACAATTTTACTTCTGTGTCAGTTTTAAGAAGTTACCATTTAGCTGGGACAACAAATTGGTACGTTCATTGACTGTACAGCTAGTAGGGCTTTGGGCTGTTAGCCTCCCTTGGAAGCTTGCATAGCACCTTCTGGGACAATAGAGTTTGTGTCTAATTTTATTCCAACTTGTTATGTTCAGTTGATATCCTTAGGAAGCCTGCTCTTTTCTGAGGGGAAATGGAGGAGGAGGGGATCAGGGAAAGGGAGGGGCTGGAAGGAATGGGACGGAGGGGAAATGGTGGTGAAGATGTAATGTACGAGAAAAGAGTATTCCTTAAAAGAAAGCGGGATTTTAGTACCATAGTCTTGGCTTCTGGATGATTTGTGGTCTTGTGCTGATAACCTCCTGAGTGATCTCTCTGGGCCTCGGTTTCTTGGCCCTCTTGGGTCTCTTCTGAGGTCAGCTCCACTCCTGCTCTCGGTCTTTGGCAGACTAGCCACCTCCACATGCTTGGCTGTGACAGGAGTGTAGCAGTGGCTCGGGCATGAATGACCTTCTTCCTTACTGGCCTTGGGGAAACTCCCTGAACTTGGCCTCAGGGCTGGGGTCAGGCGCAAAGTATGGCCCAGATGACCTCATTCACTTGCCCTTGCAGCTAGTGACTCACCTCCGGGTTGGGGGAGGACTCGGCATTGGAAAGCCAACGTCTTCTGAAAACCAAAAGCCTTGCGAAGCCTTCCCCTTCCAAAGGGCCAAGAAGACCGTGACACCTTGGCAGCTCTTAGCCTTTTCCTCTTTGGAGGCCCAGAGTGATGGACTAGATGTTTCCCACCAGGGCCTTCGGCCTGTATTGTTTTAGGAGCTTCATAGAATCCTCTGACCAACAGCTCAAAAGGAGTTCCTTTAATTTTTGATATTTTTTTACATTTACTCAAATGACATGGAATAGATAATGACAAATACATTATGTAAAATAAAATATTTTAGAGAAATTATGACGATACGTTGGCATGAATAAGGTCGTAAGTTTTAAATTATATTTGATGGATTTTTAACATACATCCAAGAAGAGTAATTTAGAGTGTGTGTGTGTGTGTGTGTGTGTGTGTGTGTGTGTGTGTGTGTGTGTACATGAGAGAGACAGACAGACAGAAAGACACAGAGAGAGACAAAGACAGAGAAGAAAGTAGGAATAAGACTATGAGGCATATGTGTGTAATGTATGTGCACGTGTGTGAAGATGCAAGTCTGAGGGGAATAAGGAGCTCTTGCTCTATGCGCTGTGACACAGTCTCTCATTTAACCTGTATCTAGGTGGGCGTCTTTCAGCAATGAAAATGATAAGGACTGTCCCGGACTTTATAGAAATGTAAGAGGCAAGCTATTTCCTGGTAATCATTGATGTGAAATTTCATTTTCTAGATTCTATACCAGGATATCTTGCCTCTTACTTTAAAAATACAAGTTCGAGAATCTGATATTGAAAAAGGAGAAAATTAAATTAAGCTTAACAAGGCAAAGTTTCTGAATATATTATTTGAACACTTGGGTTTTTAAATTTTTTCTTCTCTTTTTAAAAATTAAACATTAAATATTACATTTGCGCCCCTTCTTTCTTTTCAACCTTATCTCCAAACCTAAGAATGTGAGTGAAAGGAAAGGAGAGACACCCCTGAGTCCAACCTTGTTTTCTCTCTAAATAAGACCAATAATAATTTACAACTAACTTCCATTGAAAATAACCCACTATAGTTCAAGAAAGCAATGAAAAACCTACCTGACCCGCCCTTCGAAGGAAATGGGGCATCATTCTCTTAAGGTTTCTTCCTGTTAATTTGGGACAAATAATACCTTTGTAGGGGCCCAGGTAAAATTGGAGAGAGGGTTAAACAAGCTAGGAATAGCATTTCTAGTCCAGTTTCTAAATGCTGAGATTCCAGGCTGAATTAGAGTCCTGTGTGAGACAGTCTGAAATGCTGGACCAATTGGAATTGGAAGCTTTCTTCAAACGTGTCCTGGGAGATGTGTTGTTCTGATGAGGAACAGCTACTGAAGTACTTGGTGCTGGAACATGTAGGATGCAGGATGTCAGTGTCCAGCATGCTGAGAGGAATGAATCCTGTTAGGTCTGATCCAGTGTCAGTGTCCATTTCTTTTGTTCTGAAAGCATATAATTTCTCACAAGCATTATACAGTCCTCAAATTATAAATATATAAGGTGTGTGTGATGCACAGAACAATTTAACCTGGTTTTCTTCTCTGTGTATGAGCAGAAAAAAAGACTTCTGCAAATCTTCACTGATGACATACAAAGAATAGCATCTAATAATAATACATAGGGGTTCTGTGGCCAACAAGAAGCATTGTCTAGGCTTAGACACTCATGTCTCAGCCAGTCTCAGAGCTGCTCCCATATAGTGGGATTAGCAATGTAAATTACCTGCTTCTTCTGCAGTTTAAAATTTTCACATCCTGATTGTATCCCCCTTCCCTCACCCCCTTCCAATCCCCCTTCCTCCTTTATCCCTGCTCCCTCCCTCCCTTAGTCCTCAGAAAGGGGAGCCTCCTCCTCTAACATCTGACCTCAGCCTATAAAGTCTCATCTGTACTACCTGTAACCTCTTCCTCTGTAGCCTGGAAAGTCTGTCCTGTCAGGGGCAAGTGATCAATGTTCAGCGACCAGAGTCCATGTCTGAAGTAGTCCCTACTCTCCACATTGTGGGACCCACAAGGAGACTGTGCTACTACATCTGAGCAGAGGGTCTAGGTCCACATCATACACGGTCCTTGGTTAATGTTTCAGTCTCTGTATTGTAGTGTAGTTATCCTGTAATATGTGCTTATGAGTGAGTATAAACCCTGCGTGTCTGGGTCTCGGTTACCTCACTCAGGATGATCTTTTCAGTTCCATCCATTTGTCTGCAAATTTCAAGATTTCCTTTGTTTTAATAGCTGAGTAGTATTCTATTGTGTTAATGTATCACAGTTTCTTTATCCATTCCTCAGCTGAGGGACATCACTGTTGTTTCCAGATTCTGGTTATCACGAATAAAGCTGCTATGAACATAGTTGAGCAAATTTCCTTGTTGTATGATGGTGCATCTTTTAGGTATATTCTCAGGAGGGGAATGCCTGGGTCTTGAGGTGGAATTATTCCCAATTTCCTGAGAAAGCTCCAGATTGATTTCCAAAGTGGTTGTACATGTTTTCACTCCCACCAGCAATGAAAGAGTGTTCCACTTTCTCCACATCCTCACCAGCATATGCTATCACTTTAGTTTTTGATCTTAGCTATTTGGATAGGTGTAAGATGGAATCTCAGCATCATTTTCATTTCCTAAATAACTAGGGATGGTGAGCATTTCTTTAAGTGTTTCACCACAATTTGATATTCCGCTGTTGAGAATTCTCTGCATTGATCTGTATTTTTAATTGGATTATTTGGTTTGGTGGTATTTAATTTCATTATATATATATAATCCTTTAATCAGATGGAGGATTGGTGAAGATCTTTTCTCAGTCTGTATGCTATTGTTTTGTTCTGTTGACAGTGTCCTTTGCTTACAGAAGCTTTTCAGTTTCATAAGGTCCCATTTATTAACGGTTGATCTTAGGGCCTGAGCTGTTGGTGTTCTGTTCAGGAAGTTGTCTCCTGGGCCAATGAGCTCAAGGCTCTTCTCTACTTTTTCTTCTAATAGATTTACTGTGTCTGGTTTTATGTTGAGGTCTTTAATATATTTGGACTTCAGTTTTGTACAGGGTGATAGATATGAATCTATTTTCATTTTTCTACATGTAGACATCCAGTTATACTAGCATCATTTGTTGAAGATGCTATATTTTTTCCATAGTATATTTGGCTTCTTTGTAAAAAATCAAGTATCCATAGGTATGTGGTATTATTTCTTGGTGTTCAAGTTGATTTCATTGATTAACCAGCCTATTCTATGTCCGTACCATGCTGTATTTATTACTGTTGCTCTGTAGTACAGCTTGAGATCCAGGATGGAGATTCTTCCAGAACCTCTTTTGTTGTACAGGATTGCTTTAGCTTTTCTGTGTTTTTTTGTATCTCCATATAAAGTTGAGTATTGATCTTTTAAGGTCTGTAAAGAATTGTGTGGGTATTATGATGGGAATTGCATTGAATCTGTAGATTTCTTTTGGAAAGATGGCCATTTTTAATATGTTGATTTCCTGTGATCCATGAGCATGGGTCTTTCCATGTCCTGAAATCTTCAAATTCTTTCTTCAGTGATTTGATGGTTTTTTTTTCATACATATCTTTCACTTTCTTAGTTGGAGTTACACCAAGATACTTTACATTATTTGTAGCTATTGTGAAGAGTATACTTTCCCTAACTTCTTTCTCAGCCTGTTTCTCATTTTTATACAGGAGGGCTACTGATTTATTTATTTATTTTTTATACAGCCACTTTTATGAAGGTGTTTATCAAGGTGTAAGAGTTCCTTGATATAACTTTTGGGGTCACTTATGAATACTATCGCATCATCCATAAACAGTGATACTTTGACTTCTTCCTTTCTAATTTGTATCTCCTTGATCTCCTTTAGTTGTCTTATTGCTCCAGCTAGGACTTTAAGTACTGTATTGAAGATGTATGGAGAGAGTGTCTTGTCCCTGATTTCAGTGGGATTTAATTAAGTTTCTTTCCATTTAGTTTGATGTTTGCTCTAGGCTTGCTATATATTGCCTATATTATATTCAGGTATGTGTCTTGTATCTCCGCTTTTCCCAGGACATTTAACATGAATGGGTTTTGGATTTTGGCAAATGCTTTTTTTGGCATCTAAGGAGATAATCGTGTGTTTTTTTTCTTTCAGTTTGTATATATGATGAATTACCTTGATGGATTTCCATATACTGAACCATCCCTGCATGCCTGGGATGAAGCCTACTTAGTCATGGTGAATGACAGTTTTGATGTGTTCTTGAATTCGGTTTGTGAGTATTTTATTGAGTATTTTTGCATCAATGTTCATAAGAAAAATTGGTCTGAAATTCTGTTTCTTTGTTGAGTCTTTCTGTGGTTTAGGTATCAAGGCGACTATGACCTTATAGAATGAGTTTAGTAATGTTCTTTCTGTTTCTATGTTGCAGAATAGTTTGAAGAGAATTGGTATTAGCTCTTCTCTGAAGGTCTGATAAAATTCTGCGCTGAATCCATCTGGTCCTGGGCTTTGTTGTTGTTGTTGGGAGATTTTTGATGACTTTCTCAATTTCCTTAGGTGTGATAGGACTATTCAATTTGTTTACCTGATCTTGATTCAATTTTGGTGATTGGTAGCTATCAAGAATATGGCCCATTTCATTTAAGTTATCAAATTTTGTGGTATACAGGCTTTTGAAGTAAGACTTGATAATTCTTTAAATTTCCTCAGTGTCTGTTGTTGTATCCCCCTTTTCATGTCTTATTTTGTTGATTTGAATACTCTCCCTCTGCCTTTTAGTTAGTTAGATTAAAGGTTTGTCAGTCTTGATGATTTTCTCAAAGAACCAGCTCTTTGAATTCATTAATTCTTTGAATTGTTTTCTTTGCTTCCAGTTTATTGACTTCAGCCTCGTGTTTGATGATTTTCAGTCATCTACTCCTCTTGGGTGTATCTGCTTCCTTTTTTGTTCTAAAGCTTTCAGTATGCTGTTAAGTTACTAGGATGGGATCGCTCCAGTTTCTTTATAAAGGCATATACTGCTGTGAACTTTTGTCTTAACACTGCTTTCATTGTTTCCCATAAGTTTGGGTATTTTGTACCTTCAGTTTCATTGAATTTTAGCAAGTTTTTAATTTCTCTTTTCATTTTGTCCCTTACCAAGAGGTCATTGAGAAAGAAGTTGTTCAGTTTCCAAGAGTTTATAGACTTTCGGTTGTTTCTTTTGTTGTTGAGTTCCAGCTTTAATCCATGGTGATCTCATAAGATGCAAAGGATTGGTTTGATTTTCTTGAATATGTTGAGGTTTGCTTTGTTACAGAATATGTGGTCAGTTTTAGAGAAGGTTCCCAGAGGTGCTGAAAAGAAAATGTATTCTTTTGTGTTCTGGTGAAATGTTCTGTAGATATCAGTTAGGTCCATTTGTTTCATGATGTCTATTACTTTCCTTGTTTCTCCATTTAGTTTCTGATCTGTCTATTGGGGAGAGTGGGGTGTTGACGTCTCCCACTATTAATGTGTGTGGTTCAGTGTGTGATTTAAGCTTTACTAATGTCTTTTTTACAAATGTGAGTGCTCCAGCATTCGGGGCATAGATGTTCAGAATTGAGACATTATCTTGGCGTACTTTTCCTTTGGTGAAGATGCAGTGACCTTCCTCATCTCTTTTGATGAGTTTTGGTTGAAAGTATACTTTATCATATACTAGGATGGCGACTCCAGCTTGCTTCTTTGGTCCACTTGCTTGGAATACCTTTTTCCAATCCTTTACTCCGAGGTAATGCCTATCATTATTGACGAGGTGTGTTTCTTGTATGCAGCAGCATGATGGATCCTGTTTTTGCATCCATTCTGTCAGCCTCTGTCTTTTTACTGATGAGTTGAGGCCATTGATGTTAAGAGATATTGATGACCAGTGGTTGTTATTTCCTTTTGTGTTGATGTTGGTGGTGGTAGAGTGTGTGTGTTTCTGTGTTTTAGATTTCTGGATGTGGCATTATTTATTTCCTTTGTTTTACTGGGTGTAATTAGCCTCCTTGAGTTGGAGTTTTCCTTCTAGCACCTTATGTAGGGCTGGATTTGTGGTGAGGTACTGATTAAACTTGGTTTTGTCGTGGAATATCTTGTTTTCTCCATTTACAGTTATTGAAAGTTTTGTTGAGTATGGTAGTCTGGGTAGGCATCTGTGGACTCTTGATGTTTGCATGATATCTGTCCAGCCCCTTCTAGCTTTCTTAGTTTCTGTTGAGAAATCAGGTATAATTCTGATGGGTTTCCCTTTAGTATGTGACTTGACCTCTTTCTCTTGCAGCTTTTAATATGCTTTCTTTTTTCTGTACATTTAACATTTTGAGTATAATGTGACAGGATGATTTTCTTTTCTGGTCAAATCTACTTGAAGTTCTGTATGCTTCTTTTATGTTTATGGGCATTTTTTTTTCTTTAGGTTGGGGAAGTTTTCTTCTATAATTTTGTTGAAAAGATTTTCTGGGCCTTGGAGCTTGGAGCTTTGTCCTTCTTCTATTCCTACTATTCTTAGATTTGGTCTTTTTATAGTGTCCCAGATTTCTTGGGTGTTTTGTGTCAGAAAGTTTCAATTCTAATGTTTCCTTTGGTTGATGTATTTATAACTTCGGTTGTATCTTCCACACTTGAGATTCTCTCTTCCATCTCTTGTATTCAGTTTATGTTGCTTGGGTCTGTTGTTCCTGTTCTCTTCCCTACATTTTCCAACTCTCAGATTGCCTCAGCTTGTGTTTTCTTGGCTGCTTCTAATTCTCTCTTTTGGTCTTCAATTGTCTTATTCATCTCTTTCTCCCATTTGATTGAATTTCCCGTAATTTCTAATAGGATTTATTCAATTATTTATCTCTTTGGTTGTATTTTCCTGTAATTCTTTATAGGATTTATTCAATTCCATTATCTATTTGAATGTATTTTCCTGTGTTTGAGTGATTTATTTTCCTCTTTCCAGGTCTATCATTTTCATCACCCCAGATTTGAAGTATTTTCCGTGCACTTCTTGTGTATTCATATCTCCAAGGCTTACTGTGGTAGGATCACTGGTTTCTGGTGGTGTTGTATGGCTCTGAGTTTTTTTCCTAGTCTTCTTGCACTGTCCTCTAGGCATCTTGTTGTCTCTGATGTTAGCAGCCCTAGAGGTTCCTTCAATAAGGTCACTATTTGAGCCCCACATTGGCCAGGCAGGTTGGGAGCAAGTAAACAAAGCTCCAAGCCAAAGTTTGTTTGCTATGGCTCCCCAGAGGCTTCCTCAGGATGTTGGACAGTGGGTATTAAAACCTGTACCCAGCTCAGCTAATGTGGGTTTTCTGACTATATCCCAGTCTGGTCAGTCAGGAGAGGAACAGGCTGATGGATTTCCAATCTCTAAGCTGCTCAGGTGCCTTACAGTCCTTTTTGAGATGGTAGGGCTCTGCCTATCTGCTCTGTGTTCCAGATGAGCTAGACCAGTAAGCCACTGGGGACTATGAGAGATTCAAGCTTGAATCTGCTAAGGTGCCCCAGAGACCTTTTTGAGATGGCAGAAAATGTGAGTCTTGGTCTGAGTCAAACTCAGGTCTGTCTATCTGCTCTGTATCCCAGAAGAGACAGGCTGGTAAGCAGCTGGAGGGCTGAGAAGGACCAGAGCCCAAAGCTGATGGTGTTTTCTACAGGCCTTCTTGAGACAACAGGGCTCTGCTTATCCAGTCTGTGCCCTAGTTGGGCTAGGCTGGTAAACAGCTGGCTAGCAGAAAGCTGCTCATGGAATAGCAGCTAATGTGGGGTGTGGCCCACACAGGTCTCTGCTCTGTCTGCTCTGTAACCTAGATGGATCAAGCCAATAAGCTGCAGGTGGGTGGGGTAAGATCAGAGCCAGAGCTGCTAGCAGGATAGCAGCTAATGCAGATTGTGGTCCAAGGAGGTCTCTGCTCAGCCTGTTTGCTTTGTGTCTTAGCTGTGTCAGAGCAGTATGCTTCAGGCAGGCAGAGATCGACTGAGGCCCGAAATGTTCACAGGATAGCAGCTAATACGGATTGTGGCCAGTATTTGCATTCAGCTCTGCCTGAATGCTCTGTGTTATAGATGCACCCCACTGGTAAGCAGCTGGGGGAGGGGACTGTGAGAAACCAGAACTGCAAGCTGCTTAGACACTCCACAGGTCCTCTTACGATGGCAGGGTTCTGCCCATCTGCTCTGTGACCCAGCTGGGATAGGCTGGCAAGCAGCTGAGAGACTGACAGAGATCATAGCCCAAAGGTGCTTGGGTGTCCACACTCTCTCTTGAGAGGCAACTAATGTGGATTGTGTCTGGTGCTGCAACTCAGCTCTGCCTGTTCAGTCCCCAGCCGGGATCTGGCAAGCAGTAGATGGGTGATAAGAGCTGAAGCTTACACAATCACTCCTTTTAGTTAATCTTTGGTTTTGTGTGTCTCCATTCAGAAATTAAGAATATTTTATGACTATTTCTGGAATGATGTAAACAAACCTTGACCTACTCTAAACAAGGCACTGAAAACAGAGAAAAGAGTATATTCCATAAAACCTCAAATTGTAAAACCAATGGGTTTTTTGGGGTTATGTGGAAATGTGATGCTGAGGGGTTACTGAAAGGAACATGGGTGGCTTAAAGACAGATATGCTACTGAAATCCCATCCTCTAATGGATGACAATTCAGAATTGGTCTCTGTGACATGCTAGAACCTCAAAAGTTCAGAGATTCTCTGCCCAGCACCTGTTTGCTGTTTCTATAACCTTATACAAATAACTTGTGATTTTCTAAAGTCTTAACTTTTAGATTAAGTCATGATTTGAGGGCTGAATAATTTAGGTTTATATATTTGCTGTACTCCTAAGTAACTAATACTCATACTCCATACAAAAGTTATTTCACTTCTATGTGGTTTTCTTCATCATCTGAAAAATTAGATTGATGACACTCATTAGATTATTGCAATGATTAAATAAGTTACAGATACAATCTATCAAACCATATTGGTGGGTTGGGACTGGAGTTGAGTGCCTTCCTAGCATGATTTATTTTCTAGATTTGATTTCTAGCTCTACATAACTGGGATGCGATATAACATACCTGATAACCCAATACTCAAAAAGTAGAGGCTCATAGGGTATCAAGTCTCTTCTCGGTAACCTGCTGTCCTTCCTCTGAGTACCACCAGATCTCCCCCTCCAGGGGACATGGTCAAATGTGAGGCACCAGAGTATGTGAGAAAGTCATATCCCACTCTCCACTCAATTGTGGAGACTGTTCTGACCATTGGCTAGATCTGGGTAGGGGCTTAAAGTTTACCATCTGTATTGTCCTTGGATGGAGCATATACAGGGGGAGGTAATCCCCCTCAGGAACAATCATAGGGGAGGGGAATAAGGGGAAAATGGGAGGGAGGGAAGAATGGGAGGATACAAGTAATGGGATAACCATTGAGATGTAACAAGAATAAATTAAAAAGAAAAAAAAAACAAAAAGTAGAGGCAGTAGGACTTGAGGTTTAAAGTCATCCTTGGCTACATAGCAAGTTCAAACCCACCTTGGAAGACACCTTCTTGTCTAAAGAAGAAGGGTACCTCAAACTAAGCTAATAAAAGTATTGTTAGATTGAAAAATATATAAAAGTTAACAATTCATTATTATGTGTAAGTTCTTAAAGTATAACAATTTCAATGTCATTGTTGTAGTTATTCTCTTTCTCCAAGAATTAATTAAAGACATAGGAATAATAGGAATTTTATTTAGTTAACTTTTTGCTACTTTGTGATGAAAGACTGAAACCACAGAAAAATCAATGCTGGTGTAAAAAATAAATGAGCATCTTCTCTGTGTCATAGTGCATTATATAAAACATACATACTAGTTACAGTGATATGATTTGGTGTTCCTTAGGATGAGTTTGGTTGAAAATGCATTTTAAAATTATTATATAAAACAATGGTCTGATATAATTTTGTGTTATAATGATATAACCTTTTTATTTTGATTTTATTAATTTATTCAGATTACAACTCAATTGTTATCCCATCACTTGTCTCCTCCCATTCATCCCTCCCTCCAGCTTTCACCCTATTCCCCTCCCCTAGGTCTATAACCGAGGGGGTCCTCCTCCTCCACTATATGGTCATAGGCTATCAAATCTCATCTTGGTAGCCTGCTTATTCTTTCTCTGAGTGCGACCAGGCCTCCCCACCAAGTGAAGGTAGTCAAATATGGAGCACCAGAGCTCATGTCAAAGTCAGTCCCTACTCCCCACATAACTGTGGAGAATGTCCTGTCCATTGGGTAGATCAGAGTAGAGGTTCAATGTTTACTATTGTATTGTCCTTGGTTAGTGCAATAGTTTGAGCAGAACCCCCATGGCCCCTATCCACCCATCATGATGTTCTTCTTGTAGGTTCTTAGGACCCCCTGGGTCCTTTTATTTCCCCATCTCCTGTATTTCTCTTACCTAGAGTCTCAGTAGGACGTCCTCACATCTGTCCCAATCTCCTCATTGTTGAAGACTTTTGTGGGATATGCCTTTTGGGCTAGTGCCCAATTATAAGTGAGTATATACCATGTGAGTCTTTCTGCTTCTGGGTCAACTCACTCATTATGATCCTTTCTAGTCCCATCCATTTGTCCACAAATTTCATGATTTCCTTGTTTTTAGTAGCTGAGTAGTATTCCATAGTGTAAAGGTACCACAGTTTCT
The DNA here is from genome assembly GCF_964271855.1 of Acomys minous. Taxonomy (NCBI): domain Eukaryota; kingdom Metazoa; phylum Chordata; class Mammalia; order Rodentia; family Muridae; genus Acomys; species Acomys minous. The sequence continues at coordinate 3,736,500 of NC_140491.1, forward strand.
TTAACCATTCTTCAACTGAGGGGCATTTAGGCTGTTTCCAGGTTATGGTTATTATGAATAAGGCCTCTATGAACATGGTTGAGCATATGTCCTTGTTGTGTGGTGGAGCATTTTCTGGGTATATTCCAAGGAGTGGAATAGCTGGGTCTTGAGGTAGCCTTATTCCCAGTTTTCTGAGAAATTGCCAGATAGATTTCAAACTGGTTTGCATTCCCACCAGCAATGAAGGAAAGTTTCTCTTCCTCCACATTCTCGCCAGCATGTGGTGTCACTTGAATTTTTTATTTTAACCATTCTAATGGGTGTAAGATGGAATCTCAGGGTCATTTTGATTTGCATTTCTCTGATGACTAAAGATGTTGAGCATTTCTTTAAGTGTGTCTCAGCCATTTGATATTCCTCTGTTGAGAGTTCTCTGTTTAGTTCTGAGCCCCACTTCTCAATTTGGTTATTTGGTTTGGTGGTGTTTAATTTCTTGAGTTCTTTATATATTTTGGATATTAGACCTTTGTCAGATGTAGGGTTGGTCAAGATCTTTTCCCAGTCTGTAGGCTGTTGCTTTGTTCTGTTGACAGTGTCTCCTGCCTTACAGAAGCTTTTCAGCCTGATGAGGTCCCATTTATTAATTGTTGACCTTAAGGCCAGGGCTGTTGGTGTTCTGTTCAGAAATTGTCTCCTGGGCCATCCTGTATACAAATGACAAACATGCAGAGGAATAAATTAGGAAAACTACACCCTTCATGGTAGCCATGAACAATGTAAAATATCTAGGAGTAACTCTAACACAGCAAGTGAAGGACTTGTTTGAAAAAAACTTTAAATCTCTGAAGAAAGAGTTTGAAGATGATATCAGAAGATGGAGGGATTTCCCTTGTTTGTGGATCAGGACAATTAACATAGTAAAAATGGCCATCTTACCAAAAGCAATTTACAGATTCAATGCAATCCCTATCAAAATACCTAAAACAATATTTTAAAGACATTGAAAGATCAATTCTCAACTTCATATGGAAAAACAAAAAACCCAGAACAGCAAAACCAATCCTACACAATAAAAAATCCTTCAGAGGAATTTCCATACCCGATCTCAAGCTGTACTACACAGCAACAGTAATTAAGATAGTGATATAACTTAATCCACACTTTGACAGCATTTTTTCACACATGTTAGACCCTAATATCTTAGCTTTCCTACAGTCCAGCTGTCTGTTTCTCTGTCATTTAATTTCTCTGTGGTCAGTGTGAAGCCGTAGAGATGAGAGGAAAGAGTTATAAATTTTTGTAAGCCTCCGTGAGTATAAAACATGGACAGGTTGACATCTTTTTAGAAAGATCTAAAAGTATTGCCTGGCAAGAGGAATTGACCCTATTAACTGTGTGCTACAAAGGGCAGAGATAAGCTGCCATAAACTTGTAAGTCCATAAGAGAAGCTATGTGACTGAGGCCAGAGGAAGGGCATGATTTAGAGGTTGGGTGACACTGGCAAAGAGCCTGGGACTCACAGAATGAATATCAACATAATATGAAGCCGTAGAGAGGATTGTCACTGGGCTGACATCTAATCATCTCATGCTCACTTCCAGTAAATTTGTCTGTCGCCTTCCAGTCACAATCCAAAATATTACCTCTCTGTTCCTCAGTCGTAGTCTGTTCTGCTCAGTTTTTCTGTTCCAGATTGAACAGGGTCCTCATCTTCCCACTGACCAATATCTATGTTGATTTGCCTTGTGAATCATTTATAATTTAAAATACAATAATGTACCAGCAATTAAAATCTTCTGAATTGACAAAATTAGTTGGTTCATAATAACAGCTAACATATTTCAACTGTTAAGAATGTAATGTAGCCCAGCAAGGTGGCGCACACCTTTAATCACAGCACTTGGGAGGGAGAGGCAAGTGGATCGTTGTGAGTTCAAGGCCAGCCTGGTCTATATGGTGAGTACAGGACAGGCAAGATAACACAGAGAAACCGTGTCTTGAAAAAAAACGAAAAGAAAAAGGAAAAGATAAAAGAATGTAATGTAAATAAAGAAATATATTTAGTCCTTAACCCTGTTGAGAGAAGAGCTTTGTCTGAGTTGCTGTACAGAGCAGGGATGAGGCACAGGAACTCATGCAGATGCCCATCTCACACAGCAGAACAGCAGAAGTGTTAGGTTCTGGACAGAAAAAGCCTTTCTTTGTGAACTAACAGTTTAATAAATCATCCTCTAAAACTTAACAATATTAGTACTACTTATATCCTTAAGTCTATAAAGGGATTGGCTTAAATAAGTTGTTATATAAAATTTAAGTTTAAATATACACAGCAAAATATGATTGCAATGTGTTGTATGCAATATAGATGACTATATATCAAATATAAGACTTTGAGTTACGTATATGACAGGAATAAAATTAAAAGTAATCGGAGAGAAAGCTTTTATGTCCAAAAATGCAAAATACAGGATTTTTCTCAGCTATAAATAATGAGTAAGGACTAATTGTTCAAGTGATTGCTCTGTTATTATATTTTATAACTCGGAGCTGCCATATTCTCCAGTACTCTTCCCACTCTGCCATGGGCACCAGCTTACTCATCAGATCTTTTGTGATTACTACCATGCCCTTACTAGGCAGAGCATTGTTTTCTATCACTTGAGGAAACTTAGTTTTCTGGAAAAATGGTTTCTCTGGGCTTCTACAGTTCCAAAGAGGGTCCCATGCATGATGATAGTGAAGCCATGAGTGCAAGATAATGAGGCCAGCAGACCTTATCTACTCTCCACATGAAGCAGGCTGCAAGGCATCACACAGCGATCCTAGTCACTTCTTTCAGAAGTATTCTATCTCCTAAATGGTCTGTAATCTCAAACTGAACAACAGTAATGTTAACTTTGAACAGAGCAAACTTTTCCTTGTGAACCAACAACTTAATAAATCATCTTCTGTAATACAATAATATTAGTATTACTTATGCCCTTAAAATGCCATCAGATGAAGACAAAATATTTAAACACAAGATTCTAGCAGGGGAAAGCATTTCATATTCAAACCATATATTCAGGTTGCCAAATTCACCACCCTTGTGTCTGACTCTGACCATGGAAATCATTTGCATATAAAATATAAGGTAGTGAATGATTTTGATGAGATTCACTTTTCCCCTACAATGTCCCATCATGAAGCATTCTGATTTTTTTTTTTAAATAAAAGTGGAAAATTGTAGTAGGGCTGTGTGCTTTTCCTCCATGTCCCAAGATATCAGAATAATGACTCATGAGGTGCAAAATATATTTACAAAACCCCGTTTATACTAATCTACATTTTATAACATGGCTGGTTACCTCTGACCGGGTACCATGTGTCTACCATCATCACATCTTGCACGCTAGATCTCATGGACCTGGTTCTATTCCAGTACCTTTTCTGCCTACCAGGTGCCCCACCTTCAGTTCTACCCTTTCCCATGAGCCATAGATTTTTTTTGACAGGTATTGGATCTATACAATATGCCACATAGTCTCTCTACAGAAAAAAAACTATGTGCTATACTTGTACCAAAAGAAGAAGAAGAAGAAGAAGAAGAAGAAGAAGAAGAAGAAGAAGAAGAAGAAGAAGAAGAAGAAGAAGAGGAGAAAAGAAACTGAAGCACACTTTAAAAATAAAATTCAGCAAGGAAAGTTCTGCACACAGAGGCTATCCACAGTTTATGTTTCAAAATTTTTCTTTGCTGTCTCAACATAGAATGAAAGCATCTACAAATGTCTAGTTATTCAATCTCCATCTTGCTATGGGGGCTATGTTATGATTTTTTATTGTGAAGATATCTTATAAAAGCTTAATCAGTAGGCACGGCAGGTAACTCTAGTCAAGAAGTATTAGAGCTTTGACTCTTTAGCATGCCCTGTGTTATTAAGCCTTGATTCAATATTTCTTGATAATTGAGAGCCTTAAAGGGAAAAGGTTAGAAAGCTAAATTGTGAGTCCACTTATAAGATGGAATTACACATTTCTGAACATCTTGAATTTATCTCATCAGTTGATACATTGTATTTTACAATTCTCAATAGCAGAAACAATTTCATGATCTATCATATAACGTACACACACACACATGCCTAAACTATGATATATTAGCAATGATAATCTTCATATTTAGTGAGTATAACAACATATGCCAGCTATCTGCAGACAGCTATCCATAAGCTCCTTGAGTCTAGTTATAAAACAGCAGCAACAGCATATTGAGTATGCAAGGGGAAGAGTCTTTGGCTACTCATGCAAAGTGTCAATCAGCAGCAAACAAAACAAATTGCCTCACATGAATTTAAGGATCTGGTTGCACACTTCAAGATCTTTCCTAATGGCTTAGTTATTCCAAGCAGATATTCTGGAGTCTGTTTGTGCTCACTTGTTTCCTTTGCAGTAAACCTATTATCCCATATGCTATAAAGAGTATTTATTAAAATTTTGAACTAGGAAAATCATATAAATGCATGTTTATATATATGATTTATTGTATTTTAATTAGATATACTTGTGTGTATTTGTGTGGAGGCTTTCACAATGAGTTCAGGTGCCTATGGAGATCAGAAGTTGGCATAGGATTCCTTGCAGCTGAACTCACAGGCAGTTATAAATGTACCAATATGGATGCTAAACATTAAACTCATGTCTTCTGGAAGAGCAGAACATGAATCATTTTTTCAGTCTCAGGAGATATATTTTTAAAGTACTTATATAAAAATCATATCATTCCAAAATTTTAAAATTACATTTATTTACATGAGTCTGTGTGGACACCATGTACATGCCACAGTGCATATGTGATGGTCAGAGGGTAACTTGAGGAGACTGAGGCTCTCTCCATATCATGTGTGTGTTGGGGGTCAAGCTCAGTTTCTCAACTTGATGGTAAGTGCCTTAACTCTCTGACTGTCCACAAGCCTCTGAAAGTTTATATTCATGGCTTTCAAAGCCAGACATTTGTAACTGTGAACATTACAAATATAATAATTTATTTCTTCACTTTACTTCACAATCATATCCCCCTCCATTCTCTCCTCCCAGTCCCTCCCTCTCTCCCTTTCCCCTCACCCTCCTCCCCTACTCCTGAGAAAAGGGAGCCCCACTCACCCACCTACTCCGGTTTATCAAATTGCGTCAATGCTGAGCATTCCTGTCTTATCCTGTGGCCTGGCAATGCAGCCTCAGCAGTGAAGAGTGATCAAAAACCAGGTATCAGAGTCTACGTCACAGACTGGCTCTTCTCCCTTTACTAGGGGACCCACATGAAGCCTGAGCTGCCAATCTGCTACATCTGTCTAGAGGGCCTAGCTGGTTGGAGTGAAAACTTGTACAACCACTTTGGGAAACAATCTGGCACTTTATCATAAAAGTTGGAATAGCTCTACCTCAAGAACTAGCTGTACTACTTCTGGGCATATACCCAAAAGATGTTCTAACCATACAACAAGGACACTTGCTTAAGCATGTTCAGAGCATATTAGCCAGAATATGGAAACTAGATGTCCCTCAACTGAAGAATGGATAAAGAAACTAGTGTACACTTACACAATGGAAACGTACTCAACTGTCAAAAACAAGGAAATCATGAAATATGAGGCAAATGGATGAAACTAGAAAATACCGTTCTGAGGGAGGTGACGCAGGCCCAGAATTAATTCTTTTATGCCATTGAGCAACACTGAAAATTTAGTATTAAAATATTCAGTAATGTAAGTTGGTGGTTTTAGCACTTTAGCACTGTACGTGGCTTATCATAGAGTATAGTTTATACATTTTTAAAAATTCTATAGCATGCTACATATAATTTTAGCAATATATACTTTAGTTTTTGACACCAATATTGAAGGCATGAAACTGAATCAACTGTCAATACCTGCTGTTATCACCAGTGTATAGTTATATTTAATAGCAATAACTACCCTCTTTATATCTTTTTTGGGGAATAGAAAAAGCAATGTAGATCTCTGAAGGTTAATCATAGCTTTTATTTCATCTCTAAGTTTATTATTATTTTGTTTAATTTTTAAAAATTAATTAAAATATAATTACATCATTTCTTTCTTTTCCTTTTCTCTCTCCAATCACACTCACGTCTCATCCCTCACACTCTTTCCATATCCCACTTTGCTCCCTCTTTTGTTCTTTATTATTGTTTTACACATGCTCATTCATATGTATGCGTGTATATATATATATATATATATATATATATATATAGTACATAAAATATAAATATAACCTTTGGAGCCCATTTAATGTTGGGTGATGTTCTCACTGTAATCCATTTCATTCTGTATAACCATTATTTCTTACTAATGAAGCACGAAAAGAATTGCTAAAAAGAGATAGTATTTTGGTACCCAATATACAAAAATGTTTCATAAGATAGAAGTGTGTGGATCAATGAAGGATAAAAGCAGTGATGCAACAAGAGGTCATTGAGGAAGAAAGGGGATGTAAGGAAGGAGAATAAGAGCCTCCATTGAGAACATTATTGAATGACTGAGCAAATAGAAAAGCAAGGAGAGAGCGGCATTTCAGGTGAACCAACATGTTTGGTATTGATTCTGCAAAGGCCTTACTTCATCCACAAATATAGCAATAATAGAAGGTCAGGACTTCATGCCTTTAATATGGTTGGGGTAAAACTGGTTACTTTAAGATACAAACAATATTATTCAAAAATAGAAATTTGTTTTTAAAAGTCAAAAGGTTAGAAATTCTGGGATAGAAAATAGGAATCTAAGAGAGCAGAAAGATGTTGAAGAACAAATAAAATGGTATTATTTCTCTGTTAAATCTCTTGAGTTAAATTCTATTCAAAGACCAAAAACACTGTCTTCCAAAGCAGTTTTCATCACAACTTCACTCACCAAATATGCATCCAACATTTGCTTCTCCTGTATGTTTCATAGGTCTGGGGCTCAAAATCAAAACATTATTTCCCTATTTTTGAATGGATCATATAAGAAGATGAAAATGCCAGAAGCAAAATTGAAGAGATTCTGCAAGTTTTGTGGCAGATGGAAGGGCTTTGATGTTTGGGTGGACTCTGAGATGCCTTTCTGAGAGGATCTGAGTGGCAAATACTGTAGGGAAGACAGCCATGGGGTTACTGTGCCTGGAGGTGTCCTACAAAAATATGTACTCGCTGGGCCCTTTAAAAAGTAAAAGTTAACTGCACTGAGAACACGAGTTTAAGATGTTCCCATCACTTTATCCTCATCCTGTACCCCAATAGGCTACACTTTTTCAGACCCATTTGCAAAAAAAAAAAAAAAAAGATTCCACTAAGAAAGCAGGGTTGGAAAAACATTAAAATATTTTTCAGCAGTCATGTATTTATCTCCTTTAATCCATGTTAACCGGCAGCTGTTACATGCCAAATACTCCTTCCCCACAGCAAAGCTAGTGCGAAGATTAATCTTGGTTTGGTTGGGAATCCCTAGAAGATTCCCACAAGCCTGTCTGTTGCCAGCAGAAACCAGCAGAGGAAGTTGAATCCCTTGGAACTAGATTAGTAGATAGTGATTTGTTCCTACACAGCTGGGAACCAAACTCTGGTGTTCTGAAGAGTAACAAGCACTCTAACCACCGAGCAATCTCTACAGCCTTTATGACTGTTTTACTTAGGCAAGATATCAGTACTAGGCATATTTCTGATGGAAGTATGAAACAAACCATATACTGGTCAGCTGTTTTCTCTGCATATTCTGAGTAATATAAATGATTTTAAAGAAAAACATAAAAGGTATCTAGAGGACTTCTGTCTTAATCCAAATGTCTCTTCTCTATACATGGGTTTTGCGTTCTTGTCTCAGACAGCTAGGACACTGGGATGCAGGGCATACCATCCCTCTCTCCTGTGTATTTCTGCCTCTTGGTGGTTTATTTTGTTCTCACCACCATAAAGTCGTTAAAAGTGTATTCAGGATACCATTTGTACTTCAAATTACAGACATTGCTAATGACATTTAGAGGCTTATCTTATCCAAAATTATTTTTTAAATATGCCATTTGTAGAGCCTGGAGTTCTATAAATATCACTCATATAAACTTACTTATTCAAATGATCCTTGTTCATTTCTTAATGAAAAGAAAAGCTGGATAGTGCTAATCAATTGTAGCTTTAACTCAGGAAGTTTTTTTTTTTTTTAACATCAGCTGTTTTCTTAGATAACCCAAGCTTAGATACCTATTTAGAGAGCCACATTCATATTATTTTGTTTTATTATTTCAATGTATGAGAAAACTAAAGAAAACACACACACACACACACACACACACACACACACACACACACACACACACAAATGCAGATGTTAAGCACCAACCCATAAGGAAATTTGAGAACAGAAACACTAAGGACTTCTGTTGTGTACAATTGATTACTCAGAGGAAGAAAATAGCACCAAGCCTAATGCTGCAAGGGGACAGCTGTGCTCAGGGATTTCACTCATGCCTCCTTACAGGAAGAATCCTGTAGATAGGAGAACACGCTGATGCCAGATTAGATTTATCTGTTAAAGAAACAAACCTTTACAGTCCATATGGGAAAACCAGCAGAAAGAAGCTATTGATCTGTGACTGAAAGCTGAAAAGCAACAGAAAAATGGCTCCATAAATTTATAGATCTGAAGAAAGAAGCCGCTGTGGGTCCTTGGCAGACAGTACCAGAGGGGAAGAAAACTCGTGCTTGAATTCTGGAAAGGATGGTCAGGAGGGGGAAGGAGAGAGAGTCATCAAAAGTAGGTCAGAGGGCAGGGAAGAGGCAGGGAGCCTTGACAAGGAGAGTAAGGGAGAGCAGAACTCAGGCTGGGTCCTGAATCTGTTTCCTTTGCCTTTGACATTGAAAGAGTAAGTGGGTGTCGTGAGGCTGGTTGAACTTCTGAAATTTAGAAAAATATGCTAATTATAAAAATAGCTCAATGGCAAAGATTTATATAAAGTGTGTGTTGTGGAAAACCAAGAAAAATGTTTTTGTATACCTTAAATGTGCCGAGTTTCTTTGATGTTATATTGGTCTTTGTGTTGAATTAACACTTTTTATAGGATATAAAACTGTGCATTATACATACAGTGATGTAGCGGTACAGGATACACAACTGTGCATTATTCACGCAGTGAGACATATTGTATTCAGACTTGATTTTGAAATTAACTTTACCAGGAGGTACATTTCCCCCCGAAATTGCCAATGGCTACCTGAGCTGCCTTACTTTAATATTAGCAATCTATATTCGGTAGCTGACAATCCATCTGCATATCCTTTAACTAGTTCCATGTATCCCCAGCAGCTGAAAATACCTTTCACTGGTATCTATCTGTATAAAAAATAATTTCCAAGAATATAATGTATTTATGATGCTGAGTTATATTACAAAGAAAAAGGAAATAATTTATCTTCCAGCCCATGACTGTGGTGTTTTTATATACAGTTGTATTTATGCAGGTTGATTATTGGTTTTGAATTAATCTACACAAAGAGCCGTCATTCTTTAGCCTTAGGACTGTTGGCAAGTCTTAGATGATAATTGCAAATGCTGGTCTAACAATAACAAGAACCTTTTAACTATTACCTAGTGTTTAATTGTCTGAAATTATCTCTAAAATACCATGTGTGTTTTCAATGTATAATACTAGTGATCTTTTTTAAAAAATCCAATTTTCTCTCTCTTTGTCAGGATAACCCAATTAACCTGAGTTGTATGAGCGTGCTCTGGACTCTCTTTCATTGTAAACAGTTTTTTGTTTGCCCAAATTATCAATGAACTTGCTGTATGTTTCTGTGTGTGCCAACATGTGAAGGTTCTTATTTTTTAATCTGTCTGTACGCTCAATTTTGTTTACAAATATATCTTATTACAAACTTATTAACCGAGACTACCACACTTATAACCCGACTAACCTAAAAAATAGGAAAAGGAGATTAAAGAATACAATAATGAAACCGTAAGGATATCAGTTCCAATGAAAATTCTCCTGGCATAGTCAGCAGGATTTCTTCTGCTGGAACCTGGAGCAACCAGAACCCGGAACCTCAGCAGGAGCCCGGAGCCCCAAAGCCTTCCCTAGAGTGGTTCTCTCTAGGAGCTTCTCAAAGTGGAGTGATGAACAGCCAAAACTATCCCAAATCTCCAAAGGTCCTGCCTCTTGTTTCTGGCTCACATTTATACCTCCTCTCAGTATTTGTTCAAGGATTTTTTTCAGCTGGTTAACAACCAATCTTCCCCACATGGTGGTTTGACTCTAAAGGGGATAAACATCACCTGCTCTCTCACAAGTCTTTTTCTCATCCCCCATTTGTAATCTAAACAAAAAAACATGTTTACCTCTCCTTCAACTGTCCTAATTTTATTTTGAGAAAAGCCCTTTAGAATCCCGAGTGAGGTATGTAAACTAAGTTTTTCTTTATATGAGGCAGCTACCCTTTGTTCTGTACATGCCATGATTCTCCTCTATTATTCATTTCCCTTAATTCTTCATTTGAAAAATTAATCCAGCTTTCTATACTCTGTAAACAAAGGCAAATCACAAGACATTGCATATGCTGAGGGTTTGACCAAGATAAAAGTAATCTCTCAAAATGTCCTGAAAGATTTACCACATAATAAACTTTTAGGGAAAAACAGTCATCTTGAATTAAACTCCGGCTTGTGTCTATGTTTATGTACTTAAAATAAGAATCTCTCTCTCTCTCTCTCTCTCTCTCTCTCTCTCTCTCTCTCTCTCTTTTTCTCTCTCTCTTTCTCTTCCTCTCTCTCTTTCTCTCCCTCTCTCTCTCTCTTCCTCTCTCTCTCTCCCTCTCTCTCTCTCCCTCTCTCTCTCTCCCTCTCTCTCTCTCCCTCTCTCTCTCTCCACCCCCTCCCTCCCTCTCTCTCTCTCTCTCTCTCTCTCTCTCTTTCTCTCTCCCCCCTTTTTTATATCTTGATGGACCCCAGGGATTGTTTTCCTCCTCAATCTCTTGCTTATACCAAAGTACAAATATGGATATTTAGAACAGTGTTACTTTTGAAATGTGCTAAAATTCATGATTTATGCCAAGTTACTATTTTCCCAAAGCTGCAAACAATGTAATAGCCTTATAAAGGAGTTCACAGGCAATAATGATGGTACAATCAAATAAAACTGACTTATCCATTGTAGAAATGTTTTGCTGTGAAGCAAAATCTTCTCAAAGATCACATGGAAATGTATCTTGAACATTAGGAGCGGGTCATCAGGGTTGACAAGACTGACAGCAGGGAGAAGAGCATAACAGCTGGAGTATATAGCTTCAGGTTTTATTTTGGTTCATAAGAGGGCCTGCTTTTACTTAAGAGATTTAGCCATGGTGGTAATATATGCTGTGAACGAGAAGAGGAAGAAAAGAATGGAAGCCACCTATGAAGTTAGCTCCAAAGAGGAGACAGATCCTAAGGAGTCTAGTGATAAGCAAGTGATAAAAAGGGATTTAGACTTTTACATCCTGAATAACAGATATCATCAAATGCTGTGTTGAGCTTTTTGCTTTTATCTTTTACATTTTAATCATGCAAATTGTCTATTTTTTGTATTACATGCCAGAGATGCCTCGTCCTAAGCCATCATTTGTTCCCTTCATACACTGAGGGACACTCAGACCAGAACAGGGCTGCCTAGTTGTCTAAATACAGCTACTTAATTGTTCCCAAACCCCTAAAACATAACTCTAATAGTTTGTAAGCTGCAGTTAATGTAATATTTATAAATGTCAAAAATGTTGATTTATATCTATTTTCTGAATTTTTCTATGTAATCCAAGGTGACTGGGGAAGATACTATGGGAAATCGTGTAGTAAAGTCCTCAAATGACTAAGCTCCTGAAACCCAGTCTCACTCAGAGACACCAAGAATCAAAGGACACAAACTTCCCTAGTGACAGGTGACTATTTGGAATACTTGTCTCCTAATGGGATTGTATTTTGTAGCTGCATGTATTATTTCTTGTTTTCAGTACACTTAGTTACCTACTTTTATCTTTTATTCTAAAATGGCCTCAGGAATACAGGAGCTATGTGACAAAACCAATATTTCTACTTTAAGTTGTGCAAAAATTCCCACGATCTTGCTCAAGTGTCTACGTAGCCAAATGGTTACCAATGAGCTGCATTAAACTTTGTGTCTACATTACATATGAAGAAAGTAAGAAAATTTAAGCTCGGTTATGGAGATAAATGTCACAAAGAGGATGGTATACTGAGTAACCTGCTGGATTCTTTTAAACACCATCTCATATTGGTTTCAATACAATGTTACTAACCACTTACACAGAGGGGTCAAGGACACAGCAAGAAAGATGCCCAGAGTCAACTCATCAGGGATCATTGGTCTCTCAGAGACTGAAGCAACCAACATAGGACCTGTATGTCCTTGCCTAAGTCCTCTGTATATAAGCTATGATTTTCTAGCTTGGTGTTTCTGTGGGACATCTAACTGCAGGAACAGGGGCTGTCTCTAACTCTTTTGCCTGCTTTTGGAACTCATTTCCTCTTACTGGATTGCCTCACTCAGCCTTAATATGAGGTGATGTGCCTAGGCTCACTGCAACACGATACGCCATGTTTGATTTGTGTCCCTGGGAAGTCTGTCCTTTTCTGAAGAGAAATGGAGGAGAAGTGTATCTGGGGGATAGAAGAGGTAGCAGGGAGGGATGGAGAGGATAGGATGGAGGAGAAACTGTTTTGGGGGTGAAATATATGAGAGGAGAATAAATAAATGTTAAAAAGAATGCCATAGAGCAGCATTAATGTCATATGATTATAAATTAAGCCAACATTTCTATCTATGTTCACATATGTGCAGCAAGCAATGATTTGTGACAAGGACACAAAACATGCCTTTTCTTTGAGTTATTACTCTCATAATAACACACTTTTAAAGCCTTCATTTCATAATTTGGTAATATTTTATCTATGGATTTGTTTCCTTTTGCTTTGTTTATGAAGGCTATTCAGCTGACACAAGCAGAAGTTTGCCAACATACTGCCTGTACTATTAACTGCTCACATAACTCTCCTGGAAGACTCCTAGACCTCATAGCAGTCAAATATCCCACCTTAGATGTTTCTGTTAGTATTATAATCACAGTGCCATGGAGCATGTTCTTAGCATCCTAGGCTGCAGCCTTCTACTGTTATTTTCCTCACTGCATCCATTAATATGCTTATATAACAATAGTTCCCATTATTTTGTTTGATAATTGTTATTAAGGTATTTTCACATGTGTTTACATTCCAATTTTGTTCAGTAATGAGTGTATAAATTGCACACAAGAGGTAAGTATAAATAATAATGAAAAAATAATATTAAAATTGTTTTACTTTGCTTGATATATATATATATATATATAATTATCATATAAATCTATCAATTTATCTACCACATAAACAAACTCAGTGAAAAACACACGATCATCTCATTAGATGCTGAAAAAGTCTTTGACAAAATCTAACACACCTTCACATTAAAAGTATTCAATACATCTCAAATACAAAGTGCATATGTAAACACAATAAATGCAATATACAGCAAGCCTATAGCCAATATCAAATTAACTGAAAAGAAAACTTAAATAAATTGTACTAAAATCAGGTAGAAGACAAGGCTGCACTCTCTCCATATCTTTTGAATATAGTACTTGAAGCCTTAGCTGGAGCAAATAAGACAATTAAAGACTATCAAGAGGATACAAATCGGAAAAGAAGAAGTCAGGGTATCTCTATTCACAAATGATATGATAGTATACATAAGTGACCTGAAAAATCCTACCAGGGAACTTTTACAGCTGATCAACACCTTCAAAAGTGGCTGGACAAAAAGTTAACAACAACAACAAAAAAAAAAAAAGAGTCAGTAGGCATCTTGTATATAAGTGACAAACAGGATGAGAAAGATATTAAGGAAGCACCCTTCACAATAGCCATAAATAATTTAAAAATATTTTGGTGTAATTCTAACAAAGTAGGTGAAAGACCTATATGACAAAAACTCCCAGTCCCTGAAGAACGAAATTGGAGAAAATATGAGACGATGGAAAGATCTCCCATGCTTATAGAACACTAGGATTAACATAGCATAATGGCCATCTTACCAAAAGAAAACAGATTCAGTGCAATTCCCACAAAAATATTAGCACTATTTTTTACATACCTTGAAAAAAACAATCCTCAATTTCATATCGAAAACCAAAACAAAACAAAAGCAGAATAGCTAAAACAATCCTGTACAATAAAGGAACTTCTGAGGGCATCACCAGCCCTGATTTTAAGCTGTACCACAGAGCAATAGGTAATAAAACCCACATGATACTGGCATAGAAACAGACAGGTTGAGCAATAGATCAAATCAAAGACCAAGACATAGACCCACATACCTAGTGACACTTGCTTTTTGGCCAAAAAGCCAAATCTATAAAATGGAAAACAAAAGACATCTTCAACAAATAGTCTAACTGTATGACTGTATGAAGAAGAATCAAAATAGATCCATATTCATCAGCCTGCACAAGGCTCGAGTCTAAAAGGATCAAAGACCTCACTATAAAACCAGATACATTAAATCTAATAGAAGATAAAGTGGGGAAGAGCCTTGAACTCATTGGCACAGGAGACAACTTCCTGAACAGAAAACCAATAGCTCAGGCACAAAGATCAACAATTAACAAACAGGACCTCATGAAACTAAAAAAATCTTCTATAAGGCAAAGGTCACTGTCAATAGAACAAATTGGCAGCCTACAGATTAAGGAAAGAGCTTCACTAACCCTAAATCCAATAGAGGGCTAATAAAGAAAATATATAAAGAGCCCAAGAAATTACACACCAGAAAAGCAAACAACTTTAAGAGATAAACAGAGAATTCTGAACTAAGGAATCTCTAATTGGCAAGTAACACTTAAAGAAATCTTCAGTGTCCTTAGTCATCAGTGAAAATGCAAATCAAAACAACTGTGAGATTCCATCTTACACCCATCAGGGGTGTGATCAAAACTCAAGTTACAGCACATGCTTGCAATGTTCTGGAGAAAGTGGAACACTTCTCCATTGCTGGTTGGAGTGTAAAATTTTACAATCACTTTAGAAATAAATCTGATAACTTCTCAAAAATTTGTAATAGTTCTATCTCAAGACCCAGCTATACCTCTCCTGTGCATATAACCAAAATATCCTCAACCATACTGCAACTATGCTCATAGCTGCTTTATTCATAATAACCAGAAACTGGAAACCACCCATACGTCCCTCAATGGATGAACGGATAAAGAGGCTGTGGTACATCTACACAATGGAATACTACTCAGCTATGAAAGACAAGGACATCATGCAATATGCAGGCAAATGGATAGAACCAGAAAATATCATCTTGAGTGAAGTAAGTCAGACCCAGAAAGACACATGTGCCATGTACTCACTTATAGGTGGATATTTGCCACACAGTATAGGATAACAACACTACAACCCCCAGATCCAAAGCTAAGGAACAAGGTGGCATGTTTGAGTCTTACTCAGAAAGGGAAATAAAATAGATGAAGGGAGGGGAGAGCAGGGTAGGAGTGGGGATAGGGAGGGGACAGGAATAGTGATTAGGAGGAGTGAAAACAGGGTAGAGAGGCCTAAGTGAGAGAAAGGATATCAGATGTGAGGTCATCTCTGGGACACGCCGGAGACCTGGTATAGGGGGTCTCAGGATGTTTATGGGGGTCACCCTAGCTGAGATTACTAGCAATAGTGGATATGTATTTTTCTTCTGCCATCACTAATTTATTTTATTGATTTATTCAGATTACATCTCAATTGTTATCCCCTCACTTTTATCTTCCCATTCCTCCCTCTGTCCCTCTTTCACCCTTTTCCTTTCCCCTAGGTCTGTGACAGAAGGAGAGCAGATATGGATTTTGAAAGAGGCACCTACTGTATCAAGGCTGGACTTCCAGTGGAGTAATAATGACACCAACCCAGCCACAAACATTCAACCCCAAATTTGTCCTGCTTACCAGAGGTGCAACAAGGACAAAGATAGAGCAAGCACTGAAGGACTAGCCAACCAAAGGCTGTCCCTACTTGATAACCATCCCATGGGAGATAACCAATCCCTGACATTATTAATGTTACTCCGCTATGCTTGCAGATAGGAGCCTAGCATAACTACTCTGAGAGGCTTCACCCAGCAGCAGACAGAAATAGATCAATAAATCCACAAGAAGCCTAAAGAGTCAACTAACTGGGCCCATGGGGCTCACAGAGACTGAACCACCAGCCAAAGATCATGTGTGGATTGGAACTAGACCTCCTACACATAAGTAGCAAATGTGCAGCCTGGTCACCATTTCTTAGCACCTGGATCAGGGAACCTCTCTGACTCTGATGCCTGACTTTAGACCCAATTCCCCTAACAGGGCTGCTTTGTATGAGAGAGGAGGCGCCTATTCGTGCAGAGAATTAGTGTGCCGAGGTGGGTTGGTACCCATGGGAACCTACCCTTTCTAAGAGGAGATAGGGAGAGGGTAATGGGGGAGGGGAGCACGTGAAGGGGAACCAAGTGGAGAGAAGACGGAGCTGTGATCAGGTTGTAAGTTGAGTAAATAACTAAATTAACACAGGAAACAAAATAGTGCTATGTAGCTGTTCTTTACTATCTCGTGGATTCTTCTTCTCACCCTTTAACTCTCATTCCAGTTTTACCACCTGACACTAGATAGGTGAAAAACAAGGAGAGAGAGAGAGAGAGAGAGAGAGAGAGAGAGAGAGAGAGAGAGAGAGAGAGAGAGAGAGAGAGACTCATTTTTCTTCTTTGACCATGGCTACTAACAAACCATAACCAGCCTCTCTCTAAGACCAACAACCTCCACCACTCTTCTCAGGGGTGTGATGGTGCTGGCATTTATGTCCTCGCAAAACTGTTCCAGAATCCAAATGTTGCACAATCACAGAAATTATCCGCATCTGGAAAAACTGCACTTCTGTGAGAGTATGAGGGAAATCACGGTTAGCTGCTGCAAGCAGCCAAAAGAAACCCCACATACCTAACCTAGGATCAAAACAAAGCACTTTCTTAAAACATTTATGTGTCATTTACAGAACCCAAAATCCCACAATTCTCAAAAATGTCTCTACAGTGAGAGAGAGAGAGAGAGAGAGAGAGAGAGAGAGAGAGAGAGAGAGAGAGAGAGAGAGAGAGAGATTTTAGACATCTTCCTCTCATTTCTTGGCCAGGTCTGGAGGGGCGTTTTGTTTTGAAATCAAAGAGGAGGAGGCTATTTCTGGAAAAGCAAACAAGTCTCAAAATACAGCTCCTAATTCCCCAAAGCCATTTTTCTCTTCTTTCTTCTGGCCCTGGATAAAGGCTGCCGCCCCTCTTGTACATGGTCCTAAGGGAGGGCATTCTCCTTTCAAGCAGTGGCAGCTGTGTCTGTACGCCTCCCCGACTGTCCCTTGTTGAGATGACGCAAAGAGCCATTATTGTTCATTGGGTGGTGCTGCAGAAACAGCCGTGGTCTTCTGCAGCCATCACAGATGAATGGCGGAGTAACTGCTTTCTGGCCTTTTGCCTAAGACTGTTGGTCTCCTCTTTTGCACCAATTGGCACTTTGAGATGAATATAGCAAAGTACACAGTTAGAACTTTACCACCATAAGGAGTTCATATTTTAAAATGTTCATATATGAAAGGTAGATCTTATTTCAAATCTGAGAAAATACTAACTCCACTTGCTTTAACTAGTTAAAACCTATTTGTTTCTGATGTTATTTGCTGAAGGATCCTTTTGATTGCTAAAAGATTAGCTATTATAACCCTTTCAAATTGAATGACCCTAGCAAGCAGTACACTGTATTGGTCAATTGCACATGACTATAAGGGTGACTGCATTTAATATTCTACCATAATTGCAAGCCAGCTCTTAATAAATTACCTTCAATGTCCTTGTATTGAATTACCTACGGCTTATTAAAAAATAGCATTTGTTTGTTACATTTTAAAGCAAGATGATTGTCCTCATATACTGTACATATTATCTTTTTATGTTTTAAGTGCTGTTTATTCTCAACCACACAATACAGATCTTTATAATTCTTACCAGCTTATCTGAAAAGTATCTCAAACTTAAATATATTAAGGCACATTCTTCATCACTTCCTACACTATATTTATACCAAAATCCATATCACTTTATGCTGGAGAACCAATAAGGTAGCATATCTTTTAATAATTTTCAGCACTTTCTCCAATATTTGAATAAATGCTTCATCAAATCTTTTTTATTTTATTTTTATTTTTAATACATTTTAAAATTTATTCATATTACATCTCAATTGTTTTCCCATTCCTTCTATCCTCCGATTCCTCCCTCCCTCCCATTTTTCCCTTACTCCCCTCCCCTATGACTGTGACTGAGGGGAACTTCCTCCCCCTGTAGATGCTCATATGGTATCAAGTCTCTTCTTGGTAGCCTGCTATCCTTCCTCTGAGTGCCGCCAGGCCTCCCCCTCCAGGAAATGTGGTCAATTATGGGGCACCAGAGTTCGTGTGAAAGTTAGACCCCACTCTCTACTCAGTGGTGAAGAATGTCCTGTCCATTGTCTAGACCTGGGTAGGGGTTCAAAGTTTACTGCACATATTGTCCTTGGTTGGTGCCATAGTTTGATCAGAACCCCTGGGCCCAGATTTGGCCATCCTAATGTTCTACTTGTAGGTTTCTAGGACCCTCTGGATCCTCCTATTTCCCCATTATCCCTTGCTTCTCTCACCTAGAGTCCCAATAGGAACTCTTCCCCTCTGTCCCAGTTTCCTGCTAAGTGAAGACTTTCATGGGACATGTCCCTTGGACTAGTGTCCAGATATAAGTGAATATATACCATTTGACACTTTCTGTTTCTGGGTTAACTCACTAATTATGTTCATTTCTAGCTCAATCCATTTATCCACAAATTTCGGGAATTCTTTGTTTTTAATAGCTGAATAGTTTTCCATAGTGTATATGTACCACAGTTTCTTTATCCATTCTTCTACTGAGGGACACTTAGGCTGTTTCCATACTCTGGCTATTATGAATAATGTTGCTATGAACATGGTTGAGCATATGTCCCTGTTGTATGGTGGAGCATTTTCTGGGTATATTCCAAGGACTGGAATGGCTGGGTCTTGAGGAAGCACTATTCCCATTTTTCTGAGATAGCACCAGATAGATTTCCAAAGTGGTTGTACTAGTTTGCATTCCCACCAGCAATGAAGGAGTGTTCCTCTCTCCCCCCATCCTCGCCAGCATGTGGTGTCACTCTAGTTTTTTATCTTAGCCATTCTGATGGGTGTAAGATGGAATCTCAGAGTTGTTTTGATTTGCATTTCCCTGATGGCTAAGGAGGTTGAACATTTCTTTTAGTGTTTCTCAGCCATTCAATATTCCACTGTTGAGAATTCTCTGCTGAGTTCTGAACCCCATTTCTCAATTGGGTTATTTGGCTTGGTGATGTTTAATATCTTGTGTTCTTTATATATTTTGGATATTAGACCTTTGTCAGATGTAGGGTTGGTGAAGATCTTTTTCCAGTCTGTAGGCTGTCGCTTTGTTCTGTTGACAGTGTCCCCTGCCTTACATAAGCTTCTCAGCCTCATGAGGTCCCATTTATTAATTGTTGACCTTAAGGCCTGGACTGTTGGAGTTCTGTTCAGGAAGTTGTCTCCTGTGCCAATGTGTTCCAGGCTCTTCCCCACTTTTTCTTCTAACTGACTTAGTGTATCCAATTTTATGTTAAGATCTTTGAACCACTTGGACTTGAGTTTTGTGCATGGTGACAAATATGGGTCTAATTGCATTTTTCTACATATAGACATCCAGTTAGACCAGCACCATTTGTTGAAGATGCTATCATTTCTCAATTGAACAGATTTGGCTTCTTTGTCAAAAATCAAGTGACCATATGTGTGTGGATTCATATCTGGGTCTTCGATTCAATTCCACTGATCACCCAGGTTATTGCTGTATCAGTACCATGCTGTTTTAATTACTGTTGCTCTATAGTACAGGTTGAGATCAGGTATGGAGATTCCTCTGGAGGATCTTTTATTGTACAAGATTGTTTTAGCTATTCTGGGCTTTTTGTTTTTCCATAGGAAATTGAGAATTAAACTTTCAATGTCTTTAAAAATTGTATAGGTATTTTGATAGGGATTGCATTGAATCTGTAAATTGCTTTTGGTAAGATGGCCATTTTTACTATGGTTGGACTCAGCGCTAACTGGACTAAGTGCGAAGCTTCATCAAATCTTGTATAAGCAATCAACTACTAATTATAAAGTCTTACTCTGACAAGCTTTACAAATTGGATTCTCACTTTTACTTTCTTGCAGATTGATTTCACTGTTTAAGAGCCATCATGACTTCAGAGTATTTTCCCATAAATTCTACAAGCATAGGTGCTGTCTGTCATGTTGGCTGTCTAATTCTTGAATGAATGAATGAAGTGTTTATAATCCTATACTCTTACTTTCTTTTCTCATTTATTTGAATAGGAAGTGAACCAAGATGGCAGGATGGGATAGATCTGTGATTACGCATACCTTAAATGGATTAAATTGTTGTGAGTAACTTGAATAACCAAAGTTACCAGAAATCAATGAAGTCACTTAAAAAATATGACTATGGTATGAACAGGATATATACAACAACACTGTGTATGTATTAGGCACAAATTTTTCAATATTTATAGATACTAATGTCTGAGATCTAAACAGAATTCAAAATTCACTGTAGCACATTTGGCTTTGTTTAGTATACATATTATACTGTCATGCATTGGAAATGATATGATTTGTAATATAAAGTAAGCCTTTCTGTAGACATATTTATTGTTTGTTGATTTGATTGCAGCTTTTATTAATGGCCATTGAATAATTGCTTTGACTCACAAAAGAGTGAGATAACTTTCAGTCTAAAAATTAAAGCTACATTTTGAGGTATAATTAAGTTGTCTGAGTTTTGTGAACATTTTCACAAAAAATGTATGAATATAATCATGGCAAAAGAGAGACATTTTATTTTATACTTGCTGAGTTCTTTTCTATCACTGAGACATAGAAAAAATTATATATGTGAGCTTAAGCTATATAATAAAGAAAAAACCCAGCATGTGTAGAATGTGTTTAGAACAGAAAGTATGCTTAGAACAAAGCAGTGTGGAGAGTCAAGCCTAACTCCAATTCTCCCACATAAAACAGGCAGCTAAGGGTACTGTCCTTTGGTTTCCATGATGACATAAACTGGTTGTTTTCTGGTTTTTAAGGGAAAAAGGGAAGGTTTGCTAATAATAGCTTCATACTTTTACAAAATTATGTCAATTTTGTTTCTCTTTCTCTTGTCTTGTCCTTCTTGGGTCAACTGGGAAATCATCCTAACATTTCTTCTATGGCATCTGATGCCATCTGCGCCACCATTTTCTTCCTGTTGTATCTTCCTTCTCCTCCTCCTATAACCTCATTAGCATTCAAATTCCCTTTAGTGCATTCCACTAGCTGATCAAGTACAGCAACAAAACATGGTTCATATAAGGCCTGTCATCAGGTCTACTCAATGCCCAGTCTGATGTTTTTTAATGCTTTCTGTCCCCACCTCCTCAAATCAGCATGATCTAGTTCAGTTAACTTTTTCCAAGCACTCAAAGAAAACTAACTATAGTACACTCAAAGCCCTGTGTGTTGATAAAAACTATTTTAAGGAGTATTGTTCTCCATAGGTTCAGACTTGCAATAGTAGCCTAATTCCCAAACACATTCCCATGAGATGTCTTCTTGACTAAATTTCCAGTTTCTTCTCTCTTGGTTTTTCCATGGCTGACAATAATTTTCTTCCTTCTTAGCATGTTCTTTATTTCTCCCTCCCTAAGCACAAGAAATCAAATTACTGGTCTATGTGTTGTAGTAGAATGTCATTAGGAGTCATTTTTTTCCCAAATGTATTTGTTTGTTTTTAGAACAATAGTAATTTGTTTAATCCTAGGTCCCTAAGCAATCCAGTATCAGGTTCCTGGTTACGTAAGAAGTGTCAGTTATGGGTTTTATCATGTGAAGTGGGTGCGAAATGAAATCAGATATGGGTTGGTTATCCCACAACTCTGTGCCACCAATACAGTTTTGAACAGTTTGGTGTTTACATTTCATATTTGGTAGCATTCAGAGTGCCTACCTCCTCATTTCAAAGTCCCATATTCAGTAGCATGTCAGAAATCCCCTTCTGCCAAATGAGCTAATGTGTTCATGGATTCCCTACATGAGGAGATAGCTCTTGCTGAAAAATCATTCCACCTGTAGGGCAGGGACATGCTATCCTAACATTTAATTATTAATTTCCTCCAGTCCATATGAAAGACTTCCTTTTTAAAATTCAAGTGAGGTCAGTGTGTTAATTCCTTATTGGTAGGAAACAACGGATCACAAATTAAGGCGTTCAATACAGCACCTACTGATCTTCTCACAGATAAAGCTTTGGATGAATATTGTCCAGGGACACATAGCCTAAACCAAGGAGTGGGGCATAGAAACATTTTAATATTCTATTTATGGTTTTGAGTTCATTCAGTTCTTAGGTAGAATTTGCTTTATTGTGGATGAACTGTATAGTCACTGTTTTCCTGCTTGTCAGTGGCTGGAGATTATATGCTTAAAGCTACAAAGGAAATCCTAACATGATTGCATTCTTGGCAGGTAATTCATAGTATATCTCTTTCACAATTTCCAAGACAGTGGGAGACAATATCTGTAAAGACAGTTCTGATGAGGTTAAAACCATACAATATAATATTTTTCACATTATTAAAAATTGAAATGTCTTGATAGCATAGAAAATTTATCCAAATTATCATAAATCTGCCATATAAAAACTTATCTATTTAAGACACTTCATTTTAACAGAAAAGTTCCTATTTTCATATTTAAATATGCTAGTATGTGGACATATTTATTTTTATAACATCAGAGACAATGGGCAACAGAGTAGACCTCACAGTATATACAACAGGCAGTCTACTTGAAATTAGAATTTTTTTCTGAACATATGGTCATTTTGGCTCACAGCATTTTAATATTTCTTGCTGATGAAAGTAACCTTGACTGGTTCTTGACCTCTTACCTAGGAAGAAGGTATACTGCAGGTAGTAAGTCATGTAACTCAGACAAATGAGAAATCATTTGCTTTCTGAGTAAACAAGCCGTACTCTTAGCCTCAGCAATGCATGTAAGAATGCAGCAATGTTAATTTATGCTTTCAAAGCAACCCTCACAGTCAAATACCTAATTTTTAGTATTCTTATATTTTCTCTCGTTGTGTGCTTGTCTAGAAGAAAATAATCTCATGTTCATCTTCAAGAAAAAAATTATTTCTCTTCATTTTTGATTTCTATTATTAAAACAGATCTAACACCTTTTGTTCAAAATCACTCGCTTTGCTATGCCCACCTGGAAAGTTTGGCACATCCTACCTTAGATGAGAGCTAGAGTTAACATGTAAGAAAGTTGTTCTGAAATTCAGCTGTCTACTTGATTCTTGAAAGTGCTACCTTCTCAATTGAACTAATCTCTAATTCAAAAGTGGAATCATTTCTCACTCCAAAAAGATTCCTCGCAGATGTTGACTTTATTTAGTGGAACCAACAAAGTGGTTTTTAAAAATCTTGAAAGTATATAATTTCAAACAAAAGCTCAAGAATATATGCATAATCACCATTAACAAAATATTGTTCTGTTTTTGTCATAATATGTCTAACAAAAAAGTGTAACAAATTCAAATATATGAGGAGATGGCTTCAATCAAATTGATTAACATTTGTATCCAGTCAGGCATGGGCATGGAATACTACTTAATCAGGGAATGACTTCATTAAACACGGTTAATCACACAGCACCTTGGACTCATTTTCTACACATAGAATTAATTATTCAAATTACATCAATTAAAACACAACACTCAATAACTGGGTTTATTTTTTTTAAGCTACCTAGGCAAGCTTGCCAAAAGAACTCTCCTCATCATTTTCAGAATGTGTATTGCATATATAATTCAATAAAATGAAATTCTGAAATGAAGAGAACTGTAAGGGCAAAATAAAAAATCATTGAATGTTTCTATTTCAGTCAAATCATGTAATAGATTCTGAGAAGTAAATGAGACACAAAGAATATACTAGGAAGTGAGGGGAATGGGTCATCAGATAAAGTGTCCCTTGCATAAGCATAGGAAGATGATTTGGATACTCAGAAGCCATATGAAAAGCCAGGTGCTACACTTGTGCCTGTAGCTAGAGCCCGTGTAGTTGGGCAAAGGCAGGTGGATGCCTGGGTTTCACTGAGCAGCCCCTCCGCCCAGGCTCAGTAAGAGACTCTTTCTGAAAAGTGAAGTGGAGAAACATATAGGAATGGCACCTTGGCGTGAACCTCTGACTTTCAGAGAATCGAGCATAACCCGGTATATGTGAGCATACACACACACACACACACACACACACACACACACACACACAGACACACACACACCCTCACACAATAACAGAACCAAATTTTAAAATGTGCAGGAATTTCAAAAATAGTTATCTTAGTGTTATTTATGATTTATTATTCATTCCAGTATGATATGCCTCTGTAGGGTTGGACAGTAAAATACATCTTCTTCTTTCCATATAACATGCACCAGTATCTCACCTGTTTGGTGCATGACGGCATGGCACCAATCACATTTCAAGAGAAACAGGTTATGTTAGAGATTTTAAATCCAGAGTGAAATTCCATAAGTATCTCAAGGTAAATTGCAAATAAGATGTAGTATACTAGCTATCAAGGAAAAGACTATCTGGCCTGCTCATTTTTAGATATGTGTTGGAAACTTATTTGTCAATCATGTGTTGAAACCCAGTTTGATTTTGTTCACAGCAGTCTTACCTTTGAGTACTCTGACACTGTGTGCACAGATAGGGTATTTCCTCACTGCTTTCACTTAGGCACTCTATTAGAAAAGGCCAGCAAGGGATAAAATCTTTAAGTTACCCTGTGGTCCTTCTTGCTGTATGTAGTTCATTGTATATATGTGCAAAATTATAAAAGTATATGTAAAAGTAAAACAGAAAAGTAACATTTTAGTTAATATTTTCTGTGACTGTGATAACAATACCACCACCAGAGCAACTTAAGGAAGACTTTATTTGGCTGATGGTGCCAGAGGCATAGAGAGTCCATCATGCTGAGGAAGGTGTGCATGGCAGCGGGAGCAGGAGCCTGAGAAATCATGTCTCTACTGTACATAAGGGGCAGACAACAAGAAGCCAGAATGTAGGCAGTTAAAGTTGAGCCACAGTAAGTACTTCCTCCAGCAGTACTTCTGACCTATTTTAATTTTAATTTGTGTGCATGCGTGCGTGCGTTCATGCATGAGTGCATGCGTGCATGTATGTGTGCCTGTGCACGTGCAAGTGTGTGTGTGTGTGTGTGTGCGAGTGTGTGTGTGTGTGTGTGTGTGTGTGTGTGTGTGTGTGTTTTAGACAGGGGGATGAAGAAAGGAAGGAGGGGAGGAATGAGAGAGAGTAGCATGGTTATGGTGTGTGTACTTGATAGTGTTTGGAGTATGCACATGTGTTGATATGTGTGCATGCATGTACCACTTTTATTTTGGAGCACAGTCTCTCCACAAGGAAGAGGCATGGTAATTTGGGAGAACTTCCTGGCCAACGTGTTTTAGGGATCAGTTTGTAGTTGCACTCTCGCCCAGTGTTGGGTACAAGCACACAGCACCACCCTGGCATTTTAGGGGCTCAGATTCATGTCTCTTGATACTTGCCCAGAAGATGCTTGACTCACTGAGCTCTATCCTAGGCCTCAGATTATTTTTTAATCAAGCATTAATTAAATATGTGCATACCTATAAAAGTACCCAAACAAATAAATCACTTTGAGTTTTACCTATAAATTTCTTTTTTTTTTTTGCTTAAGACATAAATTTATTTGTAAATATTCAAATTAATTGATTATACTAACAGATTTACATTCTCTGTGTACTGTGCATAGTAATAAATTTCATTGTATAAGTTTTTTGTGAAAATATTTGTTGCAAAATCACACAGATAAGAACAAGTATCAAAACCTGGTACATTATATAAAACTGTTTTTATTATTAGAATAATATTTTTCATTAAAAACATCAAACAAGAAGGGCAAGATGATAATTAAATTTAACTAAATGAGTATTCTTTAGCACATTTAGAATTTGATAATAAAACACATAACTGTATTGTAAGTAATATCTAATTTGTTTATGATAGTTATGATATATAAAATAAAGTAAAAATATCAACATCTCCCAACAGAATATATACATATGCAGACATTAGCTTTCTCCACACTGTGTCTCTAAGTAGTTATTCAATAATAACAATAATTTCAATTCAGACCTCATTTCATTTTACATTATGTTGAAACATCAGGTATGATTTTTTCTGAAAATTAATGTGTTCCTGTTGTGATCCTGAACTTGTTTTTACAGCATATTGAAATAATTCTTTTAACCTAGTAATTTAGTTTAATGGAAGTTATGCCTCATTATCATACATTTATAAAATAATGCTGGATAATTTTATGGGAAATTGTTTCTGAAATTGTCACATTATATAACTCAACACAAAGAAACAATAAAAATGAAAGTTTTATCCTCCTGTCCAGGTGAAACCACATTATAATGAAGCATTTTAGACTGTTCCACACAGGACTCCTATTAAGCCTGGAATTTCTCAACATTTAGAAGCATTCATATAGTCCTTGATAGTTTTTTTATTGTTGTTGTTCTTCCTGTTGTATGTAATTTTACATATGTGTAACAATATAAATATTTACACCAAAATAAAATGTAAAAATTAAGTGTTTAAAAGTTAAAAAAAAAAAAGAATCTTGTCTATTAGGCCTGGAATTTCTCAACAGAGGACTGACTTTCACGCATACTGTGGTGCCTCATATTTGACCATGTCCCCTGGAGGGGGAGACCTGGTGGCACTCAGAGGAAGGATAGCAGGCTACCAAGAAGAGACTTGATACCCTATGAGCATATACAGGAGGAGGAAGTCCCCCTCAGGAACAGTCATAGGGGAGGGGAGTAAAGGGAAATTGGGAGGGATGGAGGAATGGGAGGATACAAGGGAGGGGATAACCATTGAGATGTAATATGAATAAATTAATAAAATTAAATTAAAAAAAGAAATTAGACCACAAGAAAACTTAAGAAATTAAACACCATCAAGCCAAAACTACCTATTATAAAATGGGGTACAGAGTTAAACAGAAACTTCTCAACAGAAGAATTTTGCATGGCTCATTGACCAGTGGAATCTAATAGAAGACTCAGAAATAAACCCGCATACCTATAGGCATTTAATTTTTGACAAAGAAGCCAATTCCATACAATGAAAAAGGATAGCATCTTTAACAAATGGTGCTGGTCCAACTGAATGAGTACATTTAGAAAAATGCAATTACACCCATATTCATCACTGTGCACAAAACTAAAGTCCAAATGGATTAAAGACCTCAACTTAAAATCAGACACCCTAATCTGTTAGAAGAAAAAGTGAGAAAGAGCCTTGAGCTCATTGGCACAGGAGACAACTTCTGAACAGAACACCAACAGCTCAGGCTCTAAGATTAACAAATAATAAATGGGACCTCACGAACCTGAAAAGCAAAGGAAGCAATCAACAGAACAAAATGTCAGCCTACAAACTGGGAAAAGACCTTCCTGAACCCTAAATTTGGCAAAGGGCTAATATCCAAAATATATAAATAACTCAAGATAATAAACACCACCAAGCCAAATTTTCCAATTAAAAAATGGGGTACAGAGCTAAACAGAGAATTCTCAACAGAGGTATATTGAATGGCTGAGAAACACAAGCCACTAAGCAAAATGTCCTCATTTCTACCACAGACCGAATTCTGGCTAAAAAATGGCCAAGCTTAGATGCAGGGAGAGTCTACAGCTAAACTCTGCCAAGACGGCATAGGCAAGTCCTCAATAATTCCTGTCTCACAAATATGTCTGTCAGCTATATTGGTCCAGAAGGCTGAAGAAGATGCTCCAACGTAATAGAGAGTGTTGGGTGACTGTTCAGGCAGCAAACTGTCTCTGTCATTTCTTTATTTTAGAAGCTGCTAAGATGCACTTCTGGTTCACTCAATTAATTAAGTTTTATTCCTTCTTAAGTCTCTGATGGGGTTGAAGACTAGATAGTTTAGTCTTACTACTAGGCTTAATTGGTTAGGAGTTAAGATGTTTTTAGATCAAGATAGATATTTTAAGTTAATAGAGATGAGATGTGATAGATACTGATTTTAACTCTGAAATTTAAACCCAACAAGGGAGGAAAGATGCTTACTTCAAGTTTGCCAAATAAAAATAGTTAAATCACTGTGAATGTAACATTTATATCATTCCTGATTGCCTAGTGGTTCTTCCTGCTGTGTGTAGTTTATTTTATTCATGTGTCATAATAAAATATATATGTTAAAAAAGACACATAATAAATTTTTTTTAAATTCTCAATATCCCCTGTCACGAGGGAAATGCAAATCAAAACAGCTCTGTTTGAGCTTTTGATATATATTATTTAAAAAATAACCAACATCAGAATCATTTTTTCTGTATTTTTTCAGATCCTATGTTTAAGTCTTCAATTCATTATTAGGTATTTTTGGTATGGTGTAAGATAAGGATACAAGTTCAGTTCAAATATTTACATATCTAGTTTGCCTAACAGAAATTTAAATAATTTTCCATGTTCTTCTGGTTTTCCTCATCAAAAATTAGATTATTATCTATTCATATGCTTTCTTATAAATCAAGTATTCTGTTCCTGTGGTCCACATGCTACTCTATAACAATTCAGTTACTGTAACTTTGTAATGCAATTTGTAATCACAACTATGATGCTCCTAAGCTCAATGATACTTCCTACTATTCACAGCTTTTTTGTTGTCACATATAAAATTACAAGTCCTATGTCCATAAAATTTCCATTTAAGTTTTTATGATGTTTGTCTAAAATGTTTAGGTTGTTAAAAATAGTAACAGCATTTGAAAGTATACAATCCCCCTCATGCAAAAAGAGATTATAGATTTTCAGTCTATCATTGATCTTATCTATGTAGTTATATTCATGGAGATACAACCTGAGAAGTGGACTGATAAGAAATTATATGTTTAGGTGTTTCTGAAATTATGGAGTGGCCAAAAGCTCTACTGTCATGAGCTAAGAAACTTAGGATGGCACTTAAGATGCTATTTTATGTGCATTCCATCCTCATGTGGTATATTGCATGGGCTATATGAAAATATTTCTGTTTCTTCATCTTATTAATGTCGCAGCTTTCATTATGTGAAATGATCCCTTCTGTGAGATTTATTCATAACAATCTACTTTTTCTCAATTAGGTTTAGATTTCAATAATTATCTAAGTACAAATTATAGTTCATTTTAATATTAATTTTACATATGGAAACTATACTGAAATTTAAATGAATTATTCAATTTATCAGTAATAATCTTTTTTGGTATTATTTTTGTAAATATATTCATTTAATATAAATTATTTACATTGTATCCTGATTGCTATTCCCTGGCTCTTATCTTCCATTTCCCACCCTGTTACTTTCCCTAGACCTCTTATGGGGGTGTCTCCTCACCCACCGTCTGATCACAGCCTATCATGTCTCAACAGGGTAGCCTGCATCCACTTCCTCTGTGTGCCCGCAAGGCTACCCTGCCAAGGGGCAGTGATCAAACTGGGAGCACCAGAGTTCCTGTCAGAGGCAGTCCACTCTCTTCCCCCTCCCCACACACATGGAGGAGGAGCTGTCCATCCGCTTCATCTGAACAGTTGGCCTAGGTACTCTGCATGCATTGTCTTTGATGGGTGCATCAGTTTGTGCAGGACCCCGGGTCCAGATGCACTGGCCTTGTTGGTCTCCCTGTGGAGCTCCTGACCCCGCTAGGTTCTTCCTCCTGCCCCCTTCCACTCTTCCATAATTCTCTCAAATCTCCACCCAGGGTCCATCTGCAAGTCCCCATATTTTTCCTGGGATCCATACTGTGTGTACTTTCTCATAGGACATCTATGTTGGGCTAATATATATACATTCTTATGCCTAAAACCTCTTTCTGTATTCTAATTATGTATTGTGTTTCAAACCTTATTTCTAGAGTTCCTTGTTACAAATATTTCTGGGTAAATTTATCCATTTGTTCAAGATTAATAAAGTTATTCATGTTATGCCTTTTTCTTTGTCTTTAATGTTTAAATGATCAGCTAGTGTAGAAATTAGGTTTCTCCTCAAACCAAACTAGGAAATCATGGCTTAACATTTTAGTTGTTTTCTCAGTGTATAAATAAATTTTAAATAGGATAATTTAATTAAATGAAAATTTAAGTAAAATGTATTTATCCATCAAGTAAAATATGCTAAAATTTTACACATTAAACCCAGTTGCAATGACTCCTTACACAAATAATATAATTTTAGCTGCATCCAACTGTGAATAAATCAAATGGTTTTTTAAATACTGTTTTATGTTTCAATCAATAAATCAGTGCCCTTTTAATGGAGAATTACAAATTCTAGGTTTCACCTTCAATTAAAAAACAGGCAAAGAAAAGGCCTTTCCTCCGAACCATCCACGGCCAAGGACGGCTGGCATTTGGATTCCTCTATGCATCACTTTCCAGTGCCCATTATCTCCCGGAAACAGCTGGTGACACACAGTCACTCTGCTCCAGGAGAGCTCTCTCTTCCCTCCTCCGTCTGTTTCAGTCCATTTACTTCAGAAATAAAACTCTGCTCTAGCTGGTCTGCTCACAACATCTTATCTGCAGCATAATTTAAGTCCCTTCTTAGAGGAGGCAAATTCCGCATTCAGAGAGTAGTTTTACTCTAAACTCACATTGACATAGAAGAGCTGATCAGATCACACAAAAACACTATATAGGTCATATAGGAAATATATAAGACCTTTATGTCAAAGAAAGCTAAGGCCGATTGTTAAGCATGTGCAGACACAGTGCATCTTGGGATTCTGAGTTTTGTTTTAAACCTAAGTGCACATAATTTCTTTTCCATGGAGGAACAAAAAGGACTGTCAGTATTTACGAGGACCACAGGAGCAGTGCCACCACCGTGCTCTGCTTCAAGAGACATCAATGAATGTGGAAGCGGCTGCTCTTTCTGCTTCTGCATACAACCTGTTTCAGAGGCCCCAACCATGGTAATAATAAGATTTTGCTTTTTTACTAATTAAACCTTTTTTATGTATATGTTTATATTATTACACACACACACACACACACACACACACACACACACACACACATATATATATATATAAAATAAACTACCAATAGCAAGAGGAACCATGACCCAATCCAAGAATTATATAAATGTTACATTCTTAGTGTTTTGGAGCTTGCATTTCTTTTTCTCATTTTAAATTCTCTCTCTCTCTCTGTGTGTGTGTGTGTGTGTGTGTGTGTGTGTGTGTGTCAGAGAGACAGACAGACAGACAGACAGACAGACACAAAGAGAGACAGAGGGAAGACTAAGTTTTTCAAGCCCAATGAAATTCACAAACTCTGGAGACACATAGATAGATAGATAGATAGATACTGAAGAACAATACCTAAACCCATTTTCATTATCTGAAATGGTAAATGTCTTTTTCATGGAGTTTAAATATTATGTATTTATTTAAAAGCATTGGAAACGATGTCCCTTTCATTGTAAAAGAGCAAATGAAAAGGAATGTAGTATTTCCAAAACTAATGAGATGTTCTTTTCCTTAAATTATTATTATTTTTACATGTTTTAAAGAAAGAAGGATTCCACTAGTCTTTTAAATTGATGGCTTTAGTTAGGTTTGTAGAGGTAAAAACTAGTAACATATTCCTATAGGTTCATGTTTTAAGAATTCTACTGTCTTCCTAAACTTTTCACTTCAATAAAGCTAACTTTATTCAATGCAACATGAAACTATTGTTTATACTAAAATATATTAAACATGTATTGTGTTTTTAGCTCATTGACTTTCTCCTACTTTAAGGATATTATTTTTAAAGAAAATTTCCAAGTAAATACTTCATTTTATTCTTTAGAAAAGATGCTTTATTTTTAAATTAATAAAGTTAAAATGCATGTTAATTATCTTTTCATATAAGTCTAGACATCATTGTTTTCTCATAAAGCAATGAGCCATGTGACTAAGCTATATCTTAACTTTTTATTTATAAAATTCACACTTTTAATTAGAAAACATGTTTATCATAGGCCATTATGTACACCAATATCCTTTCCTTTTCTTAATGTAAAAAAAAAATCCCTATGAAGAAATCTTTTAAGTCTCAAAAGTAATTGCCAAAATGGAAGCACTGATTCCACAATTCCAAAAAAAAGCAGCCAGTTTACTCATCCTTAACCCTTACACTTCAACAATTGATTATAACCTAGACAATCACTTAAGCAAAACAAATTATGTTACTGATTTGTTTGTTTTTTTCTTGTTTCACATTCAGACTCTAGCTAAGATTTCTCAGTAGTATATTTTATAAAACTAGCTGACAATGCTGGGTTTTGGTGGTACACGCCTATAATCTCAGTAATCTGGCTGGCGGAGGCAGGTGAATCTCTGTGAGTTTGAGGCCAGTCTGATCTACAAAGAGAGTCCAGGAAATGCAAGCTACACAGGGAAACTCTGTCTTGAAAACAACAAACAACAACAATGAAAAAAATCACCTTAAAATTCAGACCACACTTGACCATCCCTTTTTCTATAATGCACCATGTTTTCAGTGGTCTACTTCAGTGACATTGTACACAGTCCTCAAGCAAGATAGGCTGATAAATTTTCTACTTTCTTCAGCAAGTTTTTAAATTTTATTATCTATATAATTGAATAAGCAATATTAAAAGTCTTTTGAAAGAGTCATATTAAAACTCATGGCTTTATAAACTTCCTGAATTTATGTACTTGTATAAAAAGAGGTTTGATGGAAACACCCTACAAACGGGTGCACAGCAGTCCCACAGCTAGTCGACACATTCTAGCAAGTAACACAGTCCCACAGCTAGTCGACACATTCTAGCAAGTAACACAGTCCCACAGCTAGTCGACACATTCTAGCAAGTAAAACTGTAAGGATGGGAATGGGTTACCTCTTTGTGTGTGATAGCCAGTGAGATCTGATACACCCCAAAGTGTTACAAGATACAGCTAATACTCTTGCCTATGACAGTAAAATACCATGGACTAGAATCACAGAACGTGGGAAAATTGAGCTGGTATGTACCTATATGCTTTATCCCTATCAGACAGTCTTGGATGGTAGAAAGTCCTCTTTATGCTACCAAAGGAGGAAATTTATCATTGATCTTACCCAGTTGTAAACCTGTGAGCTTCAGTAATAACAGAAATGACAAAACATGGCACCTGGTTCAGTCCTAGCATGGATGTTGTGAGGGTAGTCAATTATTTTCTGATTACATTTAATGCCTACTCTATGAGAGGAAACCAGTTCTTAGACTGTGAAGAGAGGCAAGTATGTGTAGCCAGCTGGGTCATAGGCCTCAAGAAAGTACCAATTACCTATGTTCCCCCTAAATGGACAGTATTACAAGGTTAGAGAGATTAAAGTTAGAGGAGATTTATATGATATTGGATTTAGGGAAGGGAAACCTTTTTGATATAATAAAAATTACATGCCATGAAGCACAGAATATAGGTTTCATAAGATATTACAACTTAGCTTCTGTGCTCGGAGGAGGTATTGGCAAGGTAGTATTTGTGTGTCAGATCTTTGTTGTGGTTTGAATGAGAACATCACCCATACATGAAGACTTGGTCAGAACTTAGTGATGCCTTCTGGGATAGGTTAGGGGAAGTGACATCACTAAAAGAAGTATGCTCCTGGAGGCTGATTTTCAGAGCTAAAACCTCCCACCACTTTCAGTTAGCTCTCTCTTTCTCTCTGGTTACTGCTTCCATTTGAAGATGAGATCTTCGATCTCATTTAACGAGCTATTTACCTGTTGCTTGCTACAACATATCCCTATTCTGAACGACGCTGATCCCACTAGATAAGTAAGGAAAACAGAAGAAAGAAAAAACATTCTTCCACCTCTGATGGCCCTGATCATGGATGGCTTATCATAGCAATACAAAGATAGCCGAAGTACCTAATCTAATCCTGAAGCAAGCCAGGTTTGGTGGCGCATGCTTGTGATTCCAGAATCTGGGAAGTCAAGAAACAAGAATCAGTAATTCAAGGAGACCCTTGTCCACATAGCAAGGCCGCTTTATAGGAGACTTTACTTCAAAATAAAAGTAATGAAAAAAGAAAGAAGTTGAATAAATTATAAATTATAGTTCATACAAGTCATTTTATTCTGAGCCACTTTATCCATAGTACTTCTCATCTTCATAGATGTATCCATAGAAATATATATATACACGTATATAATATTATGATTAAATTCATAAAATGTACCTGTTCATCCTTCTACTGCTTGTCAATTTGAAGGACAATGTATGTAATACAATGAATTAAACATCAGCCACAGTAGAAAGAAAAAGATGTCCATTTACACAAACTTGATCATCAGCGTCCTACCCCTGGGATCAACATCATGAAAAAAGAGGTCCTCTGACTTCTGCTTTCACACTGTGACACACAATGCACTTGTATATGTGCCCCGTAGATACATGTACAGATACCTGAATTAATAACTGTAAAAATACAATTTTTATAAAATTAAGATTCTAGGCAATCCTTGTAATGGAAGAATTTGCTGTGGAGACTGCTGCTTCTAGTTCAAACGTACCGTTGGCTCCACACATCTGTGTCATGCAGGTAACACCACAGTGGAGAGCCTGGAACATCAGCAGCTGGAACAGCATTGCAGGCTCCCTGCTGGTTCAGGAAAGCAATGAAACCAAAACTTCAAGGAGAACATCAAGAATTATACAAATATCTTTGTAGCATAATTTACTCTACAGTGAATATTTGGATCGTGGCTACCTTCCAACTACCAGAGTTCCACTCCAATCTGCCCAAGTGTGAGACTGAAACATCTTTTCTAGTTCTCTGATATTTCAAGCTATTATTTATTGATGATTAATAACATGCTATATGTGTTTTCATATCTAATATTCATAAAACAATTACTAAGTGGGTCTTATCACCATTTTGTCATTGAGAAAAGGAAAAGATGTAAAACAACTTGTCTAAAAATCACGTAGTACATGATGAAGCCACATTTGAAGTTGTATCTGCTGAAATTCAAAGAAAATGTTCCTAAGTGCTTGATTATGCTTTGCTTTCACTTGAAAAATGATGAACAGTGCAGAAAATGTATTGTACTAGATTGGTTCCTAAATTGGTGCTAAAAGTACTGTAGGTAAATTTAAAATAGGACAAACAACATGGTTATTAACTTTAACTTTGGTGTGTTTTTTTTTTCAGGAAGTTAAGAATGACTTAATATTTTTATCCCAAACTTTAAGAATTCATATATTCTAGTTTTTAAGACAAACAAACCTCCAAACCAGGATTGGATTACAGTTAATTGAGTTGTTAGCCAAAGTGGCCCCATGAGTAGCCACAAACAACCTAGGCTGTTGCCAGGACTATAAGCCACCTGCTTAATAAGACACTCAATATCTTTATAAAAACAATAAGGAATACTCTATAAAAATACAGAAAAATTAAAGTAATTTCTGTATACTTTAATTTTTTTCCTTTTTAGTAAAATATGCACTACTTGTAAAACTTTTAAGTGATAAGTGTTAAAAATAAAAGGGAAGAAGTAAAATCGGCCAGTTTTCACTACTCAGAGGTAGTTCGTCACTATTTAACAGAAGAGGTATCTATGTGTCTACGTACATCTATATGCATCTGCAGTCAGTCACACAATTAACTCCATTGGATTAGCAAATGAAAACTTTATGTGTCGATTTTGTTCTCATTTCTTATATCCATCTAAACTCAGTGGTTAAAGTTACCAATCTCCTGGTAAGTGAAGACTTTCATGGGACATGCCTTTTGGGCTAGTGCCCGATTATAAGTGAGTATCGACTCTAGGTAAGAGAAATATATGAGATGGGGAAATAGACGGACCCAGAGAGTCCTAGAAACCTACAGGAAGAAGATTTACTTTAAAAAACAATTTTTCATAAAATGTTTGTATCCCCCTTCTTGGATGTCAGTCAGTAACAACTCTGATCTTGTCCCCTCATGTTTGTGGTCAAGCTAGTTCAGAAGACGGTGGCAGTAGTCGGTGATCCTTACCTTTGGCTTGTAATATATTTTCCCAAAGCTTGAACTCCTTTGACATCCTCAAAACTTTCCTTGTGACATGGAAGGCATACTGCATACTTGTTAATAGAGAATTCATAAGTAAGGGTAAAAGTTAAAAACATATTGCTGAGGGAATATTTAATATTTTGGGTTTAATTCATTCGTGCATAGGTACTTAATATCTCTCATGTTCACTGTTCACAAGTAATTAGCTGTGTGTGCTCTATCTTACGCTGGCTTCTTCATACAGAACTGTATTGTTTAATACTATTTAATTGAATTATTATGTATCTCATTCTTGAAAATTAAACAATTTCTATGTGTGTGTTGGTAGAGATCTTTAAAGCCTCCATTCTATTAGATGTTTTTACATCTTCACCTAATTTCTTTGTTTTCACATAAAACAATTAAAATACATATTGACTAAGTACTCTAATGGTGCTCTCCTGAAATTATTTCAAATAGTTACAAAATTCATAAAGCAACTTGTGTAAAAGCATAGCTGTAAGTTCCTGTTAATTGGAGATTATCATAAAATAAATAATCAAATTTGCTTGTCTTGAGTTAGGTTTATTTCTTTGGCAACTTTATTGGTTACATCAGAAATTATTATCAACTAAATAAGAATGGCACTAGGTTGATAAACATAAGCTATATAGTCATTAAAACTAAATCTAGCACCTCACTTAAGTTAGTCTGAAAATATTAATCTGAACTTTAGGTTTATAAGGCATTTTCATAATGATATCTGCAGCACCATACATACATACACACAACATACATATTTGGCTACCAGGAGACAGAGAATTCCATAGGCAAAATTTAGAAATATGCTGGTCTTTGTCAAACAAAAATTTTCAAATACCGTTTTTACTAGTTTAATATTATAATTTAATACAGATCTGACCAAGTATCATCAAATGGGCCAAATCCATGGGCCATTTCCTGTCTACAAGCTTAAATATGAACCATGAGATAAATATCAGTCTCTGATACTTCATAAACATTTTAAAAATTAAAAAAGGTATGTGATTGGAAAATATCCCACAAACCCACAATACTTCATATCTATCCCTTTACAGAAATAAAAATAAAAAATAAAATAAAATTGTTGAACCATAGTGAAAACTTTAAATTAGGGTTTTTATCAAATAACCCAGATATCTTGGATCCACAGATATCTGTAGGGTTTTTAAATCAGTGTTTTTTAATGCAAATTTACTAAAAGTAGTAAAATAGGGAATTCATGTCCTCGCCCTTCTTACTTGTATTTTTGTATATAAAACATATAAACTAAGATTTGTATTTTTTTAACTAGACATATTGAAAATCCGTGGACTCCTGTGAGAAACACTACATCTCAGCTTTTAAAGGACTTAAAGTACTGTTGTTTCTCGTATAAAATGTGTGCATGATCTCTTGCTGCAAAGAGAGCCTATTTATTCCATGTTATTCCTTTCATCTTCAATTATATAATATTGATAGTTTTAATGTTTTAATGAATATTTCATTTATTTCTCTGGCTCGTAGGATGTGGCTAAGGGCCTGGAGAATCATAAATAATGAAATGCTGCCCTTGCTCTCTGCGAGCTTCCAGTGTCAATTTGGCAAAAGAATTACATAACATATGGCTCTCACCACAGTCTTTTAAATTCAACCCATCCTGTTTTCTGACACAGCCAGGCTGATGTGGAATTCCAAAACTTTAGACGGGTTGATAGGAAATGTGGATTCTTGAGATTACAAAAACATATGTCCTCACTTTAATTTTAATCATGCCTAACAATTTTCAATTGCCATTCAATGCATCCTGCTGTGAAGAAGACAGAGTGTGGTAAGTCTTTTAAAATTCTACAATTTTGCAATTAATAGAACTCAATCTTGACATTAAATGCCTACATTCATGGCTCCTGCATTGGAAAAATTAAAAACAACCCTACACCCAGTCTAGAATTAGCACAACCAAAGGTGGAGTGACTTTCCAATTTTAAAAATTATACCATGAATTGCATGAAATGATATAAGCATATAGTTCATGAAAGTAGGGGTGAAATTATCACCTAGTGTGAAGTAGGGAAGTATCTTACTTCCTTTTCTTTTGCTGTGGTTAAATACCATGGCTTCAGAGTTCATGTGAAAGTCATATCCCACTCTCCACTCAACTGTGGAGAATGTCCTGTCCATTGGCTAGATCTGGGTAGGGGTTTAAAGTTTACCACCAGTATTGTCCTTGGCTGGTGCCTTAGTTGAGCAGGACCCCTGGGCCCAAATCTGCCTATCATAATGTTCTACTTGTAGGTTTCTAGGACCCTCTGGATCCTTCTGCTTTGCTCTTCTCCCATGCTTCTCTCATCTAGAGTCCCAATAGGATGTCTTCTCCTCTGTCCCAGTTTCCTGGGGGAAGACCTGGTGGCACTCAGAGGAAGGATAGCAGGTTACCAAGAAGAGACTTGATACCCTATGAGCATATACAGAGGGAGGTAATCCCCCTCAGGAACAGTCATAGGGGAGGGGAATAAGGGGAAAATGGGAGGAAGGGAAAAATGGGAGGATACAAGGGATGGGATAACCATTGAGATGTAACAAGAATAAATTAATAAAAATAAATAAATAAATTATTGCATCTGAAAAAAATAAATAAATACCATGGCTTATGAAAATGTATAGGGAAAGGGTTTGTTTCCTCTTACAGTTCTAAACTGAGAAGAATTCCTCATGGTGAACTATGGCGAGTCACAGGCCATCAGATCCCCTAAAGTTGAAGGAATAAAAGGCTGTGATCAACCATGTGGGTGCTGGCATTCAAACCTATGCACTTCATGAAAACAGCTAGTACTCTTAATCACTGAGCCATTGATTCAATGTGTGTGTGTGTGTGTGTGTGTGTGTCTGTCTGTCTGTCTGTCTGTCTGTCTGTGTGTGTGTCTGTGTGTGTGTGTGTCTGTGTGTATGATAAATTCTTTGTCATAAACATTAAGTGACATAGGTGCAAATATCAATATTAGCCATATACATACACTGGCCTGAATTGACTCAGAGTTCTCACCTTCATCACTAATATTAGCTAGATTTCTTACTGTAATAGACTTCTAAATTTGCCTATATATGTTTATATATTTAATTTTTTGCATATTCATTTATATTATGACACAAATATAAAATAAACTACATACAGCAAGAAGCAAGAAGAACCATGAAACAATGAGGAATTGTATCAATGTTACAATTTCTTTTTTTATGACTAGTAAAATTATAATTTTATTTATTTACTGAAATCAAAGTAGAAAAATGGTACATGGTTATGAAAATAAATTTAAGAAATTTTCTCAAGCTTAAAACATTTTTTGTCTGTCATGAATTGGGTTTTTTCTTTTTTTTTTATTAATTTATTCTTGTTACATCTCA
This sequence comes from Acomys minous, assembly GCF_964271855.1. NCBI lineage: Eukaryota > Metazoa > Chordata > Mammalia > Rodentia > Muridae > Acomys > Acomys minous. The sequence goes on from NC_140491.1 coordinate 3,776,295, forward strand.
ATGGTTATCCCATCCCTTGTATCCTCCCATTCTTCCCTCCCTCCCATTTTCCCCGTGGAGAGTGGGATATGACTTTCTCACGTACTCTGGTGCCTCACATTTGACCATGTCCCCTGGAGGGGGAGACCTGGTGGCACTCAGAGGAAGGACAGCAGGTTACCGAGAAGAGACTTGATACCCTATGAGCATATACAGGGGGAGGTAATCCTCCTCAGGAACAGTCACGTTACAATTTCTTAACATTTAGAAACAGGACCAAAAATGCCACTCCTAGCTTGTTTAACCATTTTCCCCAACTTTATCTGGGCCCCTACAAAGGTATTATTTGTCCGAAATAAGCCAGAAGAAACCTTAAGAGAATGATACCCCATTTCCCTTAAGGGGGATTGGGTATTTTTGGTTGCTTTCTTGAGTTACAGATGTTTATTTTCATTGGTACTTGGTTGTAAGTTACTATTGGTCATATTCATTGGGAAAATGAGGTTGGATTCAGGGATGTCTCTCTTTCCCTTTATTGTTCTTTCTTAGATTTGGAGATAGGCATTGAAAAGAAATGGAGAATATAGAAATATATATGGATGTTAGGTCAAAAAGATGATTATTGAGTCTACTCACCAACTTAAGGCCTTAATTGTTACTCTCAAGGTTATTTTTAATTCATTTGTATAGAATGTTATAATTCAATGCAAATAAGTTTAATTTTAATACATTGGTATAGAATTCAACTTTAAGATTATTCTTCATACATAATATATATATATATATTCTATATGTATGTATGTAGGATTTATTCATATTCTACTATGAGTACTGTACCCACACAACTCAAGGCTTACCGCCAATACTTTGAAAATGCTATTGCAGGCTGTTTAGGATAAGTAAGTTATACAAGTTAATTGTTAGTTGATCAAATCATGGTCATGTCAATTACTAGTCTATTTCTATCACAAGAATATACATCCTAGGTGTAACAGATAGAAATAATTCTATAGATACATAAGCTTTTTTTTAAGCCTGTGTTTTCAAAATATTACAACTGTGGTATCTTTTTAATCCTCATATACATGCATCCTCTATCTGCCTTCCACATTTAAAAATAATAATGCCTTTCTCTGGAGACAAACCACATCCCGCTGAACTGTACTTACCACAATCGTCTGCAGGCTTTGAGGCATCTAGGTATAGAATCCTCACCAAGCTCCCGTTAGCAACGCAGGTGACCTAGTTGATTTGAAAGGCATCCTCCTTAGTTTTCCTCCACTAAGTCACCACAGCACTAAAAATGACACAAGTCTTTGTCTCAGGGAATTGCAATCTACTTTCCTCTGATCTAACTATCATGAATAAACTTTTACCATTTTTTCTTAATAGCACACAAACTTGTACACTTAGATGCATATGCAGAATGGAAAATATTAAGCAAATATCACAACATTTACTCTGGGAAAAGGTACATGGAAAGTTAAAATGACTTTTTACTAATTTGACACTTTTCTAAGTATTTTTAATTTTTTAAGTGAAATAACCATTCCATGAATGTGCACTTGGTGTTTTGTAGTATATTTCAAACTCTTCAAATGAAAAAAAATCAAAATATTAAATTTCAAAATTCAATACATTTGTCAAACTGTGGTGTACCTGTCAACTCCGTATATTCATTAGAAAAACACTGAGAAATGATTACGGTTTGATATACATATAAAATTCATTCTCAACAGGATGGAGGTTAATTTCATTCTTCCATACAAGTGCAAAATTTCTTTCATCTTGAAAGCCAATTAGCAATGTAAACTAGTTTAAATATTTTACACGAATTTCAAAGGCAGAGATCAAAGAAGCATCCAGACTTAGTTAGTCTTAGCAGTTACATGGTCCGGTCGCACATTCAAAGAGTAATTTGTTCTATGATATCCCTAGGGGGTAGCGTTTCATTCCCATATGATTACTCTGAGTAGCTTTCAGCTTGTCCATTTCAATTTTGAGCATTTTTTGTAATGTAAAGAAACCACACCCTCTTCATAATTTTTAGCCATTAATCTTTGCTCCATCATTTGTGCACCTTTTAAATATTAAAAACCTTTTACCTACCTGTTCAAGCTAAATATCTTAAATAATCCTTTGTGAACCATCACTCCAATTGTTTCGAAAATAGTACAATCATAATGTGGTAAGATAAGCAACTGATGCTTGAAGTGGCCAAGTGATGGGTACTATACCCAGCTTCCGGGGTGAAAGGGCATGGTGTGTAGCATGGGCCCTGGTAACTGTGTAGCACATGCTACTTCTTGTTCAACAAGGTGGATATGACTTCTTCACAAAACCCATTCCCTGAGAGAGTTCTGCGGTTCTTGAATCTCTCTTGGCTCTTTCTACCACCCACTTTACCTCTCTCAGTCTCCTCAAAGAATCCTTCTTTGTTTTAGTTATTTTATTTATTTTTGAGAATATAGCTGTATTGTTTCCCCTTCCCTTTCCTTCCTCTCATCCTTCCAGTTTCCCTTCCTTGCTCTCTTTCAAATTCATGGCTTCTTGCTTTTTAATTTTGGTATTATACAATAATTACATTTTCATCTTATTTTTCCTCCCTATATATCTCTCCCATTCTCTTTCAAACCCATGCCTTCTTTTTTTCTCTAATTTTTGTTACATGTGAATATATACATGCATATATAATCCTGAATATAATCTGCTCAGGCATATAATGGTACTTTCATGTATGTTTTCAGGGTTGAGCATTTGGTGCTAGAAAACTCATTGACATGTTCTTCCCTGAGGAAAACCACCTCTCCCGCCTATAGCTCTATGACTAGAGCTGAGGTCTCATGGGCGTTTCCCCCACCCAGTTTGGCATGTCCATCAGTGTCATCCTTGTTCCTATACATATGTGACAATAAAATCGTGACATATCTTTGTTGATAGAATCAACCAAACATCTACTTTTCTTGATTCATAATCCCCGGCCTACATTTATATTTCCTTTCAGTTAATCACTCAAATACAGTGCATTTGTTCTATGAAAGTCACGTGCTAAATGAAATGCAGTGATTACAAAAAAGGTACTGACTCTATCTATATCATCATATGCTTTCTTAAACTCAACTAACAAGACGGTCATTAATACATGTATTTAAGCAATTTGCGTAGTTTCAATTTGTATTTTAGAAAGTTATATTTTTTGTTTCTAACCACAACCTTCATATATCTGAGATTCAGTTGAAACTGGAAACCCTATGCTATAGTTCTGGGCTCTGTGTATCATGGGAAAAGGTTGACAGCTTACAGAAATTGTCCACACTTAGGTGGACAGAATACCTGGAAACCAGGAGAGGTGACAGTTAACTGATGACTTTATTATACGGAAAGATCCAGAGAGTCTGTGATCAAGCTAGGACCAGAACTGGAGATGTAAATGTCATGAAATGAAGTAAATATGTGTAATTATTTGAATCTCAGGCTACTTCTCTTACAACCAAGAGATGACTGTGTTGAGCCTACATTTTAAGCACGGCTCTATGTTTACCCTTCCTAGACCTAGACCTCTGGGCAGAGCGTAGGTCAGATGACTGACAGCTGCAATTCATCAAGGATGCTCTGCACACAGCTTCCATTGATGTGTCCACACACTAATGTCAGTTCTAATGCAAGGGATATTTCCCAGTTCTTTATATTGAAATGAGGCAAGTAAGTTTACCTTCTCTGAATTTTCTTTTTTTTCCCTTATTAATTTATTCTTGTTACATCTCAATGGTTATCCCATCCCTTGTATCCTCCCATTCTTCCCTCCCTCCCATTCTCTGAAATTTCAAAGTTTCCAACACTATATGCTAGTCTTTTATCAGTACAGATAGAAAGAAAATCCATTTTAAAAAATTCTTTAATTCAAACTATTTTAGGACAGAAATAATGTTGACCCAAACAATAAAATTATTTATTGAGTTTGTCTATTTATGTCTTAAATCACCTGCAATCTATCTAAGATGGAATTGAGTTTAGCTGCTTAATGACCATTAATTTCACCTTTGCATAGCTTTGAAATAAGCTATCTCTTATATACTGAACTATCTCTTATATAAGACACAGAAAAAATACATGTAATTCTCTAAAACTCAGACTCTCTATTTCTAAGTGAGATTATTTATGCCACCTTGTAATTTATTTGAAGATAACAAATGGAGTCATGAAAGATGGTGCCTAACAAAACTGAAACAGAGGGATTCATAAGAATAAGACCTGGTGGCATTCAGAGGAAGGACAACAGGTTACCAAGAGACTTGATACCCTATGAGCATAAACAGGGGGAGGAAATCCCCCTCAGGAACAGTCATAGAGGAAGGGAATAAGGGGAAAATGGGAGGGAGGGAAAAATGGGAAGATACAAGGGATGGGATAACCATTGAGATGTAACAAGAATAAATTAATAAAAAAAAAGAGTCTTCTGAAAAAAAAAGAATAAATCTATCACCTTTTGTATCATTTGTCCCAATCTTTCCTCTGTTATTGCTTCATTACACATTTCAGTCCCTATTTGACACTCACCCCCTTGCAGGATCTTACCCACTAAAAGTCATATTAGTTGGTGTACTCCTGATTGATTCATTTAAACATCTTATGATATAGCCACAGATCTTCTGACAAAAAGCATGGATGTGTATACGTAAGCTCTTCAACCTATGAAATCATAAGTACAAGGTTTTCTTATAATAACATTTATAACATTAATATTAATATTATTTGGTTAGTTTTCTGGATTTTATCATTTCATCTGTTTCCATCTAGAAAGCAATAGTAGGTATTAAAGTGGAAACTTAAGCTTGACAAGTTTCATCAATATTTGGTTTCATTGCTTATGTATTTGCAAATTTGGGTAGCTTGACATTATTTGACTTTTCCATGATGACATTAATAAATATTCCATGGATACAGAACTTGAGATCTAAATCGTGTACTTACGGTACCTCAATATGTCACGAGACCATCAAAGTTAAAATATGTTACCATTTCTGTACAGAAATTTTAATCCAGCACAAGTTTAATCCCTCTGGCTGGAATATAGACACAACCTTAATCCCTAACAATGAAGGAAAAGTGAGTTTGTAGAGAAAAGCACCCATGTTTGAAAGTGATATCTAATTGAGAAGCAGACAAACTGACAATCAGAGAAAGATTTGACAGATGGATTATGCCCAACTCTCAAGAGAGAGAGAGAAGAAAAGAGGGCAACTGGGGAGACAACACACACACGCGCGCGCGCACACACACACACACACACACACAAGAGGGAGGGGCGAGTGAGAAAGCTCTCGGAATATAAAGTGAATAAATAAATAAACTTAATAAATGTGGGTTTACAATTGGTCTCACAATATTGTGTTCATTTTGAATCAAGATTGAATCTGTTGTCTAAGGAGCACTAAAAATTAATCTGGTAAATTTCTCTCTAAATCAAATGCAAGTTTTATGGTAGAGATGTGATTTTTCAGAACTATTTATTAGTATTAATAGTTAAAAGTCACAGGATAAAAAGAGAGTTCCACTTGTGCACACTTGGCACAGAGTGTGCAGTTTGGACAGTCTTTTGCTTGAGGTTGAGAAAACCCTGATTCAGTGTGGGTCTTTTAAAAAATGGTTCTCTGCAGCAGGGGTAGACCAAAAGGAGAGGACTTGGCTGGTGTCTCCCTTTTTGTTGTAGCACACGTATCTGACTTTCCCTTCCACTTCTCTCTCCCTGTCTCTCTCTCTCTCTCTCTCTCTCTCTCTCTCTCTCTCTCTCTCTCTCTCTCTCTCTCTCGCTTTCTCTCTCTCTCCCTCTCCCTTGCCCCCTCTCTCTTGTGTAAAATATCTGTTTTTGAGTTTACAGTACAGATTTTTTGACTCTTGCTCTTTTCCTAACCCATAATCCCCAGTCTCTGCAGTTGGACCATCTCTTTAAAACGGGACAAAACTCCCAAACTGTGGCTGCTCCATCCAGACTGAGCTCTAGGCTTCCCTCCTTCTGCCCTGCTCTGCTAATCACCCTGCTTTCCTCTATAAAGTGGTGTTTTTCTACCACTAGCCACCTCTTAGGATAGCTGCTTGCTAACTATTTATTATCCCCATTTATTATCCTGAAAATCCATGCTTGGACATTATCAGGTGTCAGATGGTTATTACACTTAGACTCATGCTCACAGGCACAAGTCAAGGAACTTTATATGGAACATGTCGCAGTGGTGTATGAGCTCGCTGTAGAATGAGTAGATAGCACGTGAGGATATCTGGAGGAAAGAAGTGAGAGTGTGAAAGCTGCCCATTATGCTGCGCTTAGTTATCCAATTAGATACACAGTGAACAGTTGGCACCTGTGAGCATAAGGGAGACGTCAGCAGCTATTACATGAGAATTAAGTTGGCAAGGAGCGGACAGTCACCAGATGCACAGGTACAGATGGGGACAGGAGCCTGGCCAGGGGGAAACGGGTTATAAAAAGTTTGGCCAGTGAGGTTCATTAGTTTCAGGACTGGTAATTACGTCGTTTAACACAAAATACGTGCTTTACTCCACTCAGAACATAATATTAAAAGAGTGACCATTAATTAAACAACTGTACTTAACTTTGGTAAATTAATTAGGTGATTTTTTTTAATTTATAATTTCAGCAGAGATTAAAACTTCAACCTTCATAGACAACTATTTTTGTTTGAAGTTGAGAAGATAGTATCCAATCAATGATTGATAGAGTAAGTTCCATATAATGCCTGTCAGCTTTTGGTCTTGTCTTCTTAGAATGCCTAAATGAGAGATGTGCACATAAGGAGCCTCATATACACTTTGGCATATAATAAGGAACAATTTTCATTCTCCCAAGCAATGTTTCAAGTGGTGCTCTTATACAAGTTTTAGAGAGCACACACCCATATGTAAATACAGGAGACCCTTTCTCTCTCTCTCTCCTTCAGTTGAAGCCTAAAGGCAAATCCAGAGCTGCAGTCTCAGCTTTTCAAGGCTTAGCACAAGGATACATCTTGTAACGTATCTCACAGAACATTTTTTTCTAGAGTGTTTTCCAAGCCATTTTATTAACCATCTGAAAAGTCTTATTGTATCGTTTTTTTTTCCTCTGTTTGGCAGTAGTTTCTTGAAAACCTCTTCTTCTCTAAAGAAAAAAATGGAGTGAGAGGGATGGATCTGGAAGAGAGGGGAGGGAGAGGGAAGTGGGAACAGGGGAGGAAGGGAGGGATGGTCAGGATGTATTGTATGAGAAAAAATATACTTCCAGTAATAATAATAACAATGATAATGATGATGATGATGATGATAATAATAATAATAATAGAAAATTACCATGAAAATCTTATTTTATTTAATTTTTATCTTAAATTTTTCTATGAATAATGTTTTTTGTCAGAATAGTGTTTTTCTAAACAAGCCTATCTACTCTTGTTCTAGAACTTTCTAAGCAATCACTGTAAGTGGTGGTAGAGGTCAGTTGAAACCAATAGTTAGCCAAATTCTAAAAGCAAAGGACTAAAACCCAGACTGAAATCTATTTATGGAGAAAGTGACAAGACCCTGACCTCAATCCTACTATTTACAGCTACTATTGGAATGATTATGTCTGTGTTGTTTGAAGTTGCTTCAGTTTGTCAAATTTGATGCCTGCCTCTCAGTATAAAAACTAATCAATTTATTAGAAGAATGAACTTCTGATCTTAAAAACTGATGAATTTTTACCAAGCTAAGGCAACAAGAGTTGCCATCTCTGAACAAAAGCATGCAAAATAAATTTTATATAAATTGTTATTATTTAATGATTTTTATTGTTTGGTTCATCACGATTTTTTATATTCTTATGTTGTGAAAGTTTGTATACTCAGAACATTAAATAAAGCCATCATCATGTATTTCTGTTATTTGTATGTTAATATTTTTAAAGATTCTTATAACTTTATCTTACATATAGTGTTACTAACACCATAGACTATATTAAAACAATAATATAAAAAGATCAAGTGATGCTTAGGTTGGAAACAGAAGGATAGTTCCAATGTGCTGGAGAAGAAACCAATTCAATTCTTGGCATTAACAACCTAAAAATTTAGTTTGCTATATTAACTGTAAAACTAAACACAGATATTATGATGTTTTAATAGATGCAGAAATAGCACCAAGAAAGTATAATGTATTTTCATGGTGAATCAACAAAAGAAGAATTTACAGCAAATTCAAAATGGAAGAAATCTTTAGTACCTTATAAAAGACAGTCATAAGAAAATCTAAACTCTGGTGACATTACTAATGGTTAAAGATTTGACTTTTAGTAAGAATGGAAATAATGCAGCAATATTTTCTCTTGGCATTAATATTCAAAATCACAAAGTCATTCTCAGCCAGTGCAAGAAGTAGTTCATAGAAAGAAAATAATAAAATTCAATTATGGAAATACATTTCCTTGCAGATTACATGATTGTCTAAGTAGAAAATCCTACATAACCATAATACATGAACAAAGCATCTACCATGAAGAGCCAATACATGCATTTGAATTTATCAAAACCAACACATTAATATCAGTCATATTTTATCTATTAATAATAAAAATAAGATAATGAAATTTAAGAAAGTATTATTGGCACTTAGTGTAAAAGTTAAATACTGTTATAAATACAAGAAGTTTTATATTACAGAAATTGCAAATAACTTATAGAAGAAAAAGAACTTACTTAATAAGTGGCAAATACTGCTGTATTTGAAACCTCGAACTTGTTATAATGTTAAGATCCCAAATGAGTCAACAGATACCACATAATCATGACAAAATTCTTGTTATAATTTGCATGTGTATTGGCAATATAAGCATAAAATATTGGTGAAACACCACTGGACTACAACAGCCGATATGATTTTTAGAAAAAAACAACTGAAGAGTCCATCACGTTACTTGAAGTTATTATATAGAAACACATTCACTATGTTATGAGACACAAAAACAATGGAAATAAAGCCCAAGCGTATTAGTTAGCCAGTCACCATGACAGAGTAGCCAACACTGACACTGGGAAGTTGCGCAATGCATATTCATTCTAGAGATCGAATTGCCAAGATGTAGTGCTATTTTGATTCCAGAATGGCTAAGATCGAAAACTCAAGTGAAAGCACATGCTCGCATGGATGTGAAGCTAAGGGTATATTTCTCTATTGCTAGTGTGAGTGCAAACTCATACCACCACTGTGGAAATCAATCTGGAGGTTTCTCATAAAACTGAGCATAGTTCTATCTCAGGACCAAGCTATACACACCTGGGTGTATACTCTAAGGATACTCCACCATACTACAAAGACACTTGCTCAACTATGTTCATAGCAGCCTTCTTTGCAATAGCCAGAACCTGGAACCAACCTAGATGTCCCTCAATCCAAGAATGGTTAAAGAAAATGCACTACATTTACAAATTGGAATACTACCCAGGTATTAGAAACAAGGAAATCTTGAAATTTGCAGGCAGGTGGATGGAATTGGAAAAGATCCCTGATTGAGGTAACTCAGACTCAGAAAGAGTCTGGTATAAACATGTGGTATAAGCTACTTATAAGTTGATATTAGCTAGAAAGAACAGGATAACCGTGCTATAATCCACAGATGCAAAGAAGCCAAGGAGGGCCCAAGAGAGGATGTTGTTTTTCACTCAGAAGAGGAAATAAAATTGACATCTGAAGTAGATGGAGGGAGCAAACTGGGTGGAAGAGGGGGTGGGAAGGGTAACCAGGGTGGGGATCATGTGTAGGGAGAGTGGGGGTGGGGACGGACTGGGAGAGAGAGCAGAAATCGGGACGGGGCATCTCTGGTATAGAAGAGACTTCCGAGGGTCTGTGTGAGTAACTCTACCTGAGACTTGTAGCAGAGGGAGTTAAGGAGTCTGAAATGGCCACCTTCTGTGTCCAGATGGGACTTTCAATGAGGGGAGGGGACACAAACCCACTCATAAAACCTTCAACCAAAAAGTTGTCTTGCCTACAAGAAGTGTAGAAGCAGAGATTGAGAGAATGGCAAACCATTGGCCAGTCCAACTTGACACCCAGCCCATGGGAGAGAGCTAACTCCGGTCGCTATTGGTGATCCTCTGCTATGCTTGCAGACAGGAGCCAAGCATAACTGTCTTCTGGGAGGCTTCATACAAGAGCTGATGGAAGCCAGTGCAGAGACCCAAAACATGGGCAGAGCTTGGGGAAATTCTGTAGAAGAGTGAAAGGAAGGATAGAGGAAGATTGAGGGGTCAATAACGTCACAAGAAGACCTACAGAATCAACTAACCTAGGCTCGTGGGGGTTCACAGAGACTGAACTACCAACCACGGAGCATACGTGGGATGGACCTAGGCCCGCTACAGGTCTGCAGGAGATGTGCAGCATGGTCAACATGTGGGTTCCCTAAGAATGGGAGTAAAGGCTATCTATCTCCAACTCCGTTGTCTGCTTTTGGTTCCCTTTTCCCTAGCTGGGCTGCCTTATCAGGCTTCAGTGGAAAGGGATGTGCTCAGGACTCCTGTGGCTTGAGGGTTAGGGTGAGCTGGTTCCTTTTGGGGTCCTCCCCTTCTCTGAGAGCAAGGAGAGAGGGGAATGAGGGTACGGGAGTGTGAGGGCGGGACTTGTAGGGGAGGAGAAAGGGACTGGGATAAGGCTGTAAAGTGCTTTAATTAATTAACTAATTAATTAATTAAGGAAAAGGAGAGGGGTCAGAAAAAAATTCCAGAATGGCTGAGGGCATGAGCCCATGAGGACCCATCTGACTGAGGAGCTAACGGTTGTTGAAAGATGCTGGAGAAGGAAGAGTCATTCTTCTTTGGAGGATGCGGGCACTAGTACATTTATCAGTCTCCAGTAATGCTCTCACATTCATGTATATACAGGCAACAAAAATTAAATTTAATGGTAGCTAAACAACAAAAGACAGCATGAAATTGGGAAGGTACCATGTTATATTAATGGACCATGTTTAATAAGTTATTTTTCAAAATTTTAATCCTCTAAAAACACCACCTCAAATTTTTATCTTGGATGTGGTTAAGCCCGGTGTTTTGGTTTTTTATTAATTTTGGTTCTGTTTGTTTGTTTCAAAGAAATACAGATTTCTGTCACTGGTATTCTTATCATGATTTTGAACTGCTCTGTTTTTATGTTTCTTTGTTGCTTCTACAAATAAGGGAAAAGATAATAATCCTGAGGTGATTTACAGGTTTGTTTGTGAACAGCAAGTAATAAAACACCGGCTTTAAAGTATTTGGAAGATGTAAAATTTGGGCCTAATGCATAATTATTAGTGCTGAAGATTCCTGGTTGCAAAGGAAGCCTAAATGTGCCAGGTGTTCTCAGGAGAAAAAGGCTAATGACACCATCAGCTATAACTCATAAAAAAATAAAGACTTCAGATCTTCAAGCCAGAGTAGAATGCGATAAGCACCATAGGACTTGCTTCAATATTAAAACATGCAAAAAGTAAATGTTCCTGGCCCCAAGATAAGAATGCTGTGGAACTGTAAAATGAATTGCAAATTAGTTATTTGGCTTACACTAGCATATCAAGGCATGACTTATATTCAGGAATTTCACATCTTTTACCAGGAAGTATGAGTGCCAAATGCCTAAACAAAGAAGAAACAAAGTAATTACAGTAATTGTCAGTCCTAGTGTGTTTCTCTGCCACCTTTCTTTTCTTTGATATTCTCTCTCTCTCTCTCTCTCTCTCTCTCTCTCTCTCTCTCTCTCTCTCTCCCTCTCTTTCTCTCATGTGTGAGGTAAATATGTCTGTGTATGTGCATGTGTGTGTGTGCCTATGTATGTGTTTGCCTGTGTGAGCACGTGCGCGCATGTGTGTGTGTGTGTGTGTGTGTGTGTGTGTAAAATACTCCCCTGTAATGTTAGCTCCTGGGTTAGAAAACCAAGTTAGACTCTTACTTCATAGTCTAACTTGCTACTGTTATTAACAACATATAGATCCTCTATTGAGTAAAGATGAAAAACAACATATTTAACAGATTTTAAAATTACATGTGTATTGTACATGGATATGTCAGCATGAGTACAGATGTTCTCAGAGGCTACATGTTTTGAATCTCTTTGGAATTGAAGTTGTAGGCAATTGTGGTTTTCTGAGATTGGATCTGAGGACTGAACATGGCCTTTTGCAAGAGCTGTTGACTGCTGGGGCATTTCTCTGACTCAAAAAAATGTGTCTTTATGAAGCATTTAGTCCATGTTAAGCATTATAATTTCCTTATTATCAAGTTCAACCTCAGATGAAAGAATTGAGCTAATCATATAACTCACTGTGAAGAAAGCAACCATCAGGGACAGTGAAGGACTCTTAGTTTATTAGTTACTCCATTTACTTATTATCTCCCTTTCAATGTTTCCCCAGTTACTCAACTGGGAAGTGAATGCTGATACATTGCATTAGGGAGGAAAACATGAAAGGGCTAACTCTTTCTGTGACATCTTCTCATACTCCTTTCTTACAATGTGGTTAATGAAAAACTGAAGTTCAAATTGGCAGAAGACATTATAATGAATATCCTCCAAAAAGTATGTCTAAAGTCACCTTACCATCCAGTAGTTGGCCACTGTACACCATGAGGTCAAAGAAAATAAGAAATATAGAGTTGAAAAGGGAAGTTACACATATCAGTTGTGCACATACGATCAGTTGCAGCAAGGAAGAACAAATATCACAGTTATCTCTACCTTGTTTCTCCAAGGATGCATGGATGTGTGCACATGCACACACACACACACACACACACACACACACAGTGAGTGTTTGTGCAGATTAATAGATTATATTTTCATGCCTATAAAATCATTATTATATATCTGAATTTTTTATCTCTCTACTCTGAGATTATTAAACAGAAGCAGTGTCCATAAGCATTAGCCTTATATTTCAGTAGTTAAATTACAGGACACACATGTTTAAAGAATCCAAATTGCAAAGAGTGACACAGAAGAATAAAATTATCTCAAAATATTTTAAAATTAAACCTTCAGTATCCTCACTGTCTTGGTACAGGAGTATTTTTGAGGGTGTGTGGTGGACATAAATGTTTTTGTTTTGATCCCAAGTGAGGGATGTGAGTCAGACTTGTGAGAGAACAAGAGACATAGTCTTTGCCAACTGATAAAGATTCTAGTATGGACTCTGGGAGAATTCATAATTATAAAACTGTTACACAATTAGATTTTGTGAAATAACTCCCAGATTTACACTGTTACAATATTTTCAAAATTTTTTATTATTTTTTATATTTTTACATATACATTTATTTTATTACACACATATACAATAAAATACCTACAGCAAGAAGAACCATGAAACAATCAGGAATTATATAAATGTTACATTCTTAGTGTTTTGGCTATTTGTATTTGACAACTTTGAAGAAAACATCTTTCCTATCTTTGGGAGTCTAAAATTCTGAATTAAAAACAATATCTATCACATCTCATCATTATCAACTTAAAATATCTATCTAGACTTAAAAGCATCTTAACCCCAAAACATGTAAGCTTCATTGTAAAACTAAACTATGTGGTCTTCAACTACATCAGAGACTTGAGAAGGAATAAAACTTAATTATCTGAGTGAACCAGAAGTTCAGGTTAGCAGATTCCAAAATGAAAAAAGTGACAGCGACAGTTTTCTACCTGAACAGTCACCCAAAACTCTATAATGTTGGAGCATCATCTTCAGCCTTCTGGCTCAATATATCTGACAGACATATTTGTGAGGCAGGAACTATTGAGGACTGGCTTACCCTGTCTTCACAGAGTTTGGCCGTCGACTCTGACTCGTTTATCCTTTCTTCTAGAGCAGTGCCTCTCAACCTTCTTAATGCTGTGGTCCTTTAATATATGGTGTTTTGAGCCCTCAAACAAGAAGCCTGGCTTTTCTGGCCTTTAGTGTGTGGTACTGCTTCTTATTGGTTGGCCATTCATCACTCTGCTTTGAGATGTTCCTAGAGAGAGCCACTCCAGAGAACACCTCCAGGTTCTGGCTGCTGTTGTTGGGGTCACCTTTGCTGAATTGCTGGTGTGCTGCTTAATGGACTGCTAGGATCCTGACGACAAAGAGCAGAATTCCAGGAACTGAGTCTGAAAAGGTCTACCTCTCCTGTTTCCCTTAGCCTTGTTTCTCTCCTGTTGAAAAGGGGTACAGACACCGAAGAACTCCAAATAAAGTAGGTTTGGAATAGTTCAAAACCTACAGGGGTGTTGTTGGTAGAAGGCATGTGTTTGCTATACCTTTTGAAAGGTAAAGCTGAAATTTCTTGTGTGTTTATTAGAAATTTTAAAATTCTAAAGATGATGTAAATAGATATTGTCTAAAGAGTATCACAAACTTTTCTGTGTTGACTTAACTATCTTGTCATATAAATCTTAGGTAATGTATTTTTCTTAATATTTCTGAGTTAGATTTTTTTCAGAAACAGAAACTTACTAAGATTGGGACACATAATAGAACAAGGGGCCATAGCCTTTTAAAGACACATTTTGGGCTCAGAGACCACAACAGACTCCAAGCTGGGTGTTGAATTCTTTACCATTGTCCTTTGCTCCAGCCTATTTCCCTAGTTCTGCACCACTGAGTGATAGTGACTCTGGCTCATGACCCTGTACTTGCTTAAAGATCCACAGAGTCAGAGAGGCAGATTTCCACATTTCCCCCTGAATTTGCTCATTTTGTTCCACTTCATCAGCTCAGTAATATTCGTTTCTCATAGCTACAGATTGGGAATTTACTACTGAGACTTTTGTCTTGTCCCTGACCTCCAGTTCTTGTGTCTAAGTTCCAGCTAGAATTTTTTTTATGTCTATAAAATCTGAAATTTAGCAATAGCTGATAGTGTCACCCTCTAATAATACTTAATATTTTACTAAATAGTACCTCTTTATCACTACATTAGTGATGCCCTGGAACTTTTCTATTGATAACAATCCATTTATCAACAGATATCAATTTAGTATTCTTAATTATAAAATTCTTACACAATTAGACTTTTATGAAATATCTCCTAGAATTACACTGGTTTATTCTATTATTTCTTCTAGAACAGTGACTCTCAACCACCTAATGTTGTGGCCCCCAACCATAAAATTGTTTTTGTTGCAATTTCATATCAGTAATTTTATAGTGTTATGAACTGTAATGCAAATAACATAATAATGTGTTTTTTGATAGTCTTAGGTGACCGTTGTGAAAGGCTCATTTGACCCCCTGAAAAGGATCAAAACCCACATGTTGAGAATCATTGCTCTATAATATTGTAAATATCCCAACTAGTCTACCTACTTGGATTTTGTCTATGGTAAACTAAAGTATTAACATCAATAACTTCAAATTCATATCAGGTTATTTGCTTAAAATTTTATACCTTCCAGTTATTAAAAATGGATCATTTTTGTATGACTTCTCACAACCTCTCACACTAAGGAATTCAACTGCAGAAGATTCCATGTACAGAAAAGTATTTTTCATAAATTTAGGAATATTTTATACTTCACAATGATTCAATGAGCATGTATTTGGATTTTTTAAATTCTGTGATTCATAGGAATGTCTTGTACAATTCTTTCAAAGTATTTAATAACTCAAAACATTTAAAACCTTTTTTATCAGAAACTATGGTCCCTTTCACACATGAACATGAATTATTATGTATGATTTTATATATTTTGATGATTTATGAATTGGAATAACACATTAGTAAATGGAAAATACAGTTTGTTTTCTTGGATATTTGAAACAATATGGCACATTATTTTGAAAATCACATTGTCTATGTTAACAGGATTTGTTGTCTTTTGTTCCTTGCAGAATGACTATATAAAATGTACTGTTACAGTAAATGTGTTAATAAAGACACTTTAAATATATGCATCTAAGAAAGGGTAAGTCAACAATGGGAATTTCAGTGCATTTCAAAAGAAAGACTCTATTCCAATTGTTGATTTGTAGGCAGTAATTTGACAGCACTTCATTTCTTCCCAAAGACTCATTGGAACACAGTGGGTCTTACAGCATCTATAAACTTGGTAAGATGCTCATTGGGATGCCTTGTCTTCTCCAGTGTGTGAAGAAAGGGTTGGAAGAACAAGTATTATAACCTCCATAAGGTGGAGGCTGAAGTTCTTCCAAGCCTTGCCCAGGAACCAGCACATCACGGCCTTTGTGGTCTGATGTATAACTTCTCAAAGAGCCTGATCAGCTTCAGAGAAGAGGAATTTAAACTCTACTCTTCTATCAAAGGAAATACTCTTTGCAGCTATTTTTAATCCACATCAAAGCAGATAAGGAAAAATACGTATTTCAAAATTATATGTACACACAAATGTATACATACATAAAACAAAAGAGCAATTCCCTGCAGGGTCCAGTGAGAAGAATCAACCAGTACATGTATATGGAATGTGAGGATTAAGAGATAAAATAGATATAGGAAGAGATAGAAAAGATATAGCAGAAGAGATTTTTTAAAAAGAAGACAAGTATTCAAGAGGACTAACAGTAAATACTGAAGCCTCAAGTCTATTTTTCTCAGGCTTTTATACAGTATTCATCTGTGTGACCCAGAAGATCCTTGAAACAGAAATATATACTACCAATTACTTTAGTTATCTATATGCTTAGACTTCTTTGCTCTTAAGGCCAAAAAAGTACATCAAGCTCCATATCCTGACCTGGAATTCATAAAAAACTTTCTTATCCAACACAAGTATCTTGCCAAATCCTCAAGGATGTGTGAAAGTCTGCAAGCCAAGGTTGTTAGTTGTCTGGCCTGCTTCTGTTAAGCAATGGCTCTTGACAATTTCTGTACATCATCTCACTGAATGTTGATTCTGACATGAGTTTGAAATGTTGGAGCTTTTTGCATTACTATTCACTTATTTCTGCTTTTCCAGTTCTTCTTTATCCCCTAGCAGATAGAATCCAATATTTCTTTCACACATTTAGTACAAAGGCTATGATCTTGAGGCTGAGCTAATATTAGTTCCTGTTGAGTTAAATTCCCTCTTTAACTAGAGAACCATTGTTAAACTAAACCTTCTGTATTGATGAGTGAGGCAGATCTATATGCCTCAGCCTGGTTCTACTAAATCAGAAACTCTGGTGACAGAACTCAGTGGTCCAAATGCAGCAATTCTGGCAGGTGACTCTGACTCATTGCTGTCCTAGGATCACAGAGCTAGATTCGGCTATCCTTCTTCTCCTCTACCCTAATCCATTGTTCTGGTGTTTTTCCAGAAATCAGTTGGTGTATACTTATTTATTTGCTTAATTAGGGGTCGCCTTATTAGATAATAAATTTGTAAATTTATTGCAAACTACTAAATACCTAGAAAAAATACTGGTATTAACAATTTATGTATATCTTTTATTTTATAGTTGCTACAAAAGAGCTATCTAATTTGTTTTAAGTATTTTTCCCAGCAGGCCTTTTTGTAGTTATCAGCTAACTATCTAATTGCTTCCCTACTAGAAATTTTATTGTGAAAGGTTATATAGAATTTTGAAAATCTCTTGATTTTCAATGCATTTAAAAATTTTTTTTGATGCATATCTTCAGGGACACACTATGGTGAACACAGTGTGCCAATCAGTCGTTTGTAAAATTTTAATAATATTTCCTATCAAAAGCACAATTGTTACAGATGAAAGCATAATCATGAGTTGAGTTGAGTCCTTCTAAGCATGTGAATCGAGGAAGTGAGCTGTGGACTACTTCAATTTAAAAGCCCTTTCTCCAAGTGAGCTCTAGGGCATCAAGCACAGCATTTGCTCTGCTATGCACAGACATATTCTTCAGAGCCTTTTCTTAAAACAAAATACCACTGTCCTAAGAGAGGGATGGTGGGGCCTGGATACTGGGCAATAGGGAATCACTTTAAGCTTGAGATGAAGCAGAAAAATATTGTATTTAATCCAGGAGATATAAAATACCTCTTCCACTATCAAGAGACATAAGTAGAGCATTACAGTGGGGAAAAACATATTCAGGTTAAAGAAAATAGTCATGTCAGTTAATATGTAACAGATTCATACTGTAAGAATAAGATACTACAAAGATGTAAGTTCTTCCTTAACTTAATACTCACTAAACTCACAACGGTGAAAGACTTACTAAATGCTGTAATAAGCTTCTTAAGACTGGATATCCATGCATACATACTAAGCATGGGGCAGTGGGAAACATCAGGCAGAATATTTGTTCAAAAGATGTAGTCCTGCTGCTGACAAGCACATGCCAATGCCTGCAAGAGTTATGCCTCCACTCTTGTCTAATGTTTTACAACATTTAATGTTTTACATGATAAATGTAAAATAAAATCTCACTATTGTGAGGGGTTACTCCCTCTCACCATACTATTTTAAAGCTTTTATAAAACTCCAACATATATCGCCTTTCCAAACACTAACACTGATTCCGGCTTTGTTAATATGATGAAATTGCTTTGTTGTAAGTAGATCAAGGATGTATTTATGCGAAGCTGCTAGAAGGAATGCTGCAGACAATGACTGTTTCTTTTATTCAGGCCAGACAAAATAGTTTGATTGACACAAATAAGCATTGCAATCAGAACATCTATAAATGCTTAGAATAATAATAGGACATCAGGAGTAAAAATACTGTAATGATTTGCTCAACCATGTTCATAGCAGCCTTATTCATAATAGCCAGAACATGGAAACAGCCTAAGTGTCCCCCAGTAGAAAAATGGATAAAGAAACTGTGGTACATTTACACTATGAAATACTACTCAGCTATTAAAAAGAAGGAATTCCCGAAATTTGAGGGTGAAAGATTGGATGGAGAGGTCAAGAATATTAGTTAATGGTGTGCTGATTTATAAATCCACTACTAACTCTTGTAGGCTCAATTTTCTTAACCAATATATTTTATTACAACTTATTAACCGAGCATAAGTCACTTATAACCCGACTAACCAAATCAACAGTAAAAGAGGATCAAGGAACACAATAATGAAACTGTAAGGATATCAGTTCCGAGGAACGATTCTCCTGGCATAATCAGCAGGATTTCTTCTGCTAGAACCTGGAGTAACCAGAACCTGGAACAGCAGGAGCCAGAGCCCTGAAGCCTTCCCTCAAGCGGTTCTCTCTAGGAGCATCTCAAAGTGCAGCGATGAACAGCCAAAACTATCCAAAGTCTCCAAAAAGCCCTGCCTCCATTTCTGGGCTCATTTATATATCTCCTTTCAGAGTCTGCTCATGGAATCATTTCAGCTGGCAACAATCAAGCTCCTGCATAAGGTGGTTGATCTTCTAGTAGATTAACCTCACCTGTTCTCTCACAAGACGGTTCTGATCCCACACTTGGGAACCTTTTTTTAAAAAAATATTTTATTAATTTATTTATATTATCTCAATTGTTAGCCCATCCCTTGTATCCTTCCATTCCTCCCTCTCTCCCACTTTTCCTCTACTCCCTTCCCCTCTGTCTGTGGCTGAGGGGAACCTCCTACCCCTGCATATGCTCATAGGGTATCAAGTCTCTTCTTGCTCTCCTTCCACTGAGTGCTACCAGGCCTCCCCATCAAGAGGATGTGGTAAAAAAATGGGGCACCAGCATTCATGTGAAAGTCAGTCTCCACTCTCAATAGTGGAGAATGTCCTGTCCATTGGCTAGATTTGGGTAGGGGTTAGAAGTTTACTGCATGTATTGTCCTTGGCTGGTGGGTGCCATAGTTTGAGCATGACCCCTGGGCCCAGATCTGCCCATCATAATGTTCTTCTTGTAGGTTTCTAGGACCCTCTGGATCCTTCTATTTCCCCATTCTTCCATGCTTCTCTCACCTAATGTCCCAATAAGATGTCCTCCCCTCTGACCCACTTTCCTGGTAAAGGAAGATTTTCATGGGACATGCAACTTGGGCTAGTGTCCAGATATAAGTGAATATATACCATCTGAGTCTTTCTGCTTCTGGGTTAACTCATTATGATCATTTCTAGTTCAATCCAGTTGTCCAGAAATTTAGGGAATTCCTTGTTTTTAGTAGCTGAGTAGTGTTCCACAGTATAAATGTACCACAGTTTCTTTATCCATTCCTCTACTGAGGGACACTTAGGCTGTTTCCATGTTCTGGCTATTATGAATAAGGCTGCTATGAACATGGTTGAGCATATGTCCCTGTTGTGTGGTGGAGCATCTTCTGGGTATATTCCAAGGAGTGGAATAGCTGGGTCTTGAGGAAGCCCTATTCCCATTTTTCTGAAAAAGCGCCAGATAGATTTCCAAACCACACTTGGGATCCTAAAAAACAGGTTTATCTCTCCTTTAAACTCTGAAGTGAGCTAGATTTATATCTTCAAAGTATCAGAGTTATGAAATTGAGTCTGTCTGTCGTACTTTTCCTGCTGAAATAAAACACTGTGGGAAAAAAGACTCATATAAGGAATTATTTAATTTGGCTCATGGTTTCAGACGGTAGAATCTATGATACTAGTTTGAAGGAATAGTGGAGCTCAAATTTTAGTTGGCAGTCGTGAGGCCGAAAGAAAGTACTGGAAGAGCAGAACTCTTCTGAAACCTCAACACCCGTCCCTAATGAACTACGTGCTCTAACAACACCATACGTAACCCCTCACAAACACGTCTACCAACCAGGGATCACGCATTCAAACATTTGAGTTTTTGTGGCCTATTCAAATCACCACAGTGCCCTTTTCAGTTCTCCCACTAATCTGGTTTTCTCATTTTCCTAATGTAGTCTTTTCTTTGGGCTCCAATTTCAGCATGCTTTTTCATGGGTATTCCTCCACCTGCTGATGGCTCTCACTTCTTTACCGAAAATTTTAATTCCCAGCAGGTTTTCTTCTTCATCCATATCCTCTAGGCATGCTAAAGAATATAAACATCTATGTTAACACCATCAAATAAGGAGCAAGTTTTAAACTGCAGAGGGGCTGGTTTCCTCAGGAGGGAGATCTAAGAACAAAGGTGTTCATGGAATCCCAATCCCACTTTTTGTCCTATCAAAATCTGTGACTCTGTAACTGTTTCTGTGTTTAAATTATCTCACTAGCTTAATAAGACTTTTTATATATTTTCATTTGCATGTACTTTTGTTTTGGTTTTTATATTATTTTTTGGTTGACAACACTATAAAATAGATGCTCATAAGAAATTCCTTGAAAAAAAGCCTGAAGATGTGAATAGATGCAAATAAAATGTTAATAAATATATCACTGTATGCTACTAATTTTATCTTCACATTTGTTCTCATTCCACTATCTCTCAAATACTGTAGAACACTTTACTGAGAGGTGTTTAACAAATGAGAGAAGTTCAGCAGTGGAAGGGAAGACTGAGTGATGCAGCTAAGCACCTATAAAGTTGTTTTACTGCTATTAAAACCTGATCACAAGTTTGTCTACTGGTTTCTTAGGGAAATAAGAAATAGAAATAAGAAACAGAAAGCTGAAAATAAGTAGTTATAAATTTTATTTTTAAAATTTATTCATTGAAGAATTTACATATGAATACAATGAAATATGACCATAACCATATCCCAGATTTCCCCCTCAAGTCTCTCAGGATCCCCTCAGTACTTTACGCTCCCAATTTCACATTTCTCTCCTGTTTTCCTTAATAGCCCAGTAAATCTAATAGTGCTGCCCATGAATTTCTAAAAAAGAAGGAAAATTAGTGGCCTTAAAAAAACATGTTCACTAGTAAAATAGAAAGTAATATTATACACACATTCTCATGAAAGAGGAGCCTGCGACCAGTAATGAAATTATTCTTACTCATTACTATGTTGAATTTATATTGTAACCTTGTAATGTCCTTTGATAAAAACAAATGGAATAATTTAGCAAAGATAAATTATTGCATGCTTAAGACAATGAGAGGGACGATATTTTAATATGCTTTGAATGAATGAGTAAACGTGTTATCCGCTTAATGCACACTGTGTTGTCACTAAGCACACATCATTATGTGTTTCAGTAATGACCATGAAAATTTATAGGAAATAATCTGTGTTTACAAAGAAGTTCACCTTGAAGGTTAGAGACATACAGAGTTTCTCCATGTTTAGAACTTATTTAATTTTTTCAGTTTCCTAAAATATGTGTATAAATGTTTCTATTATAATATGTAATTAATACTTGTGAGTGTAATTATATATTCATCTGCTTGAACTGAAATAAATGCTGTCTACTATGGTTTTTGAGAAAAATTGATAAAATTAATAATCATTTTCGTGTTCATATACCTTTCTTCCTAGCATACACATTTTCAAATTATGCTAGAATATGACAATGCATTGCTTATATTTTTGTGGTAATTCTCATTTCAATAGCTGGCATATTACTGAATATGTTTATTTCTGCATTTTTGTTTGGTTTTTCTTGGTGGTGGTGGTGGTGTTTTTTTGTTTTGTTTTGCTTTTTGTTTTTTGTTGTTTATTTTTTTTCAGTTTTTTGAGACAGGGTTTCTCTGTGTTAGCCTTGGCTGTCCTGGACTCGCTTTGTAGACCAGGCTGGCCTCGAACTCACAGCGATCTGCCTGCCTCTGCCTCCCAAGTGCTGGGATTAAAGGCATGTGCCACCACTGCCCGGCTATTTCTGCATTTTTACTTGTAAGCAATGTTACAATAATGCAGTTGAACTCTCTGTGATTTGAATTAATTTGGATAATGCTTGCTGTCATAAAAATCAACACCAATTTTCCAGTAGTTAGCAAACTACTGGAAGTTTAATTTTCTTTTATGTAAACACTTAAAACATTCCCTGGCTAGATCTTTCCTTTTTCTTCTTATCTCTGTATCAAGGATCCACAGTAGAAACACCCTTTGATTTAGTGCCCTTTAAATGTTTTTTGGCTGGGTTGGAAATTTTCCAGAGAAACAAATGTGTGTAGTCAATTAGCTTCTGTATTCTAGTCTTCTACCATGATGATGTTTCTAGAAGTGGAAAAGGCTCATCACTTCACATATTCCATGGTTTCAAAACTTAATGGTGAAAAAAAGGCTCATTTGAATGTCTTTTCTTTTTGGCATATGGACTTTATTTATAATAAATTACACACAGTAAGAACAGTTATGAAGCAATCAGGCAAGCCATATGTAAAAGTTATATTCAAAATGTTTAGCTCATTTGTATTTGGCAACCTTGAAGAAAGTACTATCTATCCTATCTGAGTCTAAAGTTTGTGTGTGTGTGTGTGTGTGTGTGTGTGTGTGTGTGTGTTTCTGTTCTCGTGTGAGGTATTAGACCTCTACAACTCATTTACAATGTAAGGTTTACTTCCAGTCCTGTTAAAAGCTGCTATTACAAACTGGTTAGAATAATTAACTTATACAAAATATATATCCTAGGTTGAAGAGATACGAAATATCTAGAAGCAGGCCACATTTGAACCCACTTTCAAGTACAGCCAGAGGGTGAGATCACTTGCTGCGCAACCGTGAGTACAAGAGTTCAAATCTAAGCCTTCCAGTATGGCGCCTGCTGCCTACCAACTACCTGCGACTCCAACACCACAGAATCTAACACCCTCTCCTACATTTGAGTATATACGGACACATGTGCCTGTATACATATGTCTGTGTACACTCACACAATCAATAGCAAATATATACATATATAAAATAATTTACACCTTCCTCACACAGTTTGTGCGAGGAAGACTTGAGAACAGAGACTTTTCTTCTAGGGATCAGAGCTCAGAAAGAAGACAATGAGGCAAACTAGGAACACACAACCTTTTGCATACTTAATCACCACTTTGCATAGTGCCTGCTACCAATATTGTCACACCTATACTCCTTTTGTCTCCAGCTTCCCTGGCTCATCTGTATATTTTGAGCCCTCTTGAACTTTGCTTATCCATTTGGATTTTAGAAGTGATACTGGCCCCTTGACAGGAGAATTATGGCTTTTTGGTCAAGGGCCAGGAAGCCGAGATCCCTGACAGAGGTCTCTTAACCACAGGCTAGAATTTGGGGTTTCTGGAGACAGTGGCCAAACAATTGTTCTAATACTTTTTCCCCATCTGCCATTGACATTCTCCTGCTGGAACCTTAAACCCAGATGCGTGCTTATCTGTCTTGTCTCTGGCCAGGGTGATTGTCTACGTCAACCACAGTGTATTGGGGGGCACTGGGGTCCAGGAGCCGTGGATCCCAAATAAAAGAGGCATTCCTCCATGGGAAAAAAAGTAATTAATTTTTGTTGGTTTATGACTTATTAGCATCATTAATTTCAACATTTAACACATCTAATAATTGTCAGTCAAATGTTAGTAATATTTTATACATATCAACATTTTCTGAGTTGAGTGTCACATTTTACTTTAAACATTAACACAGAAGCATATTAAAAAGTTACACTTTCAAATATACTGAAGAACAGAGAATACATTACGGAAATGTGAGTAGATACGGTCACACAAACTTTAATTTTTATGAAAAAATAAACAAAGCTAAAGCATGCATGAACAACCATGTGCTAATAAATTTTCATTGTTTAATTTAGAATGACCTAGGAGATAAAGTCACACATCTGTGATGCCCTCGGCAGAAAATCCATGTGAGTGCCTCAACCCCCTTGGTCATTCAACTGGTTGAAGGTTCTAGCATTGAGAAACTAAGTAATAGAAACATAAATATAACTCCAACATAAATTCAATGACTGCTGTGTGACGCATGCATACATATGTGTAGATACATGATAGAGCTTCTTCAGACGCACAAACTAATGACATGTTTATTTACATACTATTAATAAAAACTTCCTGACTACTCATGTAAAAGTAATTTTGAATGACTAGTTATATACTTGTGGGTTCTTATTTGTCCTGACTCTACTTCTTCAGGAGTGATATGAAATGCCTGTCTCTGTTTAGAGAGGTGTGTGTACGTATACTTCAGGTACAGATGTATTCTGCTGTCACATGATTAGCACGGCCACCATTATTGGTGTCATTTTGAAATATGACATGGGCATAGTCACGTATGAAATCAATCCATCATGCTTTGCAGTAAACGTGTGAATTTGTAAAATGGGATTGTGAGTTTTCTTACAAATAGCTTTCAGAATATGCTGGTGGGAAAAAAATGGTAAAATGTAAGAACTCTGTTCAAGCTTTGTTTTTGTAGCCTTTGAAATCTTGCAATACTGTATGTGTATATTTTGAAAACTTGTGTTACTCAAATCTGTCGTTCTTCTCTACTATACTAACATGTGGTATAACAAAATTAACAATAATGATATGAAAATATGTTTCATAAGATGATGATAGGACATATATGATCAATGCAATACTAGTATTATGTGACAAACTAGTCTCGTACATATAGATAACCTATTTGCAAATATATATTTGCAATGCCCTTATTACTAAGCATTAGTTGTGTCATGTTCTTTGCACATGACCCACCAAAACAACTGAGTAGAGTTCACACGGGCTTATAGAGACTTAAGTAGAAAGCACGGGGCCTGCACGGGTCTGGACCAGGTCCTCTGACACTTCAGATGCATTGCTAAGAAAATTTATTTTGAAAGCTAGGGTAATTTTAAGTTCTACTCCTCACTAATGCAAGTCACCTGACTAAGTAATAGCATTTCTACTAGTAAAACAGAAATAATATTTATATAAACTTGCTAATGAATAAATAAAAGGCCATGTGGTATGCGCTGAATTGTCATATCTGAAAGATTATCTATCATTGTGAACTATGGGAGAATAAATTCTGTCAAGGTATCCAGTTAAAACAATGATTGAAAACACTTATCAATGTTTTACATATAGTTTTATCTAATATCGTTTTGTTCAAAAAACTAAACATGTTTCAGTGCATTATATGCACTTTAATATAAGAACATAGCAAAGATGAAAGTCCTTACTAAAGAAAATAAAAGAGAGAATTTGAAAATCATTCTGATAAATTTTAAAAAATAAATTCTGGAGCTCAGAGGACTTTTCATAAATAAAATAGTATTAGCTTTTGTCTATAAATTTATTATTGCTTTACAAATATTCAAAAGAACAAAATCCTATACAAATGGATAACAAAGAGACAGTTGAAGTGATTAATGCCTCAGCACCATTGCATTTATATATAATCCAAATGGCATCTAGATATTTATCTTAGAATATCTTCCTACCACAGCTATTTATTCATTTATACATTCTTTCTGTATGTATTTGATGTCATATAACTAGAAAATTAAGATATATGCCTCAATAAAGTATTCACATATCTATTGCTGTTTCACTTGAGGCATAACAGTGTGATGGATCAGATGCTGCCGGAATGCTATAAGCCTATAAAAATTAAAGAAATAGAATTTACAATTGGGGGATGTCATAAAAATTAATTATCTAGAAATTATTAACGTATTAGATTTCTTAAAAATATCATCTGGAATGAAGCCCATTAAATGATTTTTTGTTGTTTTTTTTTAACATTTCTCTAACTAAGCAAATATTTTGGCCAATAGTTGATGAACAAATTATTTCAAGAAATTCTCAATGACTTCATTTTGAACGGTAAGAAGTAATATTAAACTTTCTTACTATACTGATTACTTTCTAATGTTGTATTCAAACAACAGTTTTGTATCCAAGGAAAAGAAACACAATCAGAAAACTCACTCTAAAGTAGGAAAGTGGCTGACAAAAATGCTCGGCAGGACTGTCTCGCAACCCTTACCCTACTCACTTCATGAGATGCTCTCTCTGCTCGGCAGGACTGTCTCTCAACCCTTACCCTACTCACTTCATGAGATGCTCTCTCTCTGCTCGGCAGGACTGTCTCTCAACCCTTACCCTACTCACTCATAAGATGCTCTCTCTGCTCGGCAGGACTGTCTCGCATCCCTTACCCTACTCACTCATAAGATGCTCTCTCTCCGCTTATAAAGCGCGCCCCAACTTCCAGCTGTCAGCACTTCAGGCTCCCAATAGCTTCCTACATTCTTTTGTTCAAAGGATAATTCCCAGATAATGACAATGAAGCATATTCTCCTTAAGTGCTAGCACTTTTTGCCCAGTGAGGGATTTTTGGTAGGCTATATTTACTTTAGACCCTCATCGTGCTTGAGACTGTCTCCTCAGGTCTGTCTGCTTGTGCTTCTGATGGCTTGCTTTGTGCAGTATTTCCCGCCCATTTTCACCATAGATTTTTAAACAGCTAAACATTTTGCTTTAGTGCTCCTCAGCCTTTCCTCAAAGAGAAGCCAGTCAGCTTAAGGACTTAAGCTAAACAATTTTTTTTCATTACTATGTTACTTGAAATTCTGCACTGTTTCCCCCAAACAATATTCTTTACCACAGTTCTTCACTAAAATCTGTGAGTACATTTTAATTTTCCCCTGATGCACTGTTCATTGGCATGCAGAATGTATAGTCACATGTAATACTGATGACTAGCCGCGTTCCATTCTTGGCCTGGCGTTGTTCATAAGTTTGACCCGATCAATTGGGTGTGTGGGGCTTCTAGAAGATGTGAATGACCGATCAGAAAAATCAAGTCAATATGACAGTTATAGTGGACGAAAATGTTTCTGTCTTTTGTAAATTAATATTCCCTGAAAAACCAACAGATGTGTGTGTATGTGTGTGTGTGTGTGTGTGTGTGTTTGTGTGTGTGTGTGTGTGTGTACATATGTATGTATGTGTGTGTGTGTTTAAGTCTACATTCATTAATTGTTATGACTTTGTGACTGTGGAAGATTATAGTATTACAGCTCCAGAGCCAATACTATTTCATTCTTTGATAATTGCCCTTTGTAATATTTATTCTGTGCCTCTGTTTCTGAACACAGTCCCTTTTTACCTATCAGGTCAAACCTTTAGAACCTGTTTATATTAGACCAAGGGCTTCCATCAACCTCAGAGCTAAGACTGTCTTGAGATGACATCACTAATGCCCAGAGCACATGCTCCCCATCTTTGTTATGAACTGGGGTGATTTTAATGATAGATAGCCCCATTAGCTAAATCATTTGTACCCTCGGTTTCCATTCGGAACCTTCCATTAGAAGGTTTGACACGTGTCTCTTAGCTTCAGGAAATATGTCAAAGAAGACAGACTTCAATAGTCAAAACCCTTTTCCAGCCCAATCTGTTCTCTCTACTTCATTGTTGAGTTTGAAGCTTTGAGCCCTCACCTTCCTGTTGCCATGCCTGTCTCTTGCTGCCATGCTTCTCCGCCAGGATGGATTTTTATCTCTCTGGAACTATAAACCCAAATAAACTTGCTCCTGTAAGTTTCCTTGGTCATAGTACTTGTCAGAGTTAAAAACAAACAATCAAAAAAAAAAAAAAAGAGTAACTAGTATACCTGCTATTTCCACACATGTAGTTAATAAAATACTGATTTGTGAGTTTCTTTCATTCTGCTATTATAAAAGTTCATATAATCATTTTCACTTTTCAAACTGTCATTCAGTACAACCTGGTTTTCTGACCTCAGTTCAGTCACTGGGATTTGCCTCAGACTACTTCTTCTTCTGTTTGAAGTAACAGTTGTATTGCATATGGACACTGTCTTGATGGTTGTGATGATTCCTTTAAAAAGCAAATAGATTGACAAGAGCAGATGAAAAAAACGCAGCAATGTGTATCTCATGCAACTATGTGAGAAAACAGAATGCATGAATATCTAATGCAGTTTCCAAAAAAAGAATAATTTAATGTACACATATAATTACTTAGATAAATAAAAAGGAAAGTATGAAAAGCAATTATGCAAAGACTTAATAGCCACAAAGAGTACTATAAGCAAGGGTAAGGTTGGTTTTACAAAGTACATATTCTCTTTGTTGTTTGTGTGTTGAATAATTTCTTCCTTTTCTTGATGGTGCTAAGACCTTTATGCTAAATATCTAACATAAAGATAGAAAATTACCTTACTTTTGGAAGTTTTTTCAATGTCTGATGTTTCTCAAGCTAATGGATCAAAACGGTCAACATATTAATGGGCCATATTTTCATGTGGTATATTCTGGTCAGTTACAACCTGTTTTAAGTAGCTTACTCTGATCCTCTCACACTTGAATACAGTAAAAATGACTGCTTATTTCTCTGTCGTTAATCTACTGTAACAACACTCCTTGTGTTTTCTATATATAGTTATTTCATTTTCCATTAATTTGTCTATTCACTTTGCATCCTGATCTCAGCCCTCTCTCTGTTCTTTTCTCCCAGTTCCTTCCTCACATCCCTCCCCACACCCCTGGTCCTCTTCCTCTCAGAAGAAGGCATATCAAGTCACAGCAGGATTAAGTGCAACTGCTCCCATGTAGCTCAGCTGTGGGAAAGCATTCTAAAGGCAGATAACAGAGTCAGAGACAGCAACCTCTCCAGTTGTTAGGAGAACCACACGAAGACCGAGCTGCACATCAGCTATGTATGTGCAGGGGGCGGCATCTGGCAGGGTGGGCCATCACCCATGGGTTGGTCCAGGCACTGTTTACTTCTGGACAAGAACCAAGGGACCTTGAGATAAAAGTCCCAAGGTCCCATTTCTTGCTCTGGGGCAGCTCAGAGAGCTCATGTGAGGCCTGAGGTTTAAGTACTAGGCCAAGATCCAGGTCCTAAGGGAGAGGAGGTGTCAAAAATGACTTTCCCAGAGTATTAGAGTTTAGCTCCTTTAGAATGAGATGGCTGGTATTACAGGGCAGTGGAGCCCCACAAGTTCATGATGATACCACATGTTACAGCCCTTTGTGCGGTGCTAAGCATGGCAAAGAAAGCAGGGGGGGATGGGAGGGGAGGAGGGATGGGAGGGGGGCAGAGCCCAAAACCAGCTCTGCCAGAAGCAGGTCCAGTGAATCTCAGGCCCAGTGGCTCTACACTGGGGGTCAGCACTGAGCCAGTGGAGGTGATGGAACAGACCCTAGTGGCTGCAAAGACAGTCCTGCCATTGCTGCCTGACCACCAGGCATCAGCAAAGGTCACCCCCAACCCCAACCCCACCCTGGAATTAATGGAGTCTCAGTCTGTCATGGTGGAGGAATGGCAAGCAAGAGAGAGCCTGAGCATTTCAGTCAGCTTTTATTTTAAACCATGGGCAGTGGGGAGGAGATTGAGGGTGAATATGTCTAACTCACTAGGGCTAAGGGTCCAGGATACTTAATCTACACACAGTGGTATAATACCTCATTTATATGTAGTAACACAGGACTCTACCTCAAGAAAGAGAAAATGGTTATCCTATGAGTGAGGGAATTACTTCTAGGTATGATCAAAGGTCTTTTGCTGGAGGCTAGGATCTCCTCAACATAGGGTGTGGAACTTCCAGGAATTCCCTGGGCTGTTGATCAAGTTTCTTATCAGGAAAGGGTCAGATCTGTAATCTCCCTTGAGGGCTATGTGACATTCCTATGTGCCAGACCTAAGGTTACCAGATCAGGTGGAGTAGGAACCGGGCTGGGAATAGAGAGTCCATCTTCATAGTGGGAGAGCAAAAGAGCTATCCACAGAAGACAGACTTCAACCTTATCAGGCAGAGCCCCATGTGGTTGGTCCACTCTGGAGGTCTTCTTGGTGGTGTCCTTGGCCCATCCTACTCCCTGAGCCCTCCCCCCCCCACTCTTCCACAAGTTCCCAGGGCACCACTTATTGTTTGTTGTGGTCTCTGCATTTGTTACCATCAACTACTGGATGAAGCCTCTCAGAAGTCAGATGTCCTAGGCCCCTGCCTGCGAGCATAGCAGAGTAACATTAGTAGTGTCAGGGATTGGCTCTTTCTCACTTAATTTGATAGGATGTTCAATTTAAGGACTATGAGCATACTATTTTTAACTAGTTATCCACAGTTAAAATATTCCTATTTTAAGCTAGAATCTTTTCTTCCTTTCTTATAATAGATTACAGATATGAATCATTCTGTGAGTTTAATGCATAGTTTTTCTTTACCTACTGTTCCCAGAAAATGCTTCCCCAGTGTTCAGTTACAAACTGCTGTGACTACCTCTTTCATGTAGAGCCTCTTCAAACTCAAAGTTGAGTACAGTTTAAATCATTTCTTCTACTATGTTATTAAAGAAAAATGTCACTCATCAAAGTGACCAAATAACTATACCCATGACCTATTACAAAAGACAGCTTTAAAGTTTACATGACAGAAGTGATGTAGTATTCCAAAGTGATCTGATTCAGTGTCACCTCAGGCTCCAAACACAAAATTATTATTTTTTGAATTGAACAATCATGAGAACAACAGAAAGAAAATTGGTCCCATACAGCTATCTGCAGAGTTCAAGTAGAAGAAACAGAAGATACTGCAGCTATCTCCTCCTCAGAGAAGCACATTAGGCACCTAGCTAATGTCAAGCATCCCTTTGGAAGAATGCATATATTTCTTAAACTTAGTAGATGATGGAATTTTACCAATAAATGTGTATGATGGAATTCTTTGTGAATGCATCCTAACATTCACAAGAAAAGCATAAAAACTTCCAGGCAAAATAAAACCTGGATATTCTCTGTTCAGATGCCCATAGCATAGTAATGTTGGTATATTTCAAATCATAGTTTAGTTCCAAAGTAATACTATGAAATTATATTTTGAGATATTTGGTTTTAATCAGAAGGCACTCAGGTTTTAGTCACGGTCAGTGGGATTCAAGTTTCACAGTTTAAGCAGAGGGCATCTCTGACAGTGACAGAATGACGGCTGACATAATGTATCATGATAACACGTGACAGTGAGAGAGCAAAAGGGTTACTTTGTATTGCTGTATTTCCATCCCCATTGAGTTCTGTATTATATTCTTTTGTCTGCAAAGATAAGAGGCAGAGATTAAAATCATTCTATAAGATTGCCATGAATATGCCAAAATAATTCATGAACATGAATGCTTTGTTGAAAATATATCTCTTTGATATTTATAATATATAAATTTGATAAAATATTTTGTAATTATCATATCATTGATTTAATAAGATTGAGGAATAATTAATTAATTATGAGGCTTAGAAAAGAATATTCTCTTTTTTTTGTTTTTTTATTAAATACATTTATTTTATTATACATGTATAAAACAAACTACATACAGCAGGTAGAACCATGTTGACAATCATGAGTTCTATAAATGTTGTTGCATATACATACATATACAATTAAGATTTATTTAAGATAATCATATAATTCAAATAGACCCTTACTTATCGCAGTGCACAAAACTAAAGTACAAGTGGGTTAAGTATCTCAACATAAAACCAGAAACACTTAATAGAGTGGGGAAGACCCTTGAGCTCACTGGCACAGGAGACAACTTCCTGAATAGAATGCCAGTAGCTCAGGATCTCAGATCAATGATTAATAAATGACACCTCATGAAACTGAAAATCTTCTGTAAAACAAAGGACACTGTCAACAGAACAAAACAAGAGTCTACAGACTGAAAAAAGATCTTCACCAACCCTACATCTGACCGAGGGCTAATATGCAAAATACATAAAGAACTCAAGAAATTAACCACCACCAAACCAGATAATTCAGTTAAACAATGGGGTACAGAACTAAACAGAATTTTCAACAGAGAAATATCGAGTGGCTGAGAAACACTTAAAGAAATGCTGAAAGTTCATAGTCATCAGGGAAATGCAAATCAAAATAACTCTGAGATTCCATCTTACACCTGTCAGAATGGCTAAGATCAAAACCTCAAATGACAGCACATGCTGGGGAGGATGTGGAGAAAGGGGAACACTCCTCCATTGCTGGTTAGAGTGCAAACTTGTACAACTTCTTTGGAAATCAATCTGGCTCTTTCTCAGAAAATTTGGAATAATTCTTCCTCAAAACCAGGTCATACCATTCCTGGACTCATACCCAAAAGATGCTCCACCATACAACAAGGACATTTGCCCAACAATGTTCATAGCGGATTTATTCATAATAGCCAGAATCTGGAAACAGCCTAGGTATCCCTCAGTCAAATAATGAATAAAGAAATGACGGTACATTTACACAATGGAAGACTACTCAGCTATTAAAAACAAGGAAATCCTGAAATTTGCAGGCAAATGGATGGAACTAGAAAGGATCAACCTAAGTATGGTAACCCAGACCCAGAAAGACATACATGGTATATACTCACTCATAAGCAGATATTAGCCACACAATATGTGATAACTACACTACAATGCAGAGACTGATACACCAACCAAGGACCATGTATGATGAGGACCTAGACCCTCTGCTTAGATGTAGTACACAGACAGCACAGTCTCTCTGTGGGTCACACAGTATGAGGAGTATGGACTACTTCTGACATGGACTCTTCCCCTCCCTACCACACTCATCGCTTCCCCCTGGCAGGGCAGCCTTGCCAGACCACATAGGAAGAGGACACATGTAGCATGGATGAGATTTGATAGGCTGATGTTGGGAGAGGAGGTCGCCCATTTCTGAGAACTAGGAGAGGGAGGGAGAGTGGATGAGGGGGGAGGGGGAATTGGGATGTGAAGAGGGAGGGTACAATTAGGATGTATAGTGAACAAATTACAAATAAAAAGTTTAAAAAAAGATAATCAAATATCTGTGAAAACAAGTATGTATTAAAACCAAAATACTGAGAAACAGCCAATCTTAGATTATTTGTCATCAAGGAAAATAATTATACTTTTAAAACACAAGATTAAATTACAAAAGTTTGATGTGTGGAGTGCTTTTATATATGAATATGGATATGTGTATGTATACAAATATATTATATACAGTATAGGATGAAACAGGCTCATGTAAATAATAATTTCCCATAAAGAGAGCAAAGTACTCTCTAGTATAATTACCTTTAATGTTAACCTCTTCATTGTTTTGAGACTACTTGACATATTGCCTAGGAGATAATATGAGTGCCCAATTTTCTCTACACTTTCCTTAGGTGAAAAGTTTAAATTAA
The DNA here is from genome assembly GCF_964271855.1 of Acomys minous. NCBI lineage: Eukaryota > Metazoa > Chordata > Mammalia > Rodentia > Muridae > Acomys > Acomys minous. The sequence continues at coordinate 3,810,208 of NC_140491.1, forward strand.
AAAGGGATGCTACTTAATTCTTGCAGATGGTATTGATTCTTCTGTAAGGAATGGTGAGTGAGCTGGCTGCATGCTCATCTAGCGCTGAGCAGTTCAACAAGAGCACATCTGTCTGCAATGTGGAAGAATGCCCTCACCTACCAGCTGCGTGTCAGGCCGCTGTTAGACACCAAGCTTCTACAGCTGTCACAAACCGCTGTGCCACAAATGCCTTGGGTTATTTATAACCTAACCAAGTCCATAATATAGAACCAGTTTCCCTTTTCATTGTGGATCTATGATATTCAGCATTTAAAACATTTCTTCAAGGGATAAGTTACAAATCTGATTCAGGGATTCTAGGCATGTTGCTCCTCTTCCCTAGATATTTCTTTGTTTAGAATTCACAGAGGTCTCCATGCTCACTCCTTCATGTATCAGTTTTTTTAAAAAAACCATCTATTCATAAGGTAAGTGTCCAGATCATTATATAATAATCTATGTTAACATTTTAAATGATATACCTTAAAATTTATATTTAAAAAAAAAGTATGAGCATCCGGCCAATGCCTATAAATGAAGACGATTAACTGAAAGAGTTTACTAAAAGTACATCCAGGTTAAAAAAAAAAAAAAAGATGTTTCCAGAAGCCACTGTTTAGCTCCTTAAGGATTTTTGGCGAGAGGATTCTGAGGAACAAAAGCAATATTGGCTATCACTACTACTGTTGGTTTCTCACCAGAGCTGAGGACACTACAAATGGTGAAGTGATTCTAGGTTTGAGTTGTTAGTTTTCTCCCTGCTGGATAGCTTTCATAGTGCCAGAAAGCTTTATCTAGTCAGCTTACAAAAGATTATCATTAACTGTTGCTCTTGGTTCTGTACTATCCGTACCACAATAGCAGTATGTCAGGCAAAATAGGCTTGCTGGTTCAAAAGCTGTTATGAGTTGGGCCAGTAGATTTCTAATTAGATTAAAGCTTCAATGATGTAATTCATACCTTGTTTTGTAAGTCTGATCAAAAGTCAGGCTTGGGAGGCCAAAGACTCTAGAAAGGAAAATCCTTCTGCTATTTGGTGAACTGTTATGATATGCTTGTCAAATTTCCTTATTAATATTTAAGGTTATAAATGTTAGACTGCTTTTATGGTGATTCTAAAATTCTGAATATAAGTTAATATCTATCATATCTCTTCTCTATCAACTTAAAGCATCTAGCTAGATGTAAAAACATCTTAACCTCTAAACAACTCAGCTTAATTGTAAAACAAAACTATCTGGTCTTCAGTACCATCAGAGACTTGAGAAGGAATAAAAATTAATTACCCAAGTACAGGACAGCAGTTTCCAAAATGAAAAAATGGCAGGCACAGTTTGCTCCCTGTACAGTCACCCAAAAACTCAGGAAAGACGTCTTACTAAAAAGGGCTCATAAGCTCCTCTCAGCTTCCATTGCCTCCAGTGTTCCAGGCATTTAATGCTTGCTGGGAGCCATACCCTTTCCCAAGGATATATAGATGGACGGAGGAGGGAGGTTTTTCCTATATTACTGTAAATGCCCTAAGGTTGCCCATGTTCCTGTAAGTAAACTTAACTTTACTCATTGTTTCACCAGATAGACTTGGTATGGTTTTTGGTGTCCTATCTGGCAAAAAGTATCTGTAGCCCTAGGAAAAGTCCTTTATTTTTTAGTCCCTTCAGGGATTGTGTTAACTTGAGAACAGCAGCTCCATCAGGGAAAATACTCTCACACTGCCACCACTGCCTATAACCCAGCTGAGATAGCACAGCGAACCGTTGTGCAGCATAGCTCCCTGTAGGGTTGACTGAGACACCTGTTAGGGCTGCATCGAAGATAGACAACTCACTGGACCAAACCTTGTTTCTCTTCTGCCTTCACAGTGATGTCCCCGAGCACTCCACAAGCAACAATTTATGGGAAATATTCAAAATAGTTTATCTGAGGATTGGCTAAGTAGTTAATTCATTCTGCATTGGCAGTGAAATTATTTAACTCCCCTAACCTAACCTGTTTGTGAACAAATGGTACTGGAAACATCCCCCCAAAAAATAAATTAAAAGATTAAGATTTAGTAGTACTAAATACATTCATTGCCCATGAAGAAGGAATTCACTGTTGGCTTGCATCCCATATTAGGACTCTTGACTATTTTCCATATACTAATTTTTGTTTTTAGAAAATTCATTAATAAGTAAGATAATGAGTTGAACAAAAATGTTTATGAGGCACATACACAGAACCAAATATAGATTCTTTGGAAGTTAACTCTTCTGCAGAAAAAGAACAGATTTTAATGAATAGTTACACATTTTAGACAAGAGAGAGTATGTTTACTTATTTCATTCTTTTATTTAGGTAAAATATCAATGTATTTATACAAAGATTTTGGTTGTGGCTATCAGTTTAAAACCACTATCTCCAGCTTTTGGTTCATCTTAATATATGGTTTTTCAGCCCCTGGATATTTAGCTCTGTTTCCTTAAAGCACTACTCCCTGGATCTGCATACATGCACAGGCATAGGCATATACACACACACATATGCACATGCACACATACATGTATATACTAGTACATACACATGCCTGAACACACATATGTAAGCTCACACATGTGAATGCACAGCCTCACTCATAAATGCTTCCCAAAAACAGTAAGGTGACTTTTCAGATCTTTTCACATTCAGAAAGCTAATGAGAATTTGGTGCTGATATGTGGGTAAGAAGTCTGATAGGAAAAATAGGCAGAAAGTACAGTCTGCTACACTGGGGTGGGCTCGCGGTAGCGTCTGTATTCTGAGCTTTATAGCTCAGAAACCAAGCATCATGCAAAGTGCTATTTCATAAGCAATACAATCTCAAAAATCAAGATAAGCATAAAAAAAAAAATAAGGTGGACGGCTGGGAAAAAGCCAGCAAGTCCCTATCTACACTTGAGAAGAGTTTTGGCAACAACCTCACTGTCTGGCTTCTTGGCACAGAAACTGCAGCTTGAACCACTGAGTCAGGACACTGGGTGTCAGAACTTCTGCTTCCTCGCAAACAAGATACACCTGTGAAGAAGAAAAAAAAAAACAGATCTATGCTTAGATTTGCTTTTGTTTCCCTCCTAGGATTCTGAGATGGAGCCTAACTAGATAATCCATGCTGATTTGGGAAGAAAGATTAGGAATTTGGGTTTCTGGTTTCTCCTATTAGGAGGCAGTCCTTATATGGGAAATCCTTGAAGCACTGGGGATGTATTTCAGAGTTAGCCATTAATTATAGGAAATACACATAGGAGTTACTATCAAGTTTGGAGTTGGTTCTGAGAAACAACATATTAAACAAGATTAGTCTATTTCTTTATACCTAGCAAGTCCTCAAAATACACCAAACACTGGTGTTCTCAGTATGTGCAAGGTTTGGCAAAGTACCCAGAGCTGGTCTGATAAGGAATCCATGTAGAAGTTTTGGTAAGTCTGTTTGTTTGTCTTAATACTTGTGGCTAGTAGCATAATTCCATATGTAAATGCATGCAATATGAGAAGGAAAGTACTGAGGCTTTGGGAATTTGGAAAGATAGCATGATCATATGATCATATATATGCATGTGTGTACGTGTGTGTGTATGTGTGTGTGTGTGTGTGTTTCTGAGTGTGGTATGAGGTCATTGCTCAGTAGCATAAAGGAGAGGAAAAAGAATTAATAAAGAGCAAAGGTAATGCATAGCAAGGCATGAAAACGAGACTCAATCAAAATGGGGAGGGATGAGGTAATGAGAGAGGGTTGGGCGTTCGTCATATTGGATTCTTTCCCAGAATGTTGCTTTCCTGTTTATATATTCAGCATTTATCAAAAGTTGCAGTGCCCTTTTCAGCAACTTGACACGCTAGAGCAGAGCCTTGGCTTGATCTCTGTACGGTCATGGCTTCCCAGTTAGCTTTCTGACCACACAGCCACTTAACAAACATCTGCTCCAGGTTTCCTGTCAGGAATGGATTGAGAGTTTAGAGAGAAGTCTAAATCTGGTGAATGTCAACAGGTAAGGCCTGATCCGATCTGCTGAGATCAGTGAGGAGGCGGGGATGAAAACCGAAGAATGAAATGATTGTGGTAAAGAGAGAGACCAGGCCAATAAGAAGCTATGGTCAGAAGAAAAGAACTGGATAGAAACATTGGGCGAGATGATGAGGTCATGACACCATCAGCAGTCAGCCAGTTACACTCTAAATTGAGTGAAAGTAGCAGCCTAATACCTCCTGCTCAGCCTCGGTATTTAGAGTTCAGTGTCAAGGGCTTCCAGAGAGATGGATTTCTTTTCCTCTCGGAGTCCGGGTGAAAGTCCCTACCTGTGAGAACGGAGATGCTTTTGTAAGATTAGACGCAAGCAACCGACCAAAACCATCAACTTCTATTAGAAATAATGACTGCTGAAAAAGAAAAAGGTTAACCTTTCAAAGAAATGGCACACCCAAAAGTGAACATAAAAATATGTCTCCTATGAAATAGAGCCTAGATTGTGGGGTTTGCGTACTTTCCGTACAATATGGGAGAAGAGAACAGATAAATTTAGTAGCAGAAAGAATCATGTCATAATGAAAGGCATATCTTCAGGATACTAAAAACTGCACCTAATTAAATAGGTCTCACAAAATGATGGCAATACAAGAAGAAATCTAATAATAAAACCAAAATATGAACTGAATATATTTCATTTAGCACATCCATCCATGTCATCACAAATAGAACACTGCATGACCTCGCTTACGTGTGGGATCTTAAAAGTCACCACACCGGGACAGAGCATGAAATTGATTGTTAAGAGCTAGGAGTGGGACAGAGGTGAGGAAAGGACCGGAGGTTACAAGTGCCTGACTACAGAAATACTTCTCACAGTAACAAAATAAGAACTACTACTGCACTCCACTGTGGCCACAGTGAACAGCAAGAAAGCATGTGTTTCGAAACTGTCAAAGAAAGATTTTTAATAGTCTCATCATAAAAATTAGGTTAGTGGCTGATTTTGTAATTTCCTTGACTGACTCTTTAATTTGTAAGTGTACCCCATCATGTGTATAATTATGTGAGTTAACAGAAAATTTGAGGACAATATCCCTATATAAGAAAACAAAGTAATTTAAAATTGAGAATAATGCAATAAAAAGTTTACCAATGGCTGGGATGCTAAGATGCTAAAAGGAAAACCAGATGGAAAAAGATTAATTAAAGTGTTCCCTTGTACAATAATGTGCTATAGATAATTACAATGCACTGCACACTGCAATATCAAACAAAAAAATTTTAATTTTAATATTTTTTTGAACTTATTGAATATTTATTTTACTTTATGTGTATGGGTGGTTTGTTTGTTTTTTCTGTACACATGCAAGCTCACTGAGAGCATTCCTGGCAACAATAAACACCAGAGTTAAGTAGTAGATCCTGAACGTGTGCTTATAAATAGTTGTAAGCTGTCATGTGCATACTGGGAATTAAATAAAGGTCCTCGGAAAGAGAAACAAGTATATTTAATCACTGAGCCACTTCTCTAGCCTCCAAAAGAGGATTTTGACTAAAGGAATGATAAATTCTGCAGTAAAGTATTTTTACCTGGGTTTAAATATTTTACTGAAACGTCACACATTTTCTAATAGATATGTACTTTTATATGTTCCAGTATATTCTTTCATTTAAAAAATCTAAACTGCATTTAAGATGTTACAAACATACATGACTTGTGCCTATTATCTAGAATTTTATTAGGAAATATATTGTTGAATTTATACTATAGTTTTAGAATTATTTCTTCAGCTGTAACCTTTTAAATCAGTATCCTCTTAAAACATTGTCTGTATTCCTAAGGTATAGAGAAAATCAAATTAGATTACTTAATTATAACTTATTCCTAGTGACACCCTACAAGGGGTCCAAGAACAAACTATTACTTGTAACTTTCTGAAATTATCAGGCTTGCTAATTAACAACACAATTTGAATATCATTTACTCACAGGAAGGCTTGAAGCAGTAATTTTATATTTCTAGGAATATAAGTTAATTTGTGTATTGACTTATGTTTAAAAATTTATTTAGTAAGAAAATTTATATTTTTCTTTAAATTGGTAATTTTGGGAGTGTATAAGGTAGAATATACTAATCAGTCTCTTTCACACTAGATGCAACAATGTTTAGAAGCAAATGATATCTTTGAGTAAGTATTCACTGTTCATGTTCATACGGTGTATTTAACACATTATTTTGCACCTGACCTTTTTGCAATCTGTTGGGTAATGTCACTTTAGATTTATGTTTTGAATGTGATAAATTTGAAGAAGAGAGGTATTTCTCAGTCTGAAGTCACTCCCTTCAAAGAGTATGAGGAACGGAATCTCTCAATCAAGATGGATGCTGGAATTGAAGACCTGGCCCTATTGCAGAACAGTGAGGCAGCATCAGCTTCCTGACTGGCTTGGACGTTGTCACCGTGGTAACGATGTGTGAGGTAGTGTGCATAGGTAGGTGGAGCATAAATGATGAGCCTGAGTTTGTGGCCTAAAGAAACAACTGCGACGAGCAAAGCCATTAGGTAAAGTTGTGTTTACTCTTTTATCATCATCTCTAATTATTTGTTTGAACCAAGATCCTTTAATTACCAGTCAACATTGCCGAAGGCACAAGAAAATGCGCACACATTCGTCATTAATGAATAGCAGCTCTTGCTGAGGCTCGCTCTGGTCTAACTCACTATTCACAGTGTTGCTAAGGGATGGCTTTCCTTTACAGCAGATATGGAGAACTTCATTAGCAAATTTGCTAATTAGTCTTTGGCTTTAATAGATAAACACACTGACATATGAAGACAGAATAATCACTTTTCCTAAAGGACTATAGTTGCCTTTCATTAAAAAATAAATAAAAATAAAGCCCCAGGTTTCTAATGAGATTCATTATTTCTAGTAAATAATCTTTGCAAAATGAGTCAAAACATGACTGATATGTTTCTGAATTCCAGTTCACTCTAACTGTATTAGAATGCAGCCACCGGGATGGTAAGCATGACAATTATTTTACTTTTCTTTTCTAAATAACAGTTAAATACTTGAAAACCATATTTTGATATAACTTTACATTAATGATACCCAAATACAACCAGATAACTTTCATTAATCCAGCATTTTTATTGTCCTTCAAACCCCTACCAACATTTTGAAAATTCTGAATAAGTTGTGTGCTCTGCAGTTAGATGTGGACAAACTGGTGATTGACCAAAACCCCTACCAAGATTTTGAAAATTCTGAATAAGTTGTGTGCTCTGCAGTTAGATGTGGACAAATTGGTGATTGACCAAGTAAATGATTGAACACTCATTGGTTTTATTCATATTGCATGAATTAAATTATTTGTTTAATTGCATATTATACTCGTTATTTCTTTGTTGTCTTGCTTTATCAGCATATTAGCTAAGGTACCCACAGGAAACACAAATCTTTTAAAAGCAGACTTAGATAGAAGTAGACGATGATAACCAAATGACAAGAAATGTAGTGATCCAAATCAGCAGGGCCAAACCATTACTCCTCACAGAGTTAGAAAGAACAAGGCAGGCTTATCAGAAACGGAGAGTGGAATTCTGATAGGCTGTTCCTTCCTAATAATAAGGAGCAACACTCTGGTCTCAGTCTGTCTCCAGCCTATCTCACAGAACTTTCCATATGTAAGATAAATCTGGAGATAATGAGCTAGGAAACCCAAGAGATATTGTTCCCTGGACCTCACCAACTAGGGAAAAATGCAAATTGGCATGGAATGAGCATAGTAGCTATCACAATGCTGAATATAAAGGGATAGAAATGACTCTTTCATATGAATATATATACACACACATGTGTGTGTATAACATACATATATAAATGTTAGAAGGTAGTATAGGATTTCATAAGGCTTTCAGACATCCTTAGTGCTGGTTGATGGCTCCTAGGAGAGAGTCAGGAATCCTTAAGGGGGTGGCCCCCAGTAGGTTGACTGTGCTCCCACTAATGTCCCCATGAATACGTTGCCAGCACAAATTGAACTGAGTAGGTTATGAATAAAACTAAAGCAGTCACAAATTTGAGAGGGGGTAGGGGGTGCATCTGGCAGAAGTTAGGAGGAGTAGTGGGGATGACGATGGCCAAAATACACTGTATGAGATTTTCGAAGAATTTATAAAATATATGAAAATAATATTAAAATATGTTTATGTTATTCCTATTTTGGAATTATATAAATGTTACATTCATAGTGAATTGGCCATTTGTATTTGGCAAACTGAAAGTAAACATCTTTCCTATCTTGTTGGGTCTAAATTTCTGAATGGAGATTAAAATCTATCATATCTCATCTCTATGAACTTAAAACATCTATCTTAATCTAAAAACATCCTAACCCCTCACCTACTAAGCTAAATTAAAAGACTAAACTTCTCAAGTTTCTGATGGAGTTAAAGACCAGAAGAATTAGTTATACAATGAAACTTAGTTGTTTAGGGTTAAGATGTTTTTAGCTCTAGATAGATGTTTAAAGTTGATAATGACAAGATGTGATGGAGATTGATTTACATTCAGAATTTTAGATGCACCAACATAGGAAAGATGTTTTCTTCAAGGGTATCAAATACAAATCGCCAAAACACTAAGACTGTAACATTTGTATAATTCCTTATGGTGTCATGATTATTCTTGCTATAGATAGCTTATTTTACATATGTGGAACCATATAAATGTATATGTAAAAAAAAAATAAATAATTTTAAAGGGGCAGAAATGACAATGTTTGATGTGTTTAGAGGGATTTTTAGTATAAAACTATGCAGTGCATAATTGCAAGAGAAGTTCATAGAGAAATTTAGAAGCATGTTTTCATGATCTACCATCATGGTCAGGCACACGGATCTCTCTACATTACTGTTATGCAGCCAGGGCCCAATCTCACTGGGATTCTCATAGTTGGACACTCAGTTTCTATCAGGGTCTGACATGGATTTGTTCCTCAAAAGAAGACTTCACATTTTATTAAATATATGACCTTGAAAAAAGTATCCTACTGTCTCAGTGTTGGTTATTGACAGCAGTCAAAAGAAAATAAAAGACAACTGGATACAGCACAATGGGTATCAATTATAAAACATCAAGAAAATGTCCTGACATGGTGGAAAGATCAATGATAGTGGTTATTAACCTGTGGGTCATGACCCCTCTGGAGGTTAAATGACCCTTCCCTGGGAGTCGTAAGATAGTCATAAAACTATCAGAAATCACAGATACTTCCATTACATTTCATAACAGTCTTAAAATCACAGTTATAAAGTATTAACACAAATAATATTATGATTGAGGTCATCACAACACAATGGACCATATTAAAACGTGGCAGCAATAGGAATGTTGAGAACAATGATCTAGAAGAAAATCAGAAGAGACGTTTAGAGGAAGAATAAGAGACAAAGCAACTTAACAGATGTATCCACTGTCAAATTGAAGAGACAAAGATGAAAGTAAAATGGAAGAGGTGGTCTCCACATGGCAGAAGGCCAGGGGTATATTCCACATGGTTGAAGGTCAGGGATGGACTCCACACAACTGAAGGCCAGGGGTGGACTCCCCATGGCTGAAGGCCAGGGATGGACTCCACATGGCTGAAGGCCAGGAATGGACTTCCCATGGCTGAAGGCCATGGGTGGACTCCACATGGCTGAAGGTTATATTCACTTCCATCCTTGTGATTCTAACAGATCCCTGCCTGGGGACAAATACATTTTTTTCTTGGCAGGGGACAATATCTACAGACTTAATGTATCTTTAGATTCTACTTGTGATGTCTGATCCAAAACCAAAAATAACCAGGTTTGTGATTCTGTATAACAAACAAACACAAAAAAAGAAAGAAAGAAAGAAAGAAAGAAAGAAAGAAAGAAAGAAAGAAGGAAAGAAAGAGACAGAGGAATAAATAAATAATTAAATCTCAAGTTTCAAAGAATTAGAGATGGTCAGTAGTTACGATCATAGGTCCCAGAGAACCCAGGCTCCAGTCTACTTATGTACCACTTATCTGCCATTTTCTGGCTTCTGTGGGGACCATTTGCATGTATGCACAAACATACATGTAAGCAAAACACTGATATAGAATACAATGTAAAACCTTACTAAGGACAAAAAAAAAAAGATGTAAGGTACACAATCATTGGTTACAGGTTTTATAATAGTCATAAAAGCTATGACTTGCTCTTCAGACTTTTATCAATATAAAGCTGCCTCAGAGCTTTGTAAACTATATATAACTAACTAACTTAGTGGGATTAATTTATCCAAGTTATTTTCTAAAGATTTGTGAGTTACAATGCAAAGATAAAATCAATACACCAGTGAATAAAGCAGAGAATCTGTAAGATATACCTAGCAATGACCGACAGTCTCTCTGATGAGCCATAGGGCTCAGTGGAGCAACTGATAAAGGTGTGGAAAGGGAGGCAGGAAATGATGTGACAAAATCCACCACAGCAAATTCTGAGAAATAGCTATGAACTAAAATAATGTATAGGCTAAGAAATCTTAACAAACTAAACATCTAATATATAAGACCAACTCTTTTCTTTCCTTCCTGCATGTTTTGCTTGTTTATGTGTTTAAAATGCCCATTCTGGAAAAAAATATGGTACTTAAGGTTTTTTTTAACTATAGTGAAACAATAGAAGGAGTAGGAAGAGGAGAAAGCGGAGGATGGGGGAGAGAGAGAGAAGAGGAAGAGAGGAGAATGAAAAGGAGGAAGGAGAAAGACAGAGGTTTCCTGAAGACGGTCATTTTTACTTGCACTCATGCTGAGAAGGCTAAAAGCCGCAAGCAAATACGCAAGGTCTCAGCTGGCTAAATGACTCAATTGGCAAAACAGAAGCTGCTGACACAGTGATAAGAAAAGATTCATTGCTGCCCCTGCAGATTACACAGTGTTCTGTACAGTCCCTAAATTTCTTTTAGCTCTCCAGGTAAGGGATGTGACTCAAAAGACTCTGAGTTGTACAAGGAAGGTATACAGGATTGGATTTTTATCTGCTCCTCAACCATTTTTTTTTTCCTGCAAAACATCCACAAAGATGAGATGGTTCTCACTTCAAAAAATGTTAAGTGCAGAAAACTGTGTGCATGGCATTTCAAATTGATTTTGACCCATAATCATGGATAAAATGTGGCCAAAGAGGCAGCGTTCTAGAGAGTTCTGACTCCTCTGACTTATTCATGTGAGAACTCTTCTTTCATTTTTATGCACTTGCAGCCATTAAACCTCAAGGCACCATAATTTCATGAAGCAAGTCGTAAAGTCATTGGTATCTCACCTAGGATTTAGATGTTTATTTTTCTCACTTTTTATGATTCTAAAATTTGTATTCTAGGATTAACCACCTTATAAGCACAGCTCAGCAAATGAAGTTGATCCATGCTTTTAGGAGTAGAAAAATTCATGTCCTGAGGACTCCTCTTTCCCCAGGTGCTCCTTCTCAGGAAACCGGGTTATCATCAGTGCTACACAGAGGCTCTCTCTGCACATTTTAAATATACCCCTCTCTGCTGCAGTCACATCATGGTTTAGAAATACTTTACTTATTTTGATATAAATCAAAAAATTAGACAAAGATTCTTTCAATAGATAAAATTATGTTGTGATTGTATACGTGTTGTAATTCACATTACCTTGAAAATATAAGTTCTTAATTTTGAAAACTAACAGAGACCAAGTTATTCTACTTCTCTGTGAAAGGTGAAAGAAGCCTGGAATTGTGCTACTCCCACCACAGGTGTGCTACTCCTATCACTTCCATTTATGTGATATAATTTCCACTTGTCTAAAGTTTTATGCTGTGAAATGAGTTATATATTTTTTTCTTAATGAAGTCCTTTTATTGTTTTAAATTCAGTGTGTGTGTGTGTGTGTGTGTGTGTGTGTGTGTGTGTGTGTGTGTGTGAGAGAGAGAGAGAGAGAGAGAGAGAGAGAGAGAGAGAGAGAGAGAGAGAGAGAGAGATTAAGATCAATGTGCTGGCAGAGTTCATGTATCCTGAGGTTTTCTTTGTTTGCACATGGGAAACACATACTTTTTTCTCAAGTACTTTTATTTTTGTTTGTTTGGTTCCCTGTCCCTCCCTCTCCCCCTTCCTCCCTCCCTCTCTCCCTCATTCCCTCCCTCCCGTCCTCTCTTCCTTCTTCCTTTCTCCTTCCCCTCCTTTTACCATTCTTAAGACAGCATCATTTTTATTAGAGCCCTCATTTCTATAATATCATTTAATCTGTATTAAATTTCAAAAGTATGTCTCAAAATACAAACATATTAGATGTTAGAGATTCAACTTTAAATTCAAAAGAAACATAAGTTAGGCCATGAAACTAACTAAGGTTTCTCTACTTTAGGTAAAAAGTGAAATAATAAGACTTCAAAGACTGCAGTATGAAAGGTTTTATCATATATAGGAATGTTTCATGTCCCAACAATCTACCTGTTGTTTCTTCAAAAGATACTTTGTAAAGCCAATCAGATACATAACTATGTGCACAAAGGGTTGTATCATATCAGCGAGTTCTATGGATTATAAGGAATGGAAAAAAAAACCAGGCAATTTTAAGGGGCTATCACTGATTTAAGAATATCATAGTAAATAAATTATTTGTGGAAGTCTACTTTTCTAATTTAAACTCATTTTCTATTTGTTTAGTTCTGCCAAAGGTCTCCACTTGCAAAGCCAACTGTTTGCTGCTTCTGTACCTCCTCTTTCCCTTACCTCTCTTCTTCCTCTTTGCATTGATTTGGGGTGCACATAACTAGCTATTGCCAATGTCACTGAAATGCTCAATGGAGGGACATCAGAGTGACTGAATTTTAAATAGGAAAAATGGTTATTGAGTCAGCAAATTCTTAGGGATATGTGTGAGGTTTATTCTGAAACAATGAAGAATAGAGAATGAAAAATGTGAACTTACAAATGAATTTCATAAAGGAAACCAGCTTGGCCTTCATAATCTATTATCTTAATAATATTTTTCATGTTCTTTTTACCATAAAAGTTGAAATAGTCTATGTATGCTGTTCAGTGTCAAGTGAAATAGTTTGAGAACTTGTAGAATAAGATAAAGTAATACTTTCAAAATATAAATAGATTAACAGGTTGATCATTTGTGTTTCAAAATTATCTGTAGTCAGAAGGAGATAAATCTGATGGTGGAAGTCACTATGCAAAATGTGGAATTTTATAACTTTGTTGGTTTCTTTAAATATTAATTCTAATTTTTCCATGGAGAATACAGGTGACCTCACTGTTGAGACATTGATGGAGAAAACAAAACAAGTAGCCGGGGCCTCTTGGGAAATATGAGATCGAAATGACATGTTTCACAGGATGACAAAATCTAAAAGGCTTCATGCTGCACTGAATCTGATATGACAGCTGCTCTCATGGAGGAGGTTATAAGAAGGACACTGACGGAGGAAGAACACAGAAAGCTTAAGGCACAATTAGGAGGCGGTCATCTGAGAGGGAAGGGCTGGGCCTTAGAGAAGAGAGCCTGTGTCTGCACTGTGTCCTTGGAATTCTACCCCCTAGAGTGAACAGAAAGAATAAATAATCTGTCCCGTGGTTTTGAGTTGCTTGGAAGACCACTCTTCACAGGACTCAACTTACAAGCTATAAAGCAAAGAAATAAAGAGGAATTGTCTGGGTTCTCTCTGTAGCATTCAAAGGCGTTCACTCAAGGCTTCCTACAAGACCCTTCTTCACTGATCCGCCATTTTCCAAGAGTTCTATGCTCAGAACCATGTCCTTAGCACACAAAAATTTATGACATAGTGACATGTTTATTTATATTTACTTAAAAACCACAGTGCTTGTAGCCAGAGCATTTTCCTTTTCCTTCCCCAGTTGAGTTCTAAAGCCACCAAAGCTAAAGACATCCCATAGATGTGTCCAGCGTATTACTCTGCCTGACAACATGGTGTTTTTTTTATTACAGGACTGATGGATTTGAAGGCACTGGAAATTAAACCCACCCTGGACCTAAGGGCTCTCTCAGTGTTTCCAAGAGAATGGTGCATTGTGTTTCCCACCACTAAGTAAAACTTCTAATAACTGGCGACACTTTGAGACAGTCAGTTGTGTAAAAATAGGCAAGATGTCTTCTGTCATTGCTCAAGAACAAAGAAACACATCTGTACCATCAATGTGACCTACTCCAGCCATCTATTCAAGATAAAGGGGCCTTGAAGAGCCAGTGAAGATGCAGTAAACAGTAACATGAAACTGATACCTCTATGTGCAGCCAGAACCCAGATTTTGGTTCTTACAGGAGGAACATGCAGGTCACCAAAGAGAATTTCCACTTAAGGTGTTTTTCCTAGAACCCTTAGAACTTCCCAACTTCTTCTGCAGCCAATTTTTTTTTAACTAAAAGGAAACTTCATCTTTTGCTCATAAATGGAGCATCTGTTCCATATGATGACTCTACTTCTGCTATTCTTCACAGATAAAAACCTCATGTTTTTATTCACATATAACAGAATTCTGGAGAAGACCAAAGCTTCTAATGGAAGGCTTGGACTCCAAAGAGACTGGCTCTGCTGGAGCTGCCGATCACTCTGTAAGGGAACATAGAAGGATATAACTCAGAGGAAGTGACTGTGTACTGGTGGCAGGAAATCTAATTCACTGTATTTCGCCTCTCAATAGACAAAAGCCAAGGTGTTCAAATGAACTTCAAGCCCACCTTTGATTGTTTATTGAAATAAAAAGTGTTTACATAAAAATAACAAGAAGTAAAACATCCAGGCTCTGTCTGTTAATTAAAAACATTTCATCACATAATCAACATAGTTTGGTTGACTTGATCTATATGTTTCATAAAAAAGTATATTGAAAGTTTCAATTACAAAATTTAACTGAGTCACTAGTTCAAGTTTTCTATTTTGATTAACACATTATGTAATACAATGTATTTTTTGCACTGTTCCTTTTATAGTGCATAATCTACTTCTTTGTACCTATTTTAAGGTCTTACTTCCATATTTATTCCAATATTATTTGCCTGTATGTGTCTTACAGCACTTTTATTTTTTAATTTTATGTCCTGTAGAAAGACACACACACACACACACACACACACACACACACACACACACACACACACGCTGGAATTTCCCTGCATAAGCCTTTAAGCACATGCTGGAATTTCCCTGCAAAAGAACACATCATGCTTATTTCCAAGTTTGTGCTAATTCTGTTTCCTGGCTTTTATTGTGGGTTTTTTTTTTTTGATGAGTTGGGTTTTCATTGTATTATTTCAAAGTTGTATATGTCACACACAAGTAAGTTGATAGTTTTTCATTTATTTATATTTCTGTTTATCAGATTCCAAGGCATGACCTTTAAATCTCAATGATTCTTTATTAGGTTAGCAGTTAACGTGTAGTATCTCATTTATCTAGTGAAATGTTTATTTCAGGCATTATTTCAATGCTAGATTTTCTGTTTATAGCAACGTCTCTGTATCAGAGTTTATAATTCAATGACTCTGTTACTCTGTTGAAAGATTCCTTTGCCTCTCTAATGTGGTTTTCCAGGCCTAAGATGAAAGCCACTGCTATTTTTGCCTGCAATTGCCAAGTAGAACCCGTGTTCAGAGAGTCCTTAGCGTGATATAGAGAAAGAGTTGTGAAAACTCATGCATCCAGCCCCTTCGCTCCCCATAGTGACTTTTGATGACATATTTCTAAAGTTTTTCCCAGTAAAACTATTTTGATATGAAAATAGAAAAGCAAGTACTTTATGCTGCTTTCTGTAGGCCAATTCCAGTGCTTTGAATAGGTATTCAGATTTGTTCAATGTCCCACAAAGTGATCCAGTTCTTAGGTTATTGTCTCAAAGTATGTTTGTGTGGCATTGTAAGGCTAATTTGAAGTAGCACTGGAAAATTGAAATTTATAACACAAATAAAAGAAAACCATTCAATTGCATGATTGGCTAGCATGAGGATCGATCTTACCAACTTCATTGGATTGAGAAAGACCTGGGATATCAGTGAAGCATACCTCTGCCTCTGCCTCTGCCTGTGAAGTACTTGCCAGAACGGACAAACTAATGAGGTATTAACAGCTTTGAGAATGAAGGACAGGGTAAAGAAGAAAAGGAAAGAAACCCACTTCTACAGGCATCCTCTCCCTCTCTGCCCCAGCCTTGCACTGCGAAGTAGCTGCAAATGTTCTGTCACATTGCACAGCACAGTGAAACTTCTGAAACTTTGGACCAAAAGCATTCTTTCCATCAGTTTTCTCTGTAAGATTTTTTATCTACAATTTAAAAGTTTAACATATTCATGGAAATGGGGTTGAAACAATTCTTTGGTGGTAATATTTATTAGGAAATAAAAGCTTCTTTTTTTTTTCCTGGTAAATCTTTCCAAAAGACGGTAAATGTTATTATTGAAAAATGTAAAAGTTATACTGATAAAAATATCATTATTATTCTTCATTAAGCGAAAACAAGATACTTTGAAATTCACAGGGAAATACACATACAAACACAAAAGAAAGAAAAGAAAACTTAAATATTCAAAGCAATTTTGAACAAAAATATGAATTATTTGGACTCAAAATATATTCCAAAGCTGTGGACATATTACAGAGCACCCAATAATAGTCCTAGATATTTATATCCTGAAGGAGAGATAAACATGTTTTTTGTTTAGATCACAAGTAGGGGATGAGAAAAAGACTCATGAGAGAGCAGGTGATGTTTATCCCCTTAGAAGTCGAGCCACCGTGTTGGGGAGATTGGTTGTTAACCAGCTGAAAAACATCCTTGAATGAATTTTGAGCCGAGATATAAATGTGAGCCAAAAACAGGAGGTGAGGCCTTTGGAGACTTGGAGTAGTTTTGGCTGTTCATTGCTCCACTTCCAGATGCTCCTAGAGAGAACTGCTTGAGGGAAGGCTTTGGGGCTCCAGCTGAGGTTCCAGGTTCTGGTTACTCCAGGTTCCAGCAGAAGAAATCCTGCTGATTACACCAGGAGAACCATTACTCGGATATCCTTTCCTTACAGTTTCTTTATTGTGTTCTTTTCCTATTGTTTAGGTAAGTTGGGTTATAAGTGAAGTACTCTCAGTTAATATATTCGTAATAATATATAATTGCTAAGAATATTGAGCCTACAATATTCAATAATTTTTAAAAATAATCTAAAATGTCCATTGACAATTATTTACAATTTCTATTAATATGTATGTCTTTAAGCTCTCTGTGCGTATGTGAATATATGTGTGAGTACCTAGGGAGGCCAGAGGGAATCAGATTCCCTGGCGCTGGGTATACAAGTGCCTGACTTTGATTGATACTGAACTCTGACCCTCTGAAAGAACAGCCAGCTCTCTGTATACTGAGTAATCTGTCCAGGACCTGAGAAGTGTTTTAGTATATCATGCTACAAGAACTTCATTTCTACATTTAGAAGAATTTATTTGGCCCTCTATCTCTCAACTGTTGCACATATCTCAAATTGAATCAGAAATTTAATTAAAAGATCAGAATTCCAAAACTACTAGAAGAAAATGTGGTGAAATGTTTTAGCACATTTGCCTGGAGCCGTATACACATGAAACATAAACATAAATTGAGACTTTGTCATACTGAAATTTGTTATAGCAAAGTAAACAGTCAAATATGAGTAAATACATGACATACAGAATGGGAAAAATATCTTCCAACTATTCATTCACAAAGGGATAATTCTGAGAACATGTTAGGAATACAAACCCATTTAAAAAAGAACTGAACTGAATAGACATTCATCAAGGTGAGACATACACATGGTCAGCAAAAAGGTGAAAATTTAAAAAAAATTAGTTATGTTAATCACTGTGGAAATGCAAATCAGAATCCCAATAAGTTATCCCCTAACTCAGAAAGAAGGGCTATTTTGAAAGATCAAAATATAACAAACGCAGGAGATGCTGTGGAAAGGGAAGCCTCCTGCACAGTTGTTGACTGTTCAGATGTTACAGACAGCATATGCCCCCAAAGACACTAAACCATAATGGCAGCACCATCTTCTGATTCCAGAAGGAGCACACATCCAAAGGACAAAAACCAATATGCAATCAATACAGCTGCAGATCCGTATCTACTGAAGCATTATTCAAAGTCATCAGGGTGGAGAACGGATGTTAATAGTCATTAAATCAATGAATGGAAAAGAAAAATGTAGTACATATGCACAATGGGATGTTGTTTATCTACTTGAACCCATGAAATCATGTCATTTGTGATGATATGGATGAGACTTGATAACATTACAGTAAATGAAATAAGGCACAGAAAGACAACTATCACATGACGTCACTCCTAAGTTAAAATTCAAAGTTTTATTTTGTAGTCATTAAAGCTGAGTAGTGGAATGCCAGATACTTAGGGAAATAGATGCAGGAGGGGCTTAGTAAAGGGTATAATATTGTTGTTTAGAAAGAAGAAAATATTTGATATTAAGTGATACAAGAGCAGTGTGAATATAAATGGCCATAGATGTATTCATTAGTGACTTGGAGAAATTTTAAAATATTAAGATGATGTATAGGTTAATTATTCAGAATGGGCCACTTATCAGTGTAAATAGAATATATATTCCTAAATGCTGTATATTCTAATATATACAGCATCAGCAGTACATGGCAATTGAAAATACTTAAAAACTCAGAATTTGATGCCTGTTACAGGCAATTCTATAAGCAAATCATAACGACATGTTACAAACAGGCAGATGCAGCCCATTCCATCCATATTCTCAAATGCAACAATAATGTTTTAAAATTAATTGTGACATATGCAATATAGACATTTGCAAATGAGTGCATTGGCTGTGCTAGCAAATAAGCTTTATCCAAAGGATAAATACATTTCTCATAACTTCTTGACAAAAGCGTAAATTTGCCACTTAAACTCAGGCCTACCTAGAACTAGAACTAGCTCTTCCCTCCCCCAGACACATGGAACTTGCTAAATGTCTTCTTTAGGGTTGACCTTCCAACATAATGGTTCTGTGTCCTTAGGAAAGATATTTCTTCTGTATAGGTCAGGCATAAAAAAAAAAAAAACTTCATTGTTTTAAAAATGATGACATTTCTTATTTATATCGGGAAAAAAGCACAAATTTCCTAGAGGGACACTCTAAGAAAAGGGAGAGGAACAGGAGTTTCTAGTTACCTTTGTAAACCAAGAAAAATCTATTTCTCCCCTTTTCTTCCTTACAGTGAAACATCATTCAGCTAAAATGTGAAAGGTTTTGACATTTGATTACTATTTCTTGATCTTGGGAAAATAGTTCTACACAGAATTCCCTTAACAGTGAATAACTGACACAAAACGACTCCATACTTGACAATGGCTGCTTTTGTTTGCCCTATCGTCGATTTATTCTTACCACAAGCAAGGAGCAACACAGCCAGGAGACTGAAAGTGTGGTGTAAAGTCACCTTCTTCTATATTCTGGGAGAGCAGCAGCCACTGTGTCCCAAACATTACGGCTTGTATTTTAACCACCAAATATATTACTTCTCATAGATAGTTAGGTAGGTAGATAGATAGATAGATAGATAGATAGATAGATAGATAGATAGATAGATAAATCTTGTATCCTATGGCTTCATTGAAAGTGATTTTTGGCTGTAGGAGTTTCATGGTAGAATTTTTACATCATTTAATCATACTATTATATCATCTGAAAATAAAAATACTTTGACTTTTTCCTATCCAATTTGTATCCTCTTTCTGTCCTTCTGTTATCTTATTGATCTAGTTTAGACTTCAAGGACTATATTGAAGAGGTATGGAAAGTGTACAGCCTTATCTTGTTTCTGAGTTTAGGATAATTGGTCTGAGTTTTTCTCCATTTAATTTGCTACAGACTTGCTGTAAATTGCCTTTATTGTGTTTAGTTATGTCCCTTGTATACCTAATTTCTCCAGGGCTTTTGTCATAAAGAGGTGTTGGAGTTTGTCAAAGGCCTTTCCTCAAATAATAAGATGAAATTTTTTTCTCTTTCAGTTTGTTATATGTTAGGTTACATTTACTTATCTTCCATATATTAAACAATCCCTGCAACTCTGAAATGGTGCCTCCTTGATTATGGTGATGATCCTTTTGATGTTTTCATGGATTTGGATTGACCAGAGATCTAGGGTGGAACCAAACACAACTTGTCTTAAAAAATAAAATAAAATAAAACAGGGGCTGGAGAGATAGCTCAGAGGTTAAGAGCACTGGCTATTCATCTGAAGGTCGTGAGTTCAATTCCCAGGAACCACATGGTGGCTCACTATCATCTAAAAAATGAGACCTGATGACCTCTTCTGGTGTGCAGGCATACGTGCAAGCAGAACACTGTATACATAATAAATTAATAAATAAATCTTTTTTTAAAATGGTTCCTAAAGATAGTTATATTCATAGATTGGTGCCTTGTCCCGCTGTCCTTATGTTATAGGCTTCCTCTGCCATCAGCTGGGAAAAGAAGCAGAGACTTACAACCCAGATACTGTGAAGAGAGAGAGTCTGAACTGGAGGTCTCCATTGAGTCCCTCCACTTGGAGATCAGGGAATCCTGTGAAAGAAGAGAAAAGCTCGTAGGAGTCACAGGGCATGGAGAATGTCGTGAGAACACAACCCAATGAATTAACTAAACAGGGTCACGTGGTCTCAGAGAGAATGAAACATCAGTCATGGGAACTGCGTGGGCTTGCAGAAGGCCCTCTGTGTTGCTGTTGCTGTCAACTTGGTGTTCTGCGGGTGTGTCTCTGAATCTTTTGCCTGCTCGTGGGACTCTTTTTCTCTCCTGTTAGGTTGCCTCATCCAGTTTCAGTGTGTGGGATTTTGCCTAGTCTTATTGTATTTTGTTTGATAGTGTTTTGTTGTTGTCTCTTGGAGGCCTGCTGTTTTCTGAATGGAAAAAAAAGGGAGCAGATTCAGGGGAGACGAATGGTGGCATAGCTTTGTGGGAACCAGGCCCGACTGAGCTGCCTGCCTGTCTTGCTGTTGTACGTACTGTTTTAGCAGCTTCTGTGTCTGTGCTTATGTTGGTTAGCTAGTCACGTTTACTGCTCTGAGAACGTGCCCCTCCCTTCCTTCGGACTTTCCCTCGTGTGCGCAATCACCTTTTGAGAGATTTCACCTGCGATTGGCATTCCTGCTTTGCTGCCTATAAAAAGGCTCTTTGGACACTGAATAAAAGCCGCTGCTGCTGCTGTTGCTCTCTTAGCATGAAGGACCCGTTGTTTTATTGTGTCTTAAATCATCAGTCCCTTGCCTTAGACTCGGTACCCCCGTGGCTCAAGCGCCACATAGCTTGGAGGAGTGGAGTCACGGGAAACTGTAGTCCAGGTGTATTATAGGAGAAAATAATCTATTTTCAATAAAGAAAATAAGTTATTCCTCCTATTTCTTGTAGATAATCTTTCTTTCAATGTAGTTAAATTTAATATTCGATATTTAACTGTATTGTAATATCTGTGCTTTACTAAAAACCTCATATCTATAAATAATATAATTCTTAAAAATAATTCCAAAATTTGTTTTACTACCTAGAATACAAACTATTAGTGAGCTCATTTTATTGAAGTGCTAGTCATTATACACTATGTACATATATCCTTTTGCATTTCAGAAATAAAAGCATGAGTCATCAGGTTGCGTAACTTGTGCCAGTGAGGATTTATGCTTTTCAAATGTTGAGGAAATTTCTGAGGTGATGGTTGTATCAAAAATGCAAATATGACATGTCTGCTCCACACTTCCTAATATTTGCCACTACACTTGACTGACAAGGCTTTTGCAAGATGTTGCATCTAACTAAGTTCAGCATAAACTGTCTGTACAGTATTATCACCCCAACACCCGTTGCTTTACTTACAGTCTAGCTGTATACCTAAGCACAAAAAAAATTGTTTTACTTTAAACTGGCAAACCTTCTTCTCCCAAATTTCAGACAGGTATTATATGTCTATCTGTCTGGGCTCATAAACATGGCTAGGCTCAAATTTAACAAGACAAATATGAAAGAGCAATTTAGCAGCTTAGTCTTATTTTTTAACACAGCCATGCCTTTTGGAAATCGAGAGACATTATTGCCACATTTCTGGGCTGTAGAGAAAATGGAACACATGTACAGACCTAATGATGGATCATAACAATGTAATTAATATTCTTATCTTCTAAACATTTAAATTGTGTAAACTGTGAACACTTTATCATGTCGGACAGACTCAAACTTATTCATATTCTCATTTAACTATTATTTTGTGAGAATTATCTGACCTCTCTGTCACTCTTTTCTTGGCATTTATACTACCTGAAGAGGACTATTTTATTCCCAGCATCTACAAAATAGACATTCATTGCTTACAAATATAAACAAGAATAGAACATGTGGCATTTGTTATCTTATGTTTGGGTTATTTCATTTAATATATTGTCCAACAACTGACCAATGTTACCATAATTGTCTGGATTTCATGTTTATGAATAACTAAGTTATGTTTTATAATCTATGCATTTATTTTATCAACCACTCACACACCAATTGATGCTTCATTTTAATCTGTATCTTGACTACTGTGAACAGTACTTCAATAAATACATAAGTACAGATACCATTTAAATGGGATTCCTTCCTTTAGATAGGTAGCCAGTAGTAGACTTAGTAAATAATGTGAAAGCTTTATTTTTTAGTTCTTATCAAAACTCCATTTTCTCTTTTTAATTAACTCCAGCAACTTACAACAGGCATAAGACCCTCTCTCTCTCTCTCTCTCTCTCTCTCTCTCTCTCTCTCTCTCTGTGTGTGTGTGTGTGTGTGTGTGTGTGTGTGTGTCTGTGTGTGTCTGTGTGTGTCTGTGTGTCTGTGTTGTAACATTTATTATAACCATTCTAATTCTGATTATGTCATGTTATGCCTTTCACTTTCAAATTCCTAATGATTAATAATATTGACAAATTTTGCATAAGATTATTGGAGATTTGTTTCTCTCATACCTCTTGCAAGTATTTTCTCTGATCATTCACATAATATCTGCATTCTGTGTGTGTGTGTGTGTGTGTGTGTGTGTGTGTGTGTGTGTGTGTGTGTGTGTGTAACTTTATAAATAACACGACTTCATGAGTAATTTTATTTTTTCATATGTCTTCTTCATTTACTTTCACTGTCATTTTACAATTTTCAATGAAGAAAAAGGTTTAACATACATGGTTAATAATTCATAGTTTGGGAAGGCATTTTTTTGTTATCAGTTCAGACAATGACTGTGTGATACAGAAGCTCTGTTGGTATTGTGTGTTCGTTTTATATTCAACAAAGCTAATTATTTGATTGAATCATTTCTAGTCATTTTCTGAGACTTGTGTATTTAATCAGTCTTCCTGAGGTGTGTTTTATATGCCTTGTGTGTTTTCATGATAACTTAAAACTTTCATCCAACCTAGCCATACCCAACCCCACAAAATGACTAATTAATTCTTCTGTAGAAGATGTTCTTAAAACCTAAATGTTACCTTGTGACTAGAAACTGCTGGCTAGTGAAAAACTGATATTTGAACTTTAGTTGTATCTTTGCTTTCTATTATTTTGCTGGAGGGAAAAAAAGAATAAATTGGGTTTATAATATAAATGGGTATTCAAAGAAAAGAGAAAAATATTAACTGGTTACAGTGAGCATTAAAAAATATACACAACTATTTATAATAGTTTATAATTAATTTATAATTAATTCATTAAACATTAATGTTCTGGATCCACATCTTGACAGAGTGTATATCTGTAGATACTGCTATTTTCTTCTTACTGAAAGTCCCTTATATACTTCTAATATTAATGTGTTATAATTAATATTCTAATCTTTAAAAGGGGGACTAATGGGACTCATAGAGACTGGACTGCCAACCAGAGAGCTGCATGCAAGAGACCTGGGTACTCTGCTCACATGTAACAGAGGTGCAGCAGGGTTTCCATGTGGGATTCATAAAGAGGGAGTGGAGCTGCCTCTGACTGCATTGACTGCCCCTGGATCCCTTTCTCCTGACTGGCATGCTGTTTCTAGTCTCAAGAGAAAAGGAACCTTTTCCTACTGCAACTTGACATATGCCAAGGCAGGTTGATAACTAGGGGAGGCCTCCATTTTTCTGAGGAGATGGGGAGGAGGGGTGAGAGAGATGGACAAGAAGAGGAGAGTGAGGGGAAAATGGGATTGTGATGTAAAGTACATAAATAACTCATTAAAAAGAACATAGAATGTATTCATTATCACACATTTTTCTCCCATTTAATTTATGCTATTTTTCAAATTTATCATTTAATTTATATGAAGGCTTAAGAACCCAAAAATGTAAATGGTCAAAAATTAATACTTCAAACTAGATCCTTATTTATTTAATAAAGGAATAAACTCCATTACAAATATTGTCATGGAGAGTAAATTTCAGAATCAGAAAAATCATTCCAATGAGCTCATGTTTTTCAAAGATTTTTCTGACACTCGTGGAATCAAGAATGCTGATGAGTTGATGATGAACGATACGGAATATCAACGAAATGATGAGATAATGGAATTCTTCTGATTGGCATACTCTAGTGAAAACAAAATTATGCTAATTAGCCAAACATTACGATTAACAAAAGCCCCAAGGAATACCTGTCCTACCCACTATGCATTTTTAATTAAGATAATTGTTTGCAAAAATACCTGAAGACACGATATTTTTTTAATGAAAAGCCTTACACTTTCCATTCACACGTGACAACATATTACAAATAAGTTGTCTGAGACGCAAGTATAAGTTATGTCTGAGAGGATGCTTCACTGACTTTCTTACAAACAACATATTTATAAAAATAAATTTATGAGTAAAAACAAGTCTTGCAATTTGATATTGATGGCAGTGCTGCTAATATAAGCAAAACCATCCAAGACTCAAAGCATGCTACGTTCACATTCACATTAAGATAATAAATTAAACACAAGTAGACGCTGAAAACCTGGAAATGGATTTGAGTCTAACAGCAGCTTTCCGTTTTACCATAGACTGATGTCCACAGAGTATGTGGATTCTAGTAAGGTGCTTCCCTCCTACACGCATCCTATATCTCCATAACTCTGCTGGCAAAATGCCTGGATTTAGCATCTATCTGTCTCTACCCACAAATGATGATTAATACAACTAAAGAAAACTCAAGCACAGCATTCACAGCTGTGGGTTGAGTCTTTAATGTGAAATTCATTCTTTTGTGTGTCTATCTCAAGTCTGCCTGCAGTTGGACAGAGGAATTGGTGATGAACAGATAAAAATTTTCTTTGCTTCTTAACTAATGACAGCGCAAAAGAGAAAAAAAAGGTGATTATTTCATATAGTAACTACAACATTGTTTGAATGATAGTGATTGGGCTTTAAAATGAATATGATTAAATTAAAGAAATATTCCAATGTATTGTAGAAAGCAACTATATCCAGTTGTATAAGAAGTCACTCCCTGTACCTATATTATATATATATATAATATATCATATCAATATATAATGACTTCTTATATAATAGTGTCACAATTAATTAACAATAATTACTAATCAGATAATCTATGTAAAATTTCAGCAGTAGTGCTATCCAATCATATTAGTCATGTTTTTGCATTTTACCTAAATCTGTCTTCCATGATGGTATAAACTTTGGTAGAAACAAGTACAAGAGAGTTATTTTCTTCTTCATCTCCTTGGAGGAAATAGGCTATTTTTCCTCTCTTGTCTTAATTAGAATAACAAATTCTGTTCTTATTTCTTTGGTAAAGTTTATATAAATAAATACTGTTTGCAGAACAATGTCTATACTGCTTAGACATTAAACATCGGTATAAACAAAGATCATATGTGTTAAAAATAGAGCTTCTTTGAAATCTTGTTGATAAAAACTTCTGTTCACTGTGATCATTTCATAATAACACTGCATGGAATAAGATCTCTGGATGTGTCTGTATCAGAAAATAAGAAGTAATGAAAGAATCATAAAATTAGAAACCTTTAACACTAAAATAGGAACCAAAAACTTGATCAGGGTTTCTAACTGCAATACTGGCAGTGATCGAGGATGTTATAGAACCAAGTACATCAGGTAGAGCTGATGAGAGGTCAGGGGAACAACAGAAGACATCCAGAAGGGACCGCCAGGAGTCAGGTCAACATTTGAGAACTTAGAAGCCATTCTGCTATAAGTTCAGGGTTTTTTTAAAGATAAATTGAGTTATGTGTATTTTTTATTTTTTATTTTTTTCCTTTATTAATTTATTCTTGTTACATCTCAATGGTTATCCCATCCCTTGTATCCTCCCATTCTTCCCTCCCTCCCATTTTCCCCTTATTCCCCTCCCCTATGACTGTGACTGAGGGGGATTACCTCCTCCTGTATATGCTCATAGGGTATCAAGTCTCTTCTTGGTAACCTGCTGTCCTTCCTCTGAATGCCACCAGGTCTCCCCCTCCAGGGGACATGGTCAAAGGTGAGGCACCAGAGTATGTGAGAAAGTAATATCCCACTCTTCTCTTTTCAGTTACTTTTTTGAGTTACTATAATAAATGACAAAAACATCGAAGGGAAGGATACTTTATTTTGTTTTATAATTTCAGAGGGACATCAATTCACTGTATTATGGTGGTTACAGAATACAAAATGTATGGTGTCACTGATGTAGTGGTGACCAACCCCTTGGTGGTGTAACAGGAGGCGGTGTCAGAAACGAGAGACTACCCTGAATTTTTCAGTGTTTATCATACTGACTGACTTTCCCTAGCAAGACCTCCATGTCCAAGTCACCAGAAAAACAGTGCCACCAGCTAGGAAACATGTGTTCACAACACAGCTGAAGCCAGAACACACATCTACATGACAATCTATATAATTTTGGGAGTACCTCATTCACTGGAAACATTCACAAGCCAACAATCTTAAAGTCTTTGCTATTAAGTGAGCCATCTCTCTACATAAATGAGAAAAACTAATAAATGAAGCCACTGGACAGTAAACATATATCTTTACACTAAAAACTGTATCTATACAAATAAATTTAACAACTGAACTATTTTATTCTCTGCTAATATAATAAAGGGATATTTTTTATCTTCTTACTCTCTAAGAATAAACTGTATGATACCAAACCCTCTTTTGGCATCCTTTTAAAAATCAATCTGGAATCTGGAACCAGCATCTATGCTTTTTAAATGAATATTATTTTCTTTTTTTCAGAAGCACTTTTTAATTAAATACATATATATATTACATACATATACAATAAACTACATATACCAAGAAGAACCATGATACAATCAGGAATTATATAAATGTTACATTCTTAGTGCTTTAGCTATTTGTATTTAGGAGCCTGAAGAAAACATATTTTCTATCCTGGTGAGTCTAAAATTCTGAATGTAAATCAATATCTATCATATCTCATCATTATCAACTTAATACATCTATCTAGACCTAAAATCATCTTTTTAAAAGATATATTTTATTAATTTATTCATATTACATCTCAATTGTTATCCCATCCCTTGTATCCTCCCATTCCTCCCTCCCTCTCATTTTCCCCTTATTCTCCTCCCCTATGACTGTTCCTGAGGGGGATTACCTCCCCCTGTATATGTTCATAAGGTATCACATCTCTTCTTGGTAACCTGTTATCCTTCCTCTGAGTGCTACCAGGCCTCCCCATCCAGGGGATGTGTAGACCTAAAAACATCTTAACTCCTAAACACTTAAGCTTAATTGTAAAACTATAGTATCTGGTCTTCAACCCCATCAGAGACTTGAGAAGGAATAAAATAAATTACCTGAGTAAACAGGAAGTACAAGCTAGGAGTTTTCCAAATGAGAAGATGACAGAGACAGTTTGCTACCTGCATAGCATCATCTTTGAGGCAAAATGCAAATGCCTCAGTATGGAGTCAGTTCACATTAGCACATACAGTCTCCTTGGTAGCACTGATCCAGCTCACACTATGTAGGAATAGTCCTCATGTGAATACCATTGCAGTCCAGCTGAGCTCACATTAACATTGGCAGGGTCCCCTTGGTCCTCTTTCTCAGAGTCAGAGTGTGTTGCGTAAAATCAAGCAGAGGAGGTGTTTGGACTCTTAAACATAGGCTTTCACAGCCATACCATGGTGCTGGAAATGATAGCTTCCAACCATGATCCCAGCACAGGGGAGGCTAAAAAAAGAAATATCCTCAGTTGAAATTCATCATGGTCTATATTACAGGACAGTACATTATAAGATTAAAAATGTCATATTTACTGAGATGAAAACAGCTGAGTCTATATTTAAAATTACAATGTATGATTGACATCATTACAATTCATATGCATCAACCTCACCTGTGACAATGTAAAGATCTACATATTCTGTCATTTTTCTTTCAGTTCTATTACAATACAATTAAATTCAGAGGGAAGAAAAGGGGGGATATTCTGTTTAACTTATTTCACATTTAACAATACAAACACAATTTTTATACCACTTCTCCTCCCCAGCACTATACCTTTTGCTAGGAAGCAGAAGACATCTTCCTTATAATGCCATGAGAAAAGAGGTTGAACTCTGTGATCCCCTGGTTAAAAAACAAAAACAAAAACAAAAAACAAAAAAAACAAAAAAACAAAAACAAAAACAAATATTACAAAACTGATAAAGAACATCTCTAATCTTTCTTACTTGTCTGCTCAAGATACACCATGAAGTGAGGAACATCAAAAGACGAGAGGGTAGGCTCATCAGTGGAGGCCTGCACATAATAAACACGCAGCATTCCACAGGTGGCTTCATTTTAGGAGCAAGTGTCATGGCATTGTAAAAGTTATGATAATACCTTTAAATTCTTGGTCCTGAGTTGATGGAACTATTTGGGAAGGATTATGAGGTGTGGTCTTACTGGAGGATGTCTGTCATTACAATAAGGATTGAGGCTTCAAATGATGTCCAGTGTGCTTTCTGCTTCCTATTTGTGAATCAGGATTTGAGCTCACAGTGCTCCAGTGATAAGCCTAAGTGCCTGCTGTGATTCCCCCAACCTCGATGGTGATGGATTCTAATACCTCTGTAGCTGTAAGCCTCAAATAACCCTGCCTTAAATAAGTTTCTTTGGTTATGATATCTTAACGGAGTAATAAAAATTAAGTAAGACAGGCATCATGTCCTAAGGAAATAAGTTCATCATTGGCATCATGGGAGCCCTCTCCTCAGAGTATTGGCATCTCATCAGGGTTCAAATTATATGAGAGGCTGGAAGATGGTGTAGTTATGACCCCTGATGGAAGATCAGAAAATGGAACCTAAGCTGTCTCTCCTTGTAGAAATACAAACATTGTTTTGTCAATCAAGATGGTAGTAATCTTTCATAATCTGTTTTGTTTTGTTTTATTTTGTTTTCTACCACAACAGTATATCTGTCTCAACAAGTAAGTTATGTATCACAGTGTCACAATAAACTTTTCTCATTTTATACTGCAAACTCACTGTTTTAGCATCAACATCACATAATGTCTAAAATATTAAGAAACTAAGGTCTATTGATACCTTCTGGCAAAGGGGAAATCCTTTTTTCCCTCTAGTAGAGTGTCAGTGAGTGCATCACTCATACCCAGGACAGTTTGGCCATCACACAAAAATGAACTTTATGGTTTTTACCGAGAGTTATTTTTTACTAGGACAGATACATAGAGACAGATG